>NC_134037.1:55530459-56130459 GCF_965140245.1 Athene noctua
GATTTCCTTCTGTTAATCTTATAATTTGTGTTAAGGTAAGAAGCTCATGAAGCAAAGCATCCAGCATGCAGATGTAGCTTTTTAAGTAAAAGTAGAGCAAGCTCCAGCACAAGTAATTCTTGCAGATGTAGTTATTGTTTGTCACAAATATGGCTTTTGCTTATCATCTGACATTATATAAATTTAGTTTCTAGTCTTTCACCAAGCTTGTTCTTGAGACAAACAAAAATCAATAAACTTTTCTAGGATAAGTCAAAATAACTGCCCAAAGAAGAGTAATAACACAAAACCGCTTTACTACATTACACAAGTAAGCTCTTCATTTTGGGAAGTCTATGCAGAAACTGAATCACAGAAACACAGAATCATCTAGGTTGGAAAAGACATTGAAGATCATCCAGTCCAACTATTAACCTAACACTGACTCTTCTCAACTACACCATATCCCTCAGCGCTATGTCAACAAAACTCTTAAACACCTCCAGGGATGGGGACTCCACCACCTCCCTGGGCAGCCCAGTCCAACATTTAAAACCTCATTCTGTAAGGAAATACTTCCTAATATCTAGACTAAACCTTCCCTGGCACAACTTGAGGCCATTACCTCTTGTCCTATCACTTGTTACTTGCTTAAAGAGACTCATCCCCAGCTCTCTGCAGCCTCCTTTCAGGGAGCTGTAGAGGGTGATGAGGTCTCCCCTCAGCCTCCTCTTCTCCAGACTAAACACCCCCAGTTCCCTCAGCCACTCCTCCTACGACCTGTGCTCCAGACCCTGCACCAGCTTCGTTGCCCTTATCTGGACACGCTCGTGTCATTCAATGTCCTTTTTGTAGTGAGGGGCCCAAAACTGAACACAGGAATCGAGGGGCGGCCTCACCAGTGCCGAGTACAGGGGTCAGATCCCTTCCCTGTCCCTGCTGGCCGCGCTATTGCTGACACGAGCCAGGATGCCATTGGCCTTCTTGGCCACCTGGGCACACTGCTGGCTCCTGTTCAGCCGGCTGTCAATCAGCACCCCCAGGTCCCTCTCTGACTGGCAGCTCTCCAGCCACTCCTCCCCAAGCCTGTAGCGCTGCTGGGGGTTGTTGTGGCCCAAGGGCAGCCCCCGGCATTTGGCCTTATGGAAACTCCTCCAGTTGGCCTCAGCCCATGGCTCCAGCCTGTCCAGGTCTCTCTGCAGAGCCTCCCTGCCCTCGAGCAGATCAACACTCCCACCCAACTGGGTGTCATCTGCAAACTGACTGAGGGTGCACTCGATCCCCTCGTCTAGATCATCAATAAACATGTTAAACAGGAGTGGCCCCAAAATCACTCGTGACCGGCCGCCAACTGGATTTAATTCCATTAACTAGACCTCTTTGGGCTCTGCCATCCAGTCAGTTTGTTGTACGGAATTTAAGCCAGTTATGTTCAGGATGCATGAAAATGTTCACTCTCAGTGAGCACACCTGTCCAAAAGCTGTTGTGAAATGCCGTGCACTTCCTGAAAGCTGACTTTTGTAGGGTAATAATCATCACACGGGGGATGTGGGCGGGCAGTTGAAGTAGAAAGGGTGATCACTTACATGTAACAGGGGACATCTGAATACTTTGGGGTTTTCAGCACTGGAGGAGAGGAACAGAGGAACAGTCTAACTCTATTTTTTTGACCTTGTGCTATGAGAAAGTTTCTGGCTTATCAGGAAATTTTCCTAAATTTTCTGTTCTCTGGAACACTGCTGTCCACATTTCTTTGATGCTATCACTGCCATTCTTCTAGTCATGGGTACAGTGCAACATTGTAAAACCTGTATGCTGGAAAATGTTCTTAGATAGATGTGAAACAATGACCCACACAGTTCATGATTTCAGACTGCTGGGTGGAAATACTAAATGTACTTTCCAACTCACCTGTTAATCCCAATTCTTCCAAGTCAACCACTGGCATACTTACCCGATGTGTAAGCAGAATATAATAATATTTTTTTCCAGATCTTTTTCCTGGTCTTCACTGGTCTATAAGTGAAGTTAGTGATGCAACAGTAATAAACTATCTCCACAAGAAGATCATGCATATGATCAATCATATTCAGTATGCTTATATCATGCTCTAGACATGGCTCATTAACATGTTTCTCTCAATACCTAGTGAAGGAGTTACCAGGTCCTCTCCTGCTATGTATCATTATTATTCTTTTTTAATTTATTAGTAATGCCTAATTATTCTTGCATAGAAGAAATATTTCTAAATGACACTATTCTAGACTTGGTAATATTTTATCTTTGCTAATATTTCATTTAAGCCCCCACTTATTCACCCCTTATACCTCTTCCCTATCAAAAAAAAAAAAAAAAAAAAAAAAAAGAGGAAAATAAAAGAAAGAAAAAGCACAAAGAGTGAACTGTGTTGCTAAAGCAGAGTAATGGCAGAAGCCCTGAGGGATGGATGTGTACACAGGTGTTATACACACAGTCAGAAGAGTGCATATAACCCTGTCTATATATAATTGACAGATACACCTAGGGACACAACGGGCATTGAACTGGAATTTGATTGTGGCTGAACAAGCTGCAGCCTTAGAGGGGATCTGCAGATGTTAGTGGTGCACTAGAGTTTAGGAGTTGGACAGGAACAGAGTTGTCTTTTTTGTTTTGGTTTGGTTTTTATCACCTTTTTTCTTCTTGTCTGTTTCTGCCAGGGCTTGAAAAACTAGTCACAGAATGTTACCAGTGAGGTTTTGTTGAAGTGATTATATGCTATGGATGCCGCAGTGTCCTTTCTCCCCCAGAACCTGCTTCCACAGACTTCATGTAAACCACGGTCAGAGTAGCTGTTCTTCTGTTCACTTGTTACAGACCTGCACCATCCCCTCTATCAAAATGCAAAAATTTCCTAGTTTGTCATTTCCCACTTAACAATATCTTCAAACATAAAACTAGCTATCAGTGAAAATGCTCAGACCGTATATATCTCTGTGAACTCATGAGGGAAGTACTACACTGCTGAGACATGGCTGCTGTTAAATCACCATTACATTTCTACCCTTGGGCCTTTTTTCCAGCAGATGTTATTTGAAGTCTTTTGCCTCGTAGCCATTGATCACAGAGCTCGGATCTGAACCACTATGACACAGAATTTTTAATTTTGGTTTCTCTTACATGGCCAAGATTATACAACACAAAACACACATTAGCACAAAACCAAGTTAGAAGAAATCTTTTAGTTAAAGAGGGAAAGCATCTTTAGGTTGTGCTGCTATTTGGAATCAACATTGTTGTTATGCTACTTGGATGCCATGATAATGATGCCTGTTTAGCTATACAAGTAAATATTACTATATTTAGTAATTTATCATTAGAAATCTTTGGCATTTTTTTCTCATCTATGAAAGAGGAGTCAATGAAGTGCTCCCAGTGGAAGCTAAACCATTGCATAGGACATAACAACAGACGCAGAGAAGAACTGTGCTACTTATGGTTGTCTGACATTCTTGGTGCATTTTTGTTTATAATTTTGCCAGTATGTATAATATTATTAATGTTGTGTAAGAACTTTATTCTTACTATGTGTTTACTATGGCTATTAGTGCTGTCCTCAATAATGAACCTTTCTTACTTCATCCTTGCTTAAGTTTAGCAAGCTTCATCCTAGGAAGCTTTAATGATGTGTTTGAGGGATAGTAAAGAAAAAAAGGAGCTACCGATTAAGCAAAACATCTGCATTGACTTGTAACTCCCTCAGTTCTTCAGTCTAATGTTAATGTTGCATTAAATTTGTGCTTGTCTTGAAGACTAAATAAGGGGTTTTTTTATAAAGTTAACATTTGCTAAATATGTTTTACACTTAGATTTTAGAAGCATTTTGCAGACCATGTCTTCCTCAAGGTGTGGGTCTCTGATTTGTGTCTTCTTTTTCAGAGGATTTAAAATTCTGTCCTGATGTTTCACTGTTTTTCAACAGCTGAACTTACCTGATGACAACTGTCTTGACGTTTTCTAACAATATATCTAAAAGAGTGGCACAGTGCACCCAGGTGCTAGTAACATGGACTTCATGCTCTGTGTTGTCCTGGATTCTTTTTTTCTAGTATTTCACAACCATAAATTTTAGCTATTACTAGCATGAGCAGATTAAATAGAAGGAGTAAAAACAGAGCCAAACGGCAGGTGTTAAACAGTTTATGCTATCATCCATCCCACAGTGCAGATTGCAGATAAATTGTATAAGATCACTTGTTTTTATGCAAACTACACTGTACTGTATTTATATATATATATATATATATATATATATATGATGTACCTCTGTGTACTACTGAAATACCCTAGAATTTTTTCCATTTAGTATGAATTTTGAGTCTGAAAGTATGTCAAACCACAGTGAGGATGATGTTACACATACTCAAACTTGGCACAAGTGACTGTAGACAATCCAGTGGCATAATTTTGTTTAAAAGGGTAATAGACCTGTAATTGATTATAATTGTTTCTCCTAAGGATCTGGGATATATTTTTTTCTGCCTTATATTTAGTATCCTTTCTATTTTAATTTGTCTACTGAAGTGGCATAAATTCATCAGCTGTTCCATTTTATGTATATCTGACATATAAAACACCAGTAGGTTAAAATTGGCAGCTGTAGTTATATTCAGTAGGCATCCATTCTTTATGAGTCTTTTTGCATGTTTTCTCCATTCCTTTTACAAACACATAGGATTGGTCTTATACTCAGACAAACTTTATTAGTCAGCCAGTCCATAAGATATCTATGCTCTGAAGCAGACAGACATTTTCACTTGACATTAATGCCACCCCAATTCTCCGGTGTTCTCTGTTGGTGCTGCAGCATATGTGGCAGAAATTGAACAAGAGCTGTGAAATGCAGTTGCTGAACAACTTACTGGTGGACTTACTGGCTCAAGTCAACCTTCATTTGTGATTGAAATAAAGATGCTGGACTATGAATGGCAACACAGCTGCAGGAGTGCATTTGCTTTTGTCACTTTGACAGAGTGGTAACTTGCATAGGACTACATGGTTTCATGGGAAATTCCTGCACTGTATTGGGAAAGACCATCTATGAGCAGCTAGGCTGAGTAGCTTGGGCATTACAAGTAAAGGTAAAACCCTATTACATCTGTGTCTTAAGTATTCTGATGGGATGCTTTTGAAAATTTGACCATTGGTAGTTTAGTCAAGCTCACTAACTTTGTGGTAAGGAAGGAAACTGAACTTCAGCACTGAATTACTGTACCTTTAAATATTTAACCAGCCTCCTTTACAGAACAGTGAAGACATTAGTTGGAAATTAATCACAGAATAATAATTTGAACTACTTGTTTGCTAGAAAATGAAGGCACCTGAAAGTGCTTTGATGTCTTTCTTATATATAAAAAAAATTCTCTACATCTTCGTAGACATCTCTTCATAATCCCCTCTTTGGTTTTAGGTGGTCTTTACATGTATACAGTAACTGTCTGGATTAAAGCACAGTTCTCAGGCTCATTGCAAATTACAGGAACCTAAGAACAGGCAAAAACCTTCAGAAAAACTGAAGGAGCCGAAGGTGTATTTTCAGGTTTTGAAGGAAAAGGGAAACTGAGTCATGTTTTCATGGTTTGTCATTTCATACTATTTTATTTGTAATAACTGTAAAGTCCTTAGTAATTATACACTCTAATATATGAATAATGATATTTCCCCACATAAAGTTCATTAGTTCTGAAGAAGAGCAAACTATTTAGTTTTTCCTCTCTGCTCTGATAGCAACTTACCATGGACAAGGAAAAGTGTTCTTAGAGTCTTTTCAAGCCTGTGTGATATGTTTGTATTATAAACATTTTTTTAATGCTTACTGCCTGTCATTTTCTTCAAGCAATTTTCTTTGTTTGTAGCGGAATGTTAAGATCTTAGTATAGAAACAAAAGCCTAATTTAAGCTCATAAGGTTTTGGTGAAAACTAGAAACTCATTGTCTTTCTTGATGTGTTGAGTGTTATATCATTATCTAGCAAAGTAAAATTGAAACCACTGTGTAAATGCCTTTGCCCCTAGCCTAGATAAGTGCCTTTTTTTTTTCTTTTTTTTTTTTTTTTTTGTAATTGAAGACTGAAATTCATTTCAGGAATTGCTTGAATATTCTGGTAATTGGTATATGTCTTCCACAACTCTGAATTGCCATAAAAACCAGGTGATCTTCAACTTCTAACCAGAATGTTGTTATAATTTAAATCATTTAGTTATAAATGTTAAATGCATTTTTGCAAAATAAGACCAAATACTTCCCACCATAAGAAACACTTCTTCATTAGTAAAACATGCATAGCTAATATAATTTCTGTTGTGAAATGTAAAAGGGAGCACTATTAAATCCTTTCTCATGAAGTGTTGTTTTGGGAGAGCACTTAGACATTTCAGATGTAAAAAGGAGCAAGCAGCAGTAATATGAACCCAAGATGGGAATCAGGAGAGCTCTATTACATAGCTAAAGCTGTCTCCAGCTTGCTTAACATCAGGGGTCTAATCAGGTAGTCCTTGTGCACCTTTAATAGTCCATCTGTAAAGTGGAAATTGCAAAATGTTCACCTTTGCATGTTTTGAGATCTGTGAGTGAGAAAATACTGTCTAAATGCAGTGTAAATTCTGCTGGCTTTTGGTTATATGTTTCCATTAAACTAACTGCCATGACTTCAGGAAGACTGCCTGAGTGTGTGTCTACTCTCAATCAAGAAAGATTATAGTTTAGACAAATGGTACAATCTATTGTGTTTATGAAATTTTTTTACAAAGACAGTATTGGACTATTAAAAAGACAAAGAAGTGAGTTTGGGTTTTTTTGATACAGTCTCAGAAGAAGAAATGTAGTGTTTTATTTTTTTTTCTGTAGGACAGTATCTCTTGTGTTGAGGTCTGAAAAGTATAGTGATGTAAATTCTGGGCTAGGTTCTTTATCAGATTGAAGACTAGACTATGAAATAGCTACACTGATTCTGTACTTTCAAAACACTATTGTGAAGGAAGAGGTTCATTTAGTCTCTTCAATGGATTTTTTGTCATATGTTTGTAAAATTCTTTTTTACTGTCTAATCAGTGGTTTCTCTAGTGATTGCTTTTGTTGCATCTCTGTTTGTTTTATAAATAGTGGTTCAAGCATTCTGTAGTCTGGGGGTTAACTGAGCTTGTGCTTGACATATTGCAGTGAAATCCTCAACATTCAGCATAATAATGTTCACATGAGGCTTTGAAGGTGTCCTGTTTTGCATGATATCTAAATTGCATTTTACCTCTAGTTTGCTAAGAATAACATGAAATTTTCTTTTTCTCAGTAGACAAAGACTTTAAGATGTTCACCTAATGCCCTTTTGAGAGCCAGTTTCAACAAAATATATGGAAGAAGGGCCTGAATCACCTCCTCCAGGTTTAACTACTCTAACTGATTTAAATTATTTCATTAGAATAATATGGGAGTTACCCAGGGGTAGCTGTGATTAGAAATATAGTCTGGATTGTATAAATATCTGAAAATTCATAATCACTCCAGATTTCCCTGAAAGAACTGAAGACAACTAAATGTAATGCATAACATTAATACTATCCTGGGTTAAGAGCATTTATGTGACATGCCGGGTAGATAATTTTGATTTAATTAACAAAAGGAGAGCTGTTGGAGACAATGATTTTCTATTCAGAAGCTAACCTGAACCTTATTTTGAACTGAGATAATGGCTTAGTTTTTATCGCCAAACTGGCAAAAAATTAGAGGTCTGATTTAGCCCTACAAGTGTAGCAGAGTAAGATCTGATGTAAATGACAGTGAAATTTGGTGGGTATATGGGAAAAGTATGAACACAATATTCATGTAAAAGATTTCTAGGCTGAATCTTAATAAATGATAATAAATTTGTGGTCCTAAAAGGCTTTGGCAGAAAGTAATGTAAACTTTTGAAGTTGTCTAAACTTCATTACTGACACTTTCATAACCTCACAGGATAATTGCTTATAACATTTCTAACTATATCATGTCCAAATAGTTTATGTTCTAGGGTGACCCTGTCATTTTCTGAAACAAAACCACAGTTGATTGAACCGATGAAAGCATTTATGTTAACATTGTCATGAATTTTATGCTTATTGCAAGATGTTTTCTAACCTTTCAGAACACGATGCTTTTATCAGACAGTCAAAATAAACTGTTTCACAAGCAGCCTTAATAAGCAGAAGGTCCTGTAGAAATGTTAATTGTCTTCCCACCTTGGCCCCATGCTTCTGTAAGGTGCCATCCCACTGCACCTGGCAACAGTGAGGTACTACACGTCTTGTACCTCCCCAAGCAGCTACTGCAAAAATAAGGTGCTAAATACCTATCCTTCTGAACACATAGAGATGTTGGCTGTTCTTCCACCTGCCAATGTCCAGCACATCACTTTACAGATATTTTAAAGAGATGTTTAGCATTCTAGGGAGTAACCTTAACAGAGCCATCATCTAGCTCTCTGTCGTAGGACTATCTAAATGTTTTGATGTTAAAGCTAATACAAAGTAGACTGTATTTTAGGTGCATTAGCCAAAACCAAGCTAGTCATATGTGCTGCCTGGTAAGAATTATTGACATGGACTGCAAGTATTTCTTCTTCCCTTGGGCATTTTTTTCCCCAAAAGTTGAGAGCTTGGTCAGTTACAATCAAGGCAACGCAGTACTTTCCATGTGGTGAGTGTGTGAAGAGGTAATAAGTTCTTTCAGAAACCAGTACAAGATTACTTGGTAATTTCTGTTCTTTTACAGAATTTGGCCTTTTAACCTCAGTTCACATACTTGTATGATCTCCTGCACAACCTGTTCATGAGGAGATTCTGTGCTGTACATAGTTGCTTGCTTCATCTCAGTAGAAAAAGTATACTTTTAACCAAGCTTGATTGCAGGTAGAAGTCCTAATTAAGAAAAGAGCTTTGTAGCTTTGACATAGCAGATAGTTGGCATAGTCTATGTCTAACTTCTAGAAAAATCCTGTGAGTACCTCTGCATTACACTTTCTCTCCACAGTCTAAATAGGGTAGAGGGATAGGGATGGGACAGGGACCTTTTTACAGAGTGTCTGCATGCCCAGTTTCTATTTAATGGAAACCCGGGCACTTGGGAAAGACAGCGATAGATGGACGGTGGTCATCAACCTTAGTTTGTAACATAGATGGGATTTATATCCAGATCCAGAAGTTAGAAAGTGCTTTCAGATCCAGCAATTTAAATGCAGTGCTAGAGATTAAAATGTAGCATGATTACCAGCCACTATAATTACTCACAGTTGGATGTATGCAGCCCTGAAGTTCCCACCTGTCTTCTCATTATACGTTTTGGCTGGGAGGCTGAACTAATATGAGTGGTATTGAGTGGCAGGACACATTAGCTTGGACACAACTTTATGTTTCCCCAACTACATGGTTTCCCAAACCATAATGTTTAACCAGTTTGGAGGTCAGGCAGCTGTGCTTTGTCCATTCTGGACTTGTTAAAAAAAGAAAAAAAAGTGACCCCAGATTATTTGTGAAGAAGTAGACAGATGCTCGTGAAGAAGTAGACAGATGCTCATTCTGAAATTGCTTGCCCTGGTTATATACTGGGAAAATGTAGTCTTATCTAAAAGTAGAAAATGTGGAGATTTTGCCTTGGCAAGCATAAGACAAGAAACTTCTTTTTTTGTCATAGAAGCTGGAAATGAGAGGGAAATCTATTTTTAGAACCAGCAAGAAATAGGAACTTGAAATTTACCTTGGTGTCTGATATAGAAACTTAGAAGCAGGTCAATTTAATGAATAAAGTACTCTTGCATCTTTATTTGTCTTTGCTGAAAGCTTAAAGCTGGCAAATTTCTTGATTCCCAAAGCCATTATCAGATACCTATTGCCCAATGGACTTAAAAATGAAATAATATTTGTTGAAAAGATGTTACAAGCAATTATTTGAATTCTATATTAATATGTTTAACTATGTCATTAATAAGTTTAAATATGCTTTGCAATAATTTTATTTATAGTTTATTGTAGAAAGCTGTGTATTATATTTTCACAAGCTTTTCTATTCTAGCAACTTGGCCAACATGTATTAAATATTGTTATTTAGTTGTCATAATGTTTTTGCTTCACTTAAGAAGTGAGAAAAAGATAGCTTATTCACAGTTCTGTTCCTGAAGTATCATCATAAATGGCAGGGTTATCTTTAAAATGTGATGCTACTCTCAGACTTCAAATACAATACATTTTATGTTGTTGGTGCTAGAGTCAGTCTTGGAAAGATACTTTATTCTCATTCGTGACTTAACATTCTTATAAATTCTCATAAGACTTTTAAAACTTCTTTTCAACCCTGATCGTATTTTTGAATTTAATAACATTTATGCTAGTTAACATGAATCTTTCAGGTAACTCTGCATGTTCTGTAAGTGAACAAAGCTTTCCTTTTAAACTTCAAATTTGAACACATGTAGTTTATATTATCTATATGTAGTATATTATTAGTAAGTTAGTCTTTTCTCCAAGAAAGGTCTCTTAGATCCAAAATTACTATTAGTGGAAATATAGCAGTGGGAATTATACTAAGAAAAAAATTAAAATGCAAAAATTCGGACAGGTGCCAGGAATGAACAGCAGGATTTTTTAGTAACATCACTAAATTTTAGTGCAGTATGTTTCAACTCTTTGGCAATTCTCAGCTACTTACGGATTGGCATGAATGCACAATATGAGCTGAGGTATTGCCCTACATCTAAGCAAAAATAATGGAAGCTAGAACATAGCAGAGACATGGAAATGCCTGAACAGGCTCCTGCACGCTTTTGGCTGGGTTTGCCAGCCTAGCCCAATGCCAGCCTGAGACCCTGGAGAGCCATTTGTGTGTGTCTGCACTGTGATCCCCAAATATCTATATCACCCAGATTTTTAAGTTGCAGAGCTATCCCAGCTCACAATAATTGATCCCTGGCTGTACCTGCACTGTGGCAGGACAAGAAGACCTGCCTTAAAGGAGATGCAATGATGGGGCTGAACTTTGAGGATGAATAAAAAAGAACCCCAGATTTTTCTCCTTAAACAAATGCATGGAATTGCAAATAGGGCTGGGAATTAAAATGAAGCTAAGTGGGATACAAGCTAAATCGTTTGAGGTTTGGGTGGGAATTCATCTTTTTTTAAGTCAGGAAAGCACAGACAAACCCTTAACAAGAAAGAGCCTGGACCCGATGCCTGAGGCAACAGGGAGCGAATGAATGCTAAGCAGAGCAGGTTATGATAGGCTATGCTGGGATCACAGTAACTGTTGTAGCCTGGCCATCCTGTAAATATGACACAAACCCACATTATAGTCTTTGTGTAGATTGTGTGATTTAAAGCCATGTGAAACTTGCACAAACCATAATTTCAAAACTATTTTTAATTGTAAATGTATATATTAAGAGTAAAGGCTGTAATCACATTTGCCTTCATTATTAACACAGTTAATATAATCCAAATCTTGGAATTTTTCATTAAAATTTTATGGAAAAAATGCAGTATTTTCCTACATTTTGTAACCATTTTAATTTGAGGACTTTCAGCACATACAAGTGTTGCGTCAGGGACTTAACACTGGAAGGGGCATTTCATTGACAATAACTGGGTTTTCCAAACCTTTCAAATATTTATCTTGGGCATCATCATTGAAGCTAGTCACCATTAAGCAGGTGACATTCCTTATTTATTAATTTCCATTTCAGAGGAGTACAGGACTTATGCTAACGTTAATCTTCCTATCCTTTGAGTTACCCTTTGTCATGTATCTCAACCTAGAAAAAGGAAAAGAATTACTCTCAGGATGCTTCCCACTGATGAACTGAAGAAAGTAGAAGCTTCCTTCTGAGAAAGCAAAGGAAAGATTAGGTCAAGGACATAGGAGAAGGAGCAGGCAGTCACATGATTGTCCAGACAGAGGATGGAAGCTCCAGATCTCCTATAAGTGAGGTTTTTTCATGCCTAGTAGAAACTTATTTACAACTTGCTAATGCATTGCCATTATAGAATAAGTAGAAAATCATGTAAGTACTGGCATTATTGCAATAAAAATATACACATAATGATCTCTTGGAGACAAGATAGCATAGTGTTGGATCTTTTTGTTTGTATGGTCATTGAGTATATTGGTTTGTGGTACATACTTTAGGAGAAATCAAGCACAACAGGTAATTATAGTGCACTGATTAATACAGAAGAGCTTCAAGGTATCATGATTTATTCAAACAGGAATAAGTTGTCTTTATTTGTATTTGCCAGAGTTTCTAGACTGAAAAGTGAATATCAATCTGTATTTTACTGAATGTGTGCTACCAATTTCTTTTTATGATTTTTTTTATACAACAAATGGCATTTCAAATTATATGTACCTGCTGTGTTAGAAAGTCAATCAACTCGATTCTTGTAATGTGCAGAATGCTTCTAGTCTATAGAGGGATGATAGGAGTTATATCCTGTAAAATAACAGACACTATTATTTAATACTGTTTTGTATACTGAAGATGTCTCATCACTGCTGCGATGGTTTGATTACCAGCTTTATTGTATTCATATTTCAGCAAACACAAATACAATGTCACACATCATCAGGAGATGGGAAAAAATGAGTACCAGGTTATGTGCACCTTTTAGCAGAGGTCATTGATTGTGAGCATATAAAATATTACACTTCTTGTGTAAAATCATGTGGGGCAAAAAGTGTACTGAGCGATTTGAGGAAGCAAAAGTAGCCCGCTGTTGACCTGGATTCTAAAATATAATGAAAAAACAGTGTTAGAAAAGCTGTCATTAATCAGCTGTGTAGCTGTCACAGGTTGGCTGTTTATCCTGTGCGCCACTTTTTCCCCTCTTCTGTGCATCATTTTCCCTGGGGCATGTTCTAAAACCCACCTCCCATTTCATCACAGCTCTCCTTCTAGCTGTCTTTGGAGGAGAAGAAAGTCGGAAACTAGGAAATGTATTTATATTCTTGCAAGTATATCCACATTCTTTTTCTTCTAGTTAGATCATTTGTTGAATAATATGTTGCTTTACACCACCAATACAAAATTTTGTTTTAAGAGAAATCTTTCACTGGCATTGCATTACTTGAATCCCTTCTTTAGTGGCTCACATCTTAATTTCGTGAAAATCAGATAATCCATACTGAGGTTCTGACTAGTACTTTTTGTAAGGTTTTGGTGTATTGCCTATAAGGACACAAAGTTTGCCGCCTCTATATTTCTTTCACTTAATCTCTCTTGCTCCACTGGTTGTGCCTGCTATGAAACTTATGGAGTAGCTGAGCATTTTCCATTCCATTTCTTCTTATTCTTTCACCTTTTTGGTCTCTTTTTGATAAAAAAGAGGAGGTCTTATTTTATGTAGTGTTTTTAGTGAGGGAAAACCAGATTACTATCATTCCCACTTGACAAAACTTCTTTCTTTTCTATTCATGATGTATTCTCCACTGTCACAATTAAATTAGTTTCATTGATTTATCTTGTTTACCTTGTCTTCTTTAACTGATTGACTGAAAATTCTGTCCACCATTGTAACAATTCCACTAATTGTTTATACTGTTACAGAAAATATTTGTGGGAACAGGATTAATGAATTAGCCCTTGATGCCATTACAGTTGCAACATTATACCAGTCTTCTGAAATATTAATAGGCTTCTATGAGACAAGAAGGGGGGCTGGAGCCAGTAAAAATCTCCAACACATGAAAGTTTGAATAATCATGACCAGCTGGAAATCTGCTGCCTTATTCTTATAGCAATGTCTTAGTCATGGCTTCTCTCATTTTTTAACATTTGCAATGAACTTCTTAATAAGCAGTAACAGAGGGGTCTTCCAGTTCATTTGCTACTTGGAAGTACAGCTTCTGGCTAGTATTAGTTTGAAAATTTATTTATATTTCAAAGAGGTACACTGAAATTATTATTACACAAAGATGATCTAGTGAACTAATTTCATCACAAAGATGATATTACAAAATTTATTCTTAATATGTTGTACAAAAACTAAAAGAAAGTTAGGGGTTTTTTTTAATGTTTTGAAGTTCACTGGCATATTTTTATTCCAGACATGTTTTGCTGACAACATTTTTCAATATAAAAGGTGTCCTGCAGGCTTTTCAAAGCTGAATTTTTCAAGAGAGATGATTTTGAAAGAAGGGATATCTGTGTTTTTACACTTGCTAAAATAAGATTGTAGCTATCAAAGTTTTTACCATCATTCAAATTGGTTTTGCCAGTAGTTGTTTTTTAATACACTATTTTTTCAATTATTGTCCCTCAGACTTATGGTGGTCTTATTTAATTGCTCTGCAGGCTTGGGCAATTTGGGAAACCAAAGATTTCACATACTCTGTACTTTAATTAAAATATGTTTTCTCCAGACTTGAGGGATCTGAACTCACCTTTAGTACAAGTTGCCTTGTTCTCTTCTCACAGCTTTCCCAACACATTGAGTTCCCACTCAAAGGTCACATCTATGGCATTAGTGCTAGCTGCCCTTGTAGCTTAGGTTTGGGCAGACACTTAGTCCTTTCTCTGAAAATCTGTGGGATCTTAATGCCTGAGAGCTAGCAAGGCTCTTGATGGTGGGGAGAGGAGCTGTCAGCAGTATTGGCTGTGGGATGCCCTTTCTTGCCTACTCAAGCAGAGACATGGATGTTTTGAGAAGACAGGCTGCAGGATCCAAGCATGAAAATTCTCTGTCTACCTGATGGGTACACGAGGCGAAGGCCCACTCAGATGAAGATTTGCTGGTGAAATTAATAGGGTTTTAAAATAAGGAGGTCATGGTAAGACCTAACTGGATAATATTCTATTCTGTTTTCTATGACACTTGATTTAGTCAATTACTCGTTTATTAGATTGTTTTACTGAAATAATGATAACTTTCATATGCCGTGTCATAGGATATTTGTGCTGTCAAGATTTGCTCTCTAAAGGATCATTTAAATGGCAATTGTGATTTTAAATAGATCTAGGAAATGGTTAAAACTCTAGATCTAAGCATGGAAACAGGTGAGCTAATAAATGTTGTGCAAATTAATTCCTACCTTAGAGAGAGTATGGACAGAGCTGACAGAGCAATTAATTGGACCTAAGGACCACCTCCAAGCACTCCTTTTTCTAAGGGGAATATAGAAATACCCAGGGGGTATAGAATAATCATCCCTGTGGTGAGGTACTGTGAGAGACGAGAAACCAGGCCCGCGAGAAACTAAGAAAAACAGCTTGAGAAAGCAAAAGTTGAGGCTGATTGAAGGCCTTTTATGTCATAAGGAAAGGACTTCAGCTTGTAAAGCTCCATCATTTACACAGAAATAAGATTAGTAGCCTAGCCAGCTCACAAACTGGCCATCACTAACCTACAACACTTAACACCTGCTTAGATATTTCCTCTGATCATTATGAAGACTCCTACTGACTTCTGGGACTTTGATACAGCCCTTCAATCAGCTGGTTTATAGAAAACAGAAAAAAAAAAAAAAACAACATTGGAAAGACTTATCCAGATGTTAATCACCGCATAGATGATACGGCATCATGTGATTTCAGATTTCAGAAGTTAAATAAAACTAAGGACTTTGGATAACAAATATTTTGGCTAAAGCTCACTGCAGTGATAATCTGTTGCATTCACTCACTTTTCACTGCATGTTAACTCAGATTTAAGGCTAACCGATATGATTTAAATGCTTTTTTTTCTGGCTCTGTGCAGAAAACTCAATTTAGGTTTAATTATATTGTTCACCTGAGGCCTGTTATGAATGTATTTAAATGTTTGCAGAGGGGAAGTAAAACATAACTGTGTTAACAACTAATCAGTGGTCTTGGGCTTCTAAAGAGGTTTAATGATTGCTATATTTATTGAAATTATGCCAAGACTGACTTTGTTTACTCTGATTTTAGACAAGATCCTTCCTTTAAATAACAAAGTCCAAAAAATATTTTTTTTCTTTTTTTCTCACCACCCCAAACCCTCCGATTATTTTTAATATATTGCTCTCATAAATTGAAAGCTTATAAAAGTGCTGGATTGAGAAGCCTGGAATACAGATTTTCTGCTCTACTTGTAAAGCAAATAGGATAAGTGCTCTTCTTCCCAAGATCCTGTCAACACCACTTACAGACTTTTTTTTTTTCCCCCCAGAAAATGCACATTCACAGTTCGATATTTCTTGTTTTTTTCTCTTTGTTCTGTCTCTGTGTTCACTTTCAAATTTTTTAACCAAGAGAATAATTAACAATGTATAATACTCAGTGCTTCTTGGTACAGTTCACAATGCTTGTAAATGCTTGTAAAATGGTGATAATTTGTACTTTCTCTGGTCTGAATAAAACATTGATTTAAAAAAAGCCCTTGGTCCTCCTCTCACATCTAGGTCACTCAGTTTGAATTTTTGTTTTCACTTTTCTTGCTTTGGATAGGAGCACAATTATTAAAATTTTTAAATGTATAGTTGGTAGAAAAAATATTTTATTTTCTAATTTATATTTTGTACCAAAAAGAAAGCTTTAAAAAAGAAACCATTCCTATCTTCAAACCTCCTCCAGAAAGGTTCTTCTGTAGAAACTCTGTTTTTTACAGGTACTATAGACCTGGGACTTTTAAAATATCCCTACAGATTACAGATTCCTTACAGAATCTACTGTCATGACACAGGTCTGGAAACTATCTCCATGGTCACTGAATACAATAATGTATTGTCAAATGTAACCTTCATATGTTTATCAAGTCATGTAGGAATTTCCCACCTCTCCTGGTCTTAGGGCTTCACCCATCTGATGATTAGAAATCTTTTTATGTGAGTCCATTTAAATATATCTATAGACATCTTGTTCCTGTGAATGTTGCTTTTTAGGAGCAGTTATTTTCTTGGGTATTTACCTTTTAGTGTTTTCAAGGTGAATAATCTTATTTTTCTGAGCTAACCGAGATAGTCTTGCAGGGTCCCCACCATGGTTCCCTTTCTCTCACTCAGCTGACTCTTTTATTACACCTAATTGCAGATGAAAGATATGTTTTCTAGGACACTTAACCACAATTTTGCACAGTATTCTATGCAAAACCTTGGAGTTTCCTCCATCACTCTGTCATCGGTGGCTTGTGGACTTCTGAAAAATAACTTGAAGATCCTTTTCAACTGATAGACTTCCCATTTAACTGCACTGCTTCCTATCGTTCTAGTCCTCACCGTTATCTTGTTCTTCCTGTCTTTTATTCTGAATCTACTGAGTTCTGACATTACCTTTTAGCAGTGTGTCAACAACAATTTTTCAGTGCCAACCCATATTTATGAAAGCACCAAATAAAGTGGTCTGAAAGTTAGTTTCAGAGTGATATCACCAGTGATATTATTCCAACCTACTTCCAGCATCTGTTTAACTCTCTTCCAAACACCTAAATTTTAAGTGTTATTCTAGTCCTTGGTTTGTTGTGTTTTTTTTTTTTTTTTTTCCTAGCTAGATGTAGTCTGAGCTCTCTGTATACCTGTCATTTTCCTCCTTCCTTTCTTTTTCCAGCAAGATGAATGGACACTCCTTGCTGCTGTGCAGCTCTGCAGCTGTTCCGCTTCCTCTGCCTCCTTTGAGCACACCATGGTCCATGCTCTGTGTCCCAGCAGTGCCAGGGGGCCAGTACAAACTAACCTGTTATCTTTAGGGTTGTATGAACTCCTACTGTATCAAATGCTTTAATGTAACCCTTGATCACAAAAGACCTTTACTGGTATAAATAGGTGTGTTACTTATAGCATTAGAAACAGACTAAATTCTGCATAAAAACTCATAAGCAGATGTCCAGCTCTGGAATAAACACATAGATACAGCAGCTGAGTATCCAAGCTTTTGGATTTTATATTATGGGGATGTCTTGTGTTTGATTTTCTCTGCCATCTCTAAGTCTGATCTATATACAATGAACAACAAAACATATCTCACTCAATTTGTGTACTCTCTAGATCGAAGCTAGTGTTGAAAAGTATAGGAACTTACTATATATATATATATATGGAGTAAATTAAATACCTCGATTCTCTGAAGGACTGAACAAGATCTAATAACATCAAAGGTAGTTGTGCTTTGCTGGGTTTGGAAATTGAAGCTTAGTCAGAGAAAATTAGGTTAAAGGATCAATAGAGATGGATTATTTTAGACAGAAAACAAGGATTTATGTTGGTTCTCACGCTACTTACAGGAATGTTCATTATCTAGTTTTGGCTGGGTTTTTTAGCATCCATTTGGTTTAGCATCAGTTTACACTCTGATGGGTAGAATTAAGGTAGTACATCATTGCGCCTGTAAATGCTGTGCCTCTGCCTTCCAGTGATGGTATGGGACCACATCATCACATTTGCAAAGTTAAAGAGCAAGAAAACAAAAAGGAAATAAAAAACCCTCAAGACAGGAAGTCAGAAAAAGAAAAATTCTTAATCAGGCTTGCTTTCTGAAGTCATTAATGACAGGCAGTGGAAAGTGGAAAAGGAGGAGACAAAAGAGAGGTTATGTACTTCTCAAGCAGTATGGTTCTTCTGCAAGAAGTACATGGGATACAAACTCAGTAATTAGTGGGGCAAACGAAGGAGGGGAGGTAGGGTGGTGTGGACATTTTTAATGAAACTGGAGAGCAACAAATGTTTTTTTTAATTAGCATCTTCTTAGTCCCTCCTCCATTTTGTGAAAGAGAGGAAGGAAACTATAGTCTTATGTTACTGGTTCTTTCCAGATGAGTGTTTGTCTTCTTTCTTGAAGGTAGATACCCAGAGACTGCTGAAGATAATACGTTTCCTCCTAAAGGAGGCAAGCAAGAGACTGGTTTCTTTAAGATCCACAAGATAGGTCCTTAAATGGGAATTTACCAGTCTTACAGGTGGAGTTTCTCCCATGAGTCCTTTTAACTTTTTCAACAAACCTAGATTCAGTATCTTATGTGCATATATGGAAAATAATATCCCTGAACTGATGAAAACTCCATCATCTCTTTCCTTTCCAAAGAGGTTAGAATCAAAGCTTGATCCTATTAATTTAATAAATGTTTTTAAAATATTTTGTATAAACTGAAAATAAAGATTTTGCTTTAGCTGTTTAAGAATACTGTAACTGGAACAATGAAAATATCTGAACGCAGTTCGATAGTTGATATTTATCTGATTTCTCTATGAGGTAATTACTAATATAATCAAGCACATTTTCACCTGTAACTTCATTATGCTTCTCTTTGATAACTTGAAAAAAATGCTGTGCCTTTATGGACTGTATTATACAGGTACATATGGGAATTTTTGTGTACTTTCATCACTTAAGTGGCTACTAGCTAACAACAGGTACAGCATGTTGAGTCACTAACTAAATCCAACATGGCTTTATACAGTAATTATAATTACTTGGCACTGGTGAGGGCACACCTTGAATACTGTGTTTGGCTTTGGATCCCTCGTTACAAGGAAGACATTGATATGCTGGAGCATGTCCAGAGAAAAACAACGAAGCTCGTGAAGGGTCTGGAGAACAAGCTTTATGAGGATCGTTTAGCCTGGAGAAAAGGAGGCTGAGGGGACACCCTATCCCTCTCTACAACTACCTGAAAGGAATTGCAGTGAGGTGTGTGTCAGTCTCTTCTACCAAGTAACAAGCAGTGAGACAAGAGGAAACGGCCTCAAGTTGCACCAGGGGAGGTTTAAAATGGATATTAGGAAAAAATTCTTCACTGAAAGGGTTGTCAAGCGCCGGAACAGACTACCCAGGGAAGCACATCCCTGGAGGTATTTAAAAGACATGTAGAAGTGGTGCTTAAGGACATAGTTTAGTGGTGGGATTGGCAGTGTTAGTTTTATGTTTAGACTTGATGAACTTAAAGGTCTTTTCCAACCTAAATTACTCTATGATTCTATAATTTCCTTTCCAGAAAGAGATATCCCAGAATAATTTGGATTACCAGCCAACCACATTTCAGACATAGCACTGTGCAATACCTGTCATGCCTTCTTTTATCTGTATCAGGATAAAATACAATTTTCTTTATGAGACAAAGGGTTTTTTCTCTGAAATCCTGCATGAAGATATTAGCAAAAAAAGTCATCCCTAAACCATGTATAAAATGCATCCTGAGTTCTGAGAAACTGAAATTTATATTTAAAAAAATGTGTTATATGTGTATTCATGGGCACACAATTGAGAGAGACTGAAAATATATGCAGAGTCACACTCTACTGAATATTTGTGCAAGTACTGAAATGCCACCTGTTTGCACAATGTAAAGGTTTTCTTTCTGCATGTCACTTACCACAATTCTAAAGATATTCTTTCCAGACTATGCTTCAGATACAGAGCATTATCTGAAGGACATGGGCTTTCTTAAAGGATTGTGTTTTGTTACCTAAGCAGGTAACTGAGCTGAAAGAAAAGCTCAAGATTTACAGAAGCGCCTTGGATGTTGGCTACCCAATGAGATTTAAGGATCAGAATCCACAAGGTACCTCTTTAAATTCCCTGGCAAAATGTATCATCAACTCTCTCTTTGGCTTCTCTACTTGTATTCTCTGATGTTTCAGCAGAAGTGACAGTTTACAAAGGGAATCTTTCAAGATCAAAGGGAATCTTTCAAGATTTTTGGTTTTCCTTAGGCATCGTCCCCATACTTACCTGTTTGAGCACTGCTTAGACTGTCACTAATAAAAAACTATCTGTATGGAAAAATATGCCTTTAATGTGTGAGATATTTAAACTCACAGATTTTATAAAATGATCTTCTTTCTTTGGGATAAGTTCTCCTGGGTATTAATATTAACAGGACTTTACCCAGGGCTGTCTAAAAAGAAAGGAAAATATCGTGTCGATTGATTATCAGATTACACTCGTGTGATAATGTCAGTAGTATGAGGCTGATGGTCACCAATAAAGCTGCATTGGATGAATCCTAATGGTTTTAAATTGCTGCTTTGTTACCAGGGAGAAACATTTTTGATGGGTTCTAATGCAAAGCATTCACAAGTCTCCCTGGACTTACTGGGATGTTGGTGTGAGAGCTCAGTGTATTATGGAATAATGCAGTGTCTTGATTTCAGAGTCTTTGAAGTTCACTAGTATTTGCTTGGAATCTGGTCATGAATTCAGACTAGCAGGTAGAAAGCATAATAGATTCATATTAACCAAAGAACTATTATATGGGAAGGGTGCCACAAAAAAATTCCCACCAAGGTAATGGGAAGGACAAAGCTTTCAGTCAAAGCAACAGCAAAAGAAAGCAATGGTGCTTTCAAAGTTGTTAGAAAGCTGTGTTAAGTAGTTTGTGCTCATCTAGTCTGGAATGATGCAATATTTAAAGTTAAGCAGCTTGCAGAATTCAGAAAAATCTCTGACCTGGCAAGAAAAGAAGTGTTATCTTGTTAGCAATTGAGATTAAAGACATGAATGTAGTTTATAATTTCAATTGCAATGATCCTTGAGTTTTCATTCCCCAAAAAGGGCAAAACACACCTTTTTTTTCTTTTTTTTCCAACTATCTTTTACTGATTGCCTCCAGTCTTTTCACTTCTGTTAGCCAGAACTGTTGTACACAATAGACACAGGCTTGCTGTGTTCAAATATCCACTTGACTTAAATGCTAGCTGTGTTTTCAGTGCCTAATTGTGGGACCGCAGAGTACAGAGTTTAGGGATTTGTCCACTTTCCTGATACACTAGAGACAAGAGCACTCACGAAACACTTCCAAAATTATTAAATCCACTTATCTTCTTTGACTGAAACCTGTACTTGCAGTCACAGCAGCTGCAGTAACCTTTTCTTTTTTTCCTCTCCATTGCCTGCATCCTTTGGCACATTTTAATGCGGAAGGGGGAATGTTAGAAAAGAAAAAAGAAATAAAATCATTCCCTCTGCTGTGGAGGAAAAGTTCTTGGAATTCAGAATAAGTAGTATGGGCAACTGATGCATTAGACAGAATGGAGTCAGTGAGCAAAACACATCTGCTATGCCCTGCAAAGGACTACAAAAGTACTGTGTGTTCTTAACCCCTGGGCATTTAACTGTAAACTCCAGCGAAAAAATGTCCTTTTTTGGGGGAATCATCTTTTCACCTGTTTGTCTCTAAAAATCAGATTTTTGTACTTTGCCAAACAATCTTAAATTTAAGTGCTTTTTCCTACTTTTATACAGGGAATGATGATAAGATAGGAGCACAACTTCAGACTTTACTGTGCATAGTCAAGAAACCTCACTGACTACCAGAGCACTGTAAAACCTTGGCTCCTTACCTTCATTGTATTTGCAGTAGTCCAGAAACACAAGAATAAACAGTCACCTGAAAAAAAAAAAAAAAAATCTTACCAAAAAAATCTTATTTTCATAGAACATCAGCTTGCTGTAAGCTTAAATATTTTGGCCTTTGGATAGCTTTGCTGTACCTTCTTATAAAAGACAGTATGGTTTCCCATATTTTCCTTCTATTCTTTTGTAAGTGAAAGGCTAAATGGGTAACTCTTACAGAAAGCATTCAGGATTTTGAGCAGCCATTGAATTTTTGAAGGAAGCGAAGCTATTCAGCATTTCAATTGGCATTCTTTAACTTTAGGGCTGGGTGGCCGTGCAGGGCATTGTTGGGAAATGTATTGATCTGCTAACATATTTGCTGGAACCATTTTTTTTTTTTCCACTTGTCGGAAGCATTTGTCACTGCTTTGGAATCTTTTCTGTGCTGCTAGAGATAACCCTCCATGCCACTGACACATAAGGAAATGGTGTTTTATCAGTGCAAGGCAAGGGTGGTTGAATGTGCACTTGATAAAGTGAATGGAGATTCTTGTAAGTGGGATTTTTTCCCCCCTGTATTGCTGTTTCCTACACCTTGTATCCGTGCTTTCCCTGTGTACTGTTTAATGCTATGCAATAACAAGTATTTTAGCCCTTCACCTTTGAATCTAATGTGGTTTCTTGTGGTCTAATATAGCATAGTAGCAAATTTCAGGCTGGAGTTCAACCTTTGTTCAGGTAATTCAATTCACCCAACAGGAAAGAATACTGAAAAGGAAGGCCCATCTGTAGGCAGCAGGTTTTTTTCCCCACAAAGTGAAGTAAAACAAAACCAGCAACAATCAGCTTGATTTGTCTGTAATCCACATTACACTAATTCACAGAATCTGACTGGCTAAGATGAGAGTCATAAACAAGGAGCTTTGCTTTAGTGATTTTAATTAATTTTTTCAAAGAGGTAAAATTCTGAAATGTCTAGGGTATTTTTCTTGAAAACAGTAATAACTGAATGGACTTTATTAGGGGCTTGGGAATTTCACTGTTGATGTAAACTGATCCCAACTGGAAATGAGTTCCAAAATTTAGTCCACAGTCTGAAAATATTTCTTTGTATGCCGTTCCTTTTTATACTTAACACTTTGTGATGTGTGTGAAAGTACGTTGTCATACTTTACATCCATTTCTTAACACGCACAACAAAAGAATTACTGCAGTCTTTACTCATCTAAATGAGAGTTTAAATTCATATTAACAGGTAACTTCAGACCTACCGTTTTAAGTAACATGCATGTAATAGAAGTATACATCTTTTAATGGAGTTCCTTAGACCTCTAGTTGGAAGGAAGATACTTGGTGAATGCTACCATGATTTAATACAACAGCAAGAACACACTTTCTGGTGGTACTGAGCAGTCACTTAACTTTTAGCAAACAGTCAGTGGATACATACTCGTTTATGTGGGAAGTAGTTTGGAACAAAACATCCTGACATGCAGAGCAAACGGGTATCTACAGTGGTGCTCTGAATAAATACATTCATGCTGCAAGGGATCACAAAGAATTTTGTACTGCCTCATGCATAATTTTGTGGTGTCTCTCTCTGAAAGATGAAAGCTTGGATTTATTTGGAGATGGTCTCCTAGTTCTGCTGTGGAACTTTTTTTAAAGGTGATTACATGGATTATTTGTTCTAGAATCAGAGGAATGTTCCCCAGCTGACAGGTATCTCTAAAGATTTATGGTTTTGTGTTTTGGACTTTAACTCCCTCATACTTGGTGAATATCAAGTACAGATAATACTCTCAGGTGCTAATAATTTCTTCATGTTAGTGTTGCTACTAATGCTTAAAGTTATTATAAAATAGATGGGTATTAGAATTAGAATTAGAAGGGTAATAGAAGGTGAAGGAATTTAATAGCCTGATGGACCAAACGAGCTGAAACTCTTCCATAGCCTGAGTACAGAATAAATACTCTTTGGACTTCAGCATTTAGTCTTCATGACATAGTTTCCTGCAGCAGCAAGGGTCCTTGAATCAGTGGCTGCAATATAGTTGTTTCTGACACCCTATCTCTACAGAAAACAAATAAGCACTGAGAAAAAAATCAGAATTGCATGTCATGAATGGTTAAATGCTTTTTCACTTTCTTTTATCTTTGTCCTTAGTTTCTGACTGATGTTGTATTGTCTGTAATGGTAATTATAGTGTTTAAAAATCTCTGCATTTTTTCAGAAAATTTTTATCATTGCTCCTAACAAATATAGCTAACAGGTTGTTTTCATGTCACAGAGGTTTAAAATGAATTAATAGCTGTGAAACAACTGTAGTTATGTGTGTTATAGGAAAGTCCACAAGGAAACTTACAATGCTGTAGCTGGAGCAGGACTCAAACAATAGTCAGTAAATAAAACATAAAACTTCATTTTGAACTATGAAGTGATAATAGAAATGTAACAGGGTAGAACAGTGCCTTATGGCTATTGGATGCATATATCTATACACTGAATGAAACAGAGGATCATGTAATTGAGAAAAAAATATTAAGAACAATATAAGAAAACATACTATAGAGTTGTGAAGACTCTGCCTGAACTGAGACCAAAAATGCAATCTAAATTAAATAATTTCCTTAAAATTTTAGTTTTTACTTTTTCAATACATAAATAGACTTTGAAACTTCCTTTCTATAGGTATTACACCTTCATAGAAAGAGAAAAATCTGTGTTGTTATAACATTGGTAATAACAGTATTTTAAACTATGATAGTTCTGTCCATGCAGGACAAATCAACCCTATTGTTTCTTCTCTTTCAGGGTCTTCTGATAAGTCAATATTCTCAAAGTAGCTAAAATCACACATAATCTTGCTGAAAAGAACAATTAAGTAATCTGGCAAATGTCATGACTGACAAAACTGATAGAGTACCTAAGCAGAACTTGAAAGCGAGAGAAGGTTTTCTACTATGTATCTTAATGTATCGAATTGTTAATGAGAGGTCATAAATTTAACTAAAATGATGGAAAGTTAATGAAAACATAATGGCTTTTTATTGTATTAACTTCCCAGGTGCTTCTATGGCCCCAGCAGCCATAGAAGAGGATCTCCTCTCACTCTCTTATTAAGTACCATTGGAAGAGATCTGAGTTGAGGATATAACTCTTCTATCCTTACTGTTTGGCAAATGGACCACCAAGGACTGAAATATATTGGACAAATAACGTATTTGGGAATGAAAAGTCAACTCCGCTTCACCCAAATGACCATCTTAATCTCTTCATCCTTGAGGATCAAAAATATTTAAAACTAGCAAAGGATTTCTAAACATTTTGGCATCACTTCAGCTTCTGACTAAAATTGTGACTCACCAGGGGAGCTGAGGTTTGTGTTATTGTGTTAATATTTGCAAAGTAATTCTTTACCTGAAACCTTTCTGATAACTTAATCTAGTAGATTTCGAATGCTGAATGTCTTTTAACGTAATCCCTCTTTTTCTGAATTAATGTGTTTCTTTGGTAGAAGAAAGATAATAGTTTGAGTCCTGCTGGTGGCATGATGATCACAACAACTAATATTTATCTTATGAGATGAGAAGTATTGATGTTGCAACTGATGCTGGTATTAAGCAATTGTAAAGAAATGGGCAAATAAGCATTAGAGAATATTTCACATTGACCAGCAGGTTTGCAAACTATGGAAAGCTTACTTACAAGCAAAGTTGAGTAAATCAAATAAAACTGTAAAGATTTATATTTCATTCCAAATTCCTGAAAATGCAATGGGCATATGGCTTCTCATCCACTCTTCCTCCAAGATGCCACATAGAAAGCCATAATTTGGGTGCTTTTTTTTTTTTTTTTTTTTTTTTTAAAGGCCATTTACTAGTACTACTTTGTTTTAAATTAAATCTCTAAAAATTACCTTTCCACCATGTGGACTGCACTTCTTCCTATGCCTCGTTTACCCTGCAGTGCTAAATATTTCCATTCTTGCTGCTGTACTCCAGGCTGAGACTGTCAGCTGTGCTTTCCTTTCACTGACAAAGAGAGAAATCCCATGGTTGCCACTGTCAAGAATATTTCTCTGCCTTCATTCCACAGGGACATCAACAAGATGTCTGATTCCTCTCTGTGCGCTCCTCTGTCATAGGGGTGATCACCTAAGCTTGGGCTGCCTTTACTTCTTCCTTCCACTGACAGCCACTGCTTGACATGTTATCATCATGCATGCAGAATCCTGCTCTTCTCTTGTGCAAAGGTCTAACTAAACAATAAAAACCTTCAGTCACTCCTTCCACCTCCCAGGCACTGGGAAAAAATAAATAACTGAGCAATAGTCAGTGTCTCAGAAGCAAACTCTGAAATGATTTCTAGTTCTTGACAAGAAGGAAATATAAAGTTTAGAATGATAACCTAGAAGGGATAGCAATACATTATGCTACTTAATTTATTTATATATGACTCAGCATGTCCTAATTAATATGTACTGTTTCCAGGGTAGAGATGATATTTTAGTTTACATAGAGTTCCTATGCAACATTGTTCAAGACTGTAGTAAAATTGAAAAACAATCTAGCAAGGTCAAATTCATCACATATAAAATGGTTCCACCCCTCTGGTTTACATTCAAGGCATTCTTTTATTTCAAGTCTGTAACAGGACCCACCACTGAACACACCTTTCAGATTCTAGTATCAGCTCTTTCTCCCTCATCTTCCATCCCTGAGTGTTTGCCCTTTTCTTCCCTTCTGACTAGCAGTGTCCAACCAGTTCATCCTTACTGCCTAACTGTCCCGCTTTATTTCCCTGGACATTTAATATTTCCTGATATGATCAGATCTAGTTTTTGAGAGATCCCAGAAAAAAAATAGAGCTTTGTTCAAATCAAGGACTTCACACTGAGAACACTTTGCCATCAGCCTCCTCCTGTTCATTTATTACCATGAAGGGGCTTTTAGCTGAAGTACCTCAGGTGACTTCAGCTGTGAAAGAGACACAAAAAGAGAAAGTCTGTATCTCACCTAGATGAGTCCCAAACCATTTTAAAAACTATTTAAAAGTTCAGAACAAACTACTGTCTACATGAAATGATACTAAAGAAGTGGGGTGGGATGTTCTATTCCATCTACAAATTGTAAGTGGTTTGAAGGCGTGCCCCATGTAGAAAGCATTGCAATAATCTGCAGTCAAGGTAACAAAAGTGTAAAGAAAAAGAAGATTGTCTACTTGACAAATATCGAAGTAGGCTCACTTGTCAGCCACTGTTGCAGAACCAAGTATGACCAGGCAATTGAGTGCTGCCCCCTGAGCTCAGTACCTCACAATAATGATTGAAAAACCCCAGGCATCATATTAGCACTCAAATCAACATAGCTGTACAAATAACTGAGTTCTGTGTCTTTTTGACTATATGTATCATAACCATGTTAACAGAATCTAATCTTACAATTGTTTTCATGCTAGTATCTTTCCATTAATCTTCCATAAATTTACATTTGGTCTTTTCTTTCAGCTGCATCTGTTTAATTTTCTCTTTGCTGTTTTTCAAATACTTCCCATGAAGTCTAGCTTATTCTTTCTTTTCATGCTCTACTTTATCTTGTGGGTTTTCTCCTTGCTACTGTATTTCTCTTTGTTCCCCTAAATAGTTCCCTTTCTCTTACCTACTCTTTTTACTTTACTTTTGTAATTTAGTTTATCTCCCATTCCCAGTCCATGCATTTCTTCCCCTATGATGTCCATTCAGCTCACCAGAACTATTCCCTTCTAATAGTTCAATCCATAGTACTAATTTCATTTTCCCATTCTAGTTCATTGATAATGAATAATACAGTTCCTCTGCAATTTCGGATCTTAGCCATTTTAGTTTGCTCTCAAGTAGTTGAGATTCAGCAAAGAAAAAAGATAAGTTTATTACATTCCAGAAGACAAGCAACTGAGCAAAACTTGGAAGTGGAAAAGTAGCAAAATGGAATTAAATCAAATTAGGTGAGAGGTGGATGAGAAAGTAGTAGTGGGTAAAACTCATCTCACACTTGTATGAAAGGTCTATACAAACACTTAACAAAGTGACTGTATTGGAAACAAACTAGGGAATCAAGTCCAATGAGACAGAAATAGAAAGGAGTAAATACAGCCCAAATTCAAACTGAGAGAAGATCATCTCCACAGGAGAGGCACTAACCCTGGTGAGACAAGGGACAAAAAAAAATAAAAGGCTTTAATATCTTCAATTCCCACTGCGAGCAGCATTTCTGTTTACTACCTACTGAGTGATAACTCTCCAGCTCAGTAGAGAGAAAATGCTTTATTACAAATATACTTGGTGTATAATTAGAACTGTAGCACAACTAATGGCAAAGAAAGCATCAGCCTATCTGTGAGGAAGTTGTATTGCTGCTAGAATGGGCATATGAGAATGCTTAATATTTCAGCTTAGTGAGGAAAAGACTCTTGAACATCTGATTATTCTTTGATCTTGTTCCTATCAGTTATATTGTGAAATCTGGCTTTCCTTCAAACTGCAGATAATTTGACTGTCATAAACTGGCAATGTAGTTTTGATTACATTGTTGCAATAAAAATGTACCTAAATTGGTTTCAATGGAATTCTGACACCTGTTTGTTAAATATTGTTAAATATCTGCATTGAGCCAAAAGCCTGAGAATTATTTCAGTTGAAGCTGACTCACAAATCTGGAAAAAATTAAAGTTATCTACTACTGTTGTGATATTGTCTCCAGTAGGTATACGGAATACAGAGCTGTTAAGTGCTCTGTGTACCTGTTTTAAATATAGCATGGTGGGAAATTCCAGGAATGTGCAAAATGGACCCAGAAGTAGCCTTCATGCATTCCATTTACAGATAAGCCACTGAAATATTCAGGTTACTAATGTTTAAATACATACAGAATAGGACCTAGACTTCAGGCCAAGAGACAGCAATGTGCCCTTGTGACAAAGGTAGTGTCCTGGTTCAGCGAGGATAGGGTTAAGTTTCCTCAGCAGGGGGAAGGTGTCTCCAGCTGGGTTATTCATACCATGCTGACGTCAGGTCCAGCGCGGCAGCACGGGAAGCTTTCCTTTGTGGCTTTGGTCACGGGAAGCACGCGCGGCGGGCTGGCTTTGTCCACTGTGGTATTTCTCTGTATATCTTTTGTCTTGTTTACTGTTATTACTGTTTATTGTTGTTATTATTGCTATTGTCGTTGTTCAGATTGTTTATTACACTGTTGTATTAAATATTTTCTTATTTCAGCCCCGGGGTTTGTGCCCTACTCAGTCCGAGGGCGGGGAAGGGGCAATGGCAATGTGGTCTCTGGTCCCAGCAGGGCCTAAACCACCACAGGTGGCTAATGGTATCCTGGCTGCATTAGGAGGAATGTTGCTCGCAGGTTAAGGAACGTGATGCTTCTCTCTGCTCAGCACTGCTGTGGCCACACCTGGGGTGCTGCGTCCAGTTCTGGGCTCCTCCATACAGGAAAGACATGGGTGTACTGGGGAAAATCCACCAAAGGGCCTTGAAGATGGTGAAGGGACAGGAGCATCTTACACATGAAGAAGGACTGAGAGAACTGGAGGTAAGAAGGCTTAGGGGATCTTATCAATATATATAAATACCCGAGGGGACGGTGCAAAGAAGATGAAGCCAGGTTCTTTTCAGGGTTAACCAGTGACATCACTGACAGAGCACTGACACAGGTTGATCAGGAAGGTTGTGGAGTATCCATCCTTGGAAATATTCAAAAGCTGTCTAAAACAGTCCTGGACAACTGGCTCTAGATGGTTCTACTTGAGCAGGAGGGTTGGACCAGATGACCTCCAGAAGTCCCTGCCAATTTCAACCATAATGTGATCAGCTGCCCTGTTAGCTTCTGACTAAACATTGTTGAAGACCTGGGCTCAGGGCTATAGTGGAAGAAACTACTAGGCAAGATTTCAGCCTGGATCTCTCAAATCTGAAGCAAGTGCCATAACAAGATTTTTTTTTTTTCTATTAGATGCTTCCTTGTCATACCGAATTTGCTGAAGACTTGCCACCTGTCTTTACTTTTATTTAATATAACTGAGATTTGTTCAGGGCAAAATAGATTAAGGCAAACAAAATTCTGTTCCCTTGTTCTACCATGCTAATGAGCATTTTGACTGTATCTGGAATATTTTATTACTTGCTGTTAAAAGAGAATTCATTTGTTTATTACAAATTCCTTGTAAAGTTACACATATAACTTAAAGTATTTTAAGAGAAAATATAAATTACTTTTTTCCCTTTGTTTCATATTGATACAATTTCTGAGTTAACCATCAATAAATACCGTTTTTATACAAAACTGAGAACTTCTATATGGATATATATTGATATTTTTTATCTCTATAGGGATAACCTTATCTGTCAGTTCACAACCAGTCTTCTTGGCTTGTAACAATCTTACTGCTTCTCAATTAATCATAGAGCAGCAAAGATTGAAAGAGAAGAGGAAAAATAAAAAAACTGAAAGCAGCACTGATCATGCCTATAATGTCTCACATATGTGAAAAAAAGTATCGAAGCACCTCTATTAGGTGTGACACTTAGGGTCACCATATCTCTGTTACATAAAGTACTGTTTAGGCATCATATTTTCTACAGAGACACAGTTAAATGTGTTAGAAGCTTTCCTAAAGTGAGCTGAAGCTTGGCCTAGATTTGCCAAGATTTTCAAACAGAATGGTTTGAGATTTTAGGTAAGTTTAGGAAAGGTTCAAGTTGAAACTTGGGCTTCAGTGTATATAAAGTAAAAATCCACATATGTACTGTGGTCCTGGGTCAAAACCTTATCTTGAACTGATTGGGAGGAAGAAAGACTCCTTGTGTGGTTTGGGTTTTTTTTCCTCAGACAAAAGCTTAATCTAAATTTTTCTTATCTATTTCTACAGTAGCTTGGAAAAAAGGGGGAGGATGAAGAATCTCAAGACTTGTCAAAATCCTCCCCCTCATTCTCACTCCCATTAAATAAAAAAACCCCCACAACAAACTCTAGCTAAATTTTAGTATCTTGTCAAAATGATAAATAAGGCAGCAAAGAGTCACTCTTGCCCATGCCTTTCCCAGAGAAATCCCTGAAGTCTGGTGATAAATTTCATGGAGAAGGGGCAGAGAAATCTAGTGGTAAGATGTTGCAAAGCAAGGACATCATATATAGCTTGCTACACTTTCTAACCAGTGGTGGGATTTCATAAGCTGCACTTACAGAGAAACTCTTTAGGATTTTGAACAAGAAGATACTAAGACGTGAAATAGTGGGCGGACAGCTGCAGTAGTGTGATGATTTTTGAGGCATGGGTTTAGGCCAATGTTAGGAACAGGACTGCCTGAATTTTGAACTTGTTTGACTACAGTCTGAAATTTTTATTCATTTCAGCTCAGCTGTATGCTAGGGAGGACTTTCGTTACATGCCAAACAACAACTGCAGTATAACACCATAGTGGAAGCCAGAAGAGAAAACTTATATGGAATAACTATCATTTAAATGACTCTGTAGGCATGTTGTGTAGCCACCAGAATGACATGGAAAGCTAAACCTCTACAACACTGGGTAAAAGCAAAGTGTAACATGAAAAACAAAATAAAAATGCTCACTGGACTTCTGAAAGGTGTTTTGGAGTCAGTGCTGGAGGAGCATGGGGAGAAGTCCCTTGTGTCCACCACCATCCAGGTGCCTACTGGCCTGTGTCTGAGCAAAATCCCATCATCTCCAGCATAGCTGCTAGGCAACAGACAGTCTTCAAATCATGGACAGGTTTTTGAATTTTCTTCCCTCACGCTTATACAGGTGAAATACAATATTTTGTTAGGGTGATATACCTTCGAGATTCAGAGTTATTTTCAGCTGTGCTGTTGAAATAACTATGAAATAAGCTTAAGGAAAGTGAAAATATACTTTGATATGTAAGCACTGAAAAATATAACTTCGCATTCAAAATATTATTTTGCCACTGTATATTCGTAAACCAGTATAATACGCAAAAGGACTATGGTGCACCTATTTTGAAATCTGGAAATCTTGCTCCAATTTAATGGTCCATAGACTCTTTTATAAATGGAATAGATTTTTAATTATTTTAGCCACCTTCGTAGTTCCTGGGATGTTCATTTATTACAGCTTTGTCCCTCACAAGATCCCCTAAGGTAATCCACTGAGGTCTCAGATGTGCAAATTTGAGTTTCTTTCAGGTGAGGAAGTACAGTCCTCTGCCTCCAGACTTGAATTTACAGTCATGCTCCCCTTATGCTCCCACTGGACCTTAAGATGCTTAATACAAAGTTGGCAGTTGCCCTATGGCTCTCATAAGAACAGTGATGGGAGTTTATCTGTGATCAGAGAGCTTTAAGAAAATGTAGAGCTATTTATATAAGGGTGAAAAAAGACACTGTAGAAAAGTGTATCACAAAGCCATCTCTCTGCAGTTATTGCATATCAGCTGCACATGGCACAGGCAAAGACAAATCATTTGTTTCTCTAGTCTGTGTTGCCAGTTTTCCCTACTTTGCCTCAGATATGGGCTGACCTTTTTTCAGTCCTTTCACCAACTTCTGTGTGATGCTTTTTATACTGTAGCAAACTGTTCCCCCACGCTGCAGGAAGGATAGGCTTTGTCTCCTTCACCTTCCCTCAGTAAGTACATATTAAATTTGTAGCAGTGATACATTTTGGCAAAATCATATATATAATGTCTCTAAGTATGATTCAGAACAATACTCTTCAGAGTGTTCATGCTCACCTGTCAAAAGCATCACAAACAGCTTTTAAAGACTAAATTAGCATTAAAAGCTGGAATTTTCAGTACTGATAGGATGAATAGGTTTAGCAGTTCACACTAGTTTAGGAAAATTACACCTCTTTGTGCAAGATGGGCTAAAAATACTGGACAAAATATCGTCCCCATTTGATTTCCTTAGGTTGCAAGAATGGTAGGTGAATGACCCTATCTATCATCAGAACTCATGGGTTAGAGCATGTTCAGGTTTAAGCTCCCCATGCAAAATGTTTCTACATAATGCGGCGTGTTCCAGTCTTTCCTAAGCCCCTTAGAGATCTTCCAGAGGCGCTGACGTACCAGTGAATAAGCTGAATTTAGGCCCTAAGTGTATACGTAACTTTAATTCACAGAAAGTATTTTGGTCAAGGTTGTGAGCTAGTCATCGGCTGGGTTACAATGTGGCCCCAAAATATCACTTGCTACGACAGATGGTACAGTGGTAACTTCCACATATAGCACTGCTTCAAACTGTGACAGAAATCTCCAGTGAAACTGAAAAGTTTAACTTCACCTTTCAGAAAAAATGACATTTATATCTTGCCTGATGTAACAGCTAATAATAGTTACTTGTCTGCTACAACCTGACAAACCTGATCTGCAAGTTGCAAGACAGCTCTTTTCACATGATTTTCCCTATATCAGCGGCTTACCCTAAAAGCTAACTGTAATGATTTTACTACTGTGGGGCAACAAAGGGGAAATGACATGATAGCTTTCTACTGAATGAGGCCAGAACTGAGAAAAAGTCACAGTATTTTTATAATGCCAAGATCGAATGGAAAGCATTTTTATTTTACCTGTAACCATAGTGGTTTTTGCAACAGTATGCACATCACAGTCCATTCTAAATATATAATCAGTTAATTCCTTTTGGGTTACTTGACTTATCTAAATATTAATCTTCTTTTCACATTTAATGCCACAGCATTCCTAATTATAATACCTTCCCACTCAATCCCTTCTATAAAGACACTATAGACTGAGGGAGGAATTCATTACTGTCTTAGTACTATCTTAGGCTCCATTTATGCAAGTTCTAAACTGAATTTATTTATGCCAACAAGTAAATAAGGATTCTAACAGTTTCATTTATAAAGTGTCATACTGGTATAAAGATTTCTTTTATAGTGAGGTGAACAAGGACAGTTTGTTGCAGCACAGAATTAAAGAGAAGCATGAAGTAAAACAAAATTTCACACCTCCTCAAGATATCTGATTACTGTTAAAAAAAAATCAAATGAAAAACCCAACTGTGAATGGCTACCCAATTGATAGCAGAGACATATCACTTCATTTTTAAAGTAAAAGAAAGGTTGAAGTGTTTGACTGTTATAACCCTACCACTGCCATGTTAATGACAGATTTTTTTACATTACATTATATAAATAAATTAATATTATGACAGGTGCCACTATACTAAGTGTCAATAGTTAAGTATATGTGTGAGAAATTGCCTCTCACCTTTACACTGCAGTGCTGCAGTGCTGCTGAACAAAACAGAAGTATCCTACCTCCCCTGACATTTTTACACTATTTCTGCACACTCAGCTGGTTACAGCTAACTTGCATAATTGTTGTTATTCTTTCACAATAACTACATAATATGTACTACAGTTGGCTTCTAAGAATTATTGGTTCAGGCATGAGGCATGGCAACAGAAATATAAAGTAATTTTTCAGTAGCTGCTATGTGACAAAGTAATTGTCTCAAATCTGGTTTGCTGCTTGAATCCCAACCCTCTGATTTGGATACTTTATTTAGAGTTTAGCTTACTAATTCTCCACAAAAACTCCTCAGCCTCGCTCTGGTTGGTGAAAAAAGGGAAAAAAAAAACAACCACCATAATTCCCAGGCACCTTAATGTTCAAGGAAGTGAATCTAAAGAACATGATACCCTTATTTCTACCTCTTAGTAAGTGAATCCTGAGAAAAGGCTGTGTTCCCAACTCTCTCTTTCTCCTGCTGGGTATTTGGGAATACTAATTGCCTAGCTGATTTTTCTCTCCCCCCCCTACTTTTTTTTTTTTGAATTTTTATTTTTTTTTATTTTCTAAATCCCTGCCAAACAGTACTCTTCATAGCAACATCAGAAGGGCTGCATTGACATTGTTCGTTGTATCCCCCCAAATATCTTGAAAGTGTCTTTAGGAAGGATGACAGAATGCAGATATTTAGTCTTACTGCAAGTGTTACTGAAACCTGTAAAATAAAGCAGTTGTTTTAGTTTTTGAGTCTGAAAGAGTGTCATCTTGTCAGTATTTTCACTACAAACTGAATCACACCAAAGGCCACAATGTGGCAAACTCTTTTTTTTTTTTTTTCAGGACTTAACATCACCCATGCAGCTGTGTCAGCTTGCTGAAGAGAATCTTCATTTATAATAGTAGTCTGGAGCCTCAAGTGGGTCTACAAAGCCAGTTTCAGGGTTGGTCCTCAAAACCTGGGATGTTTGAAATATGCCAGCCTTAGCTTGGTCAGGAAGCCCTTTAGATTTAATTTCTTCTCATTTTTTGGATGTTTGACCCAACCATTGACTTTGCTGGTATGTCTTATCAGTCCTCTTTGCTGTAGATGCTTTCTGTGACAGTAGCCTGGTTAACAGCAATAAGTTTACAGGTTCTCTCACATCCCATTTTTTCGTTTCCTTAGAACTTGAAAGAGAGAACCTAATTATTGACAATATTCTGCAAAATGCAGCCTGAGATTTGGTTCTGAAAAAAATACCAAAGTATTTAAATATTAGTTTAAGACATATTAACAAATATGTCCAATCATATATATATATATATTACACATAATATATATATTAAGTAAGTATGATCTTCAAGCATGAAGTGAATATAAACTAGATTGAAAAGTAAGAAGAAAGACTTTGTGATAAGTTATCAATACCACGTCTGAATTAAATTCTGAAAATATCACCTGATTTTTGCAAGATGATCTCTAACCCAAAAGTTGAGCTAAAATTCTGTGAATGTAAGAGGTAAAACCTTTAGATGATAGAAAAGTTAGTAAAACTGACATACAGTTCCCTCAGAATTTTAATGGGTACTGAAATACCTTAGTCTCTTTGGAATAGCCAGTCACGCGTAGTCATTTCTGAAAATGTTACTGAAATTGCTTCAGCCATCATGCTTTGTGAAATATGACCTTCTTCTACAGGTCATCGAGAGTTCTTCAAGATATCCTGGCTTTCAATATGACTTCATTGACAGTTGCTGGATAAGTACATACCAAAAATACAATGGAGAGGTTTTTTTCCTTTTATAAACTTCTACTGAATAACAAAAAAAACAATCCAGGGCAACTTTAGGACATTTTTATTTTCTTTAATGCTGTTATATAATCAATCTTTTCTCATGATTACTCACTTCACACTCTCTACTCACTCCACCTCACCCCACAATTCTACAATTCTCTTATTTCTTTACCCAGTGAAACAGAAAGTGCTTATGCTTCCCAACGGAAGACTGTTTTGGGTTTGGTTTGGTTTGGTTTTTTTCCCCCAGACAGCAGTAATCTATGTTACATGATAAGAACTTAATTATTTTTCCACTGTGTTAACTCAAAGTGCCTTAAGCAGAGTTTGTGTATCATGGGACTAAAATGGTGGGAGTTCATGAAACTATGTGTCTTTATAATATATAAATATGCATGTGTTTGTATGTTATTAATGTATTAATTTCATAGTCATTTAGGTACATGAAAGATTTCCCAAGGAAATCTGGAACTTCATTGAGCAATGCAAAAACCACTAAGTAATGATTTTTTAAATGGATAAAAATCCAGAGTCTAAAAAGTAACTTTAGCATCTCTTTACACAATTTGTGATCTCATCACTTCCTCTTTTATTTTTATCTTTAAAATCCTTAGAACTTCTCTGACAGATTAGCAAGCGATGATGTAATTTTACAGAAAATCAAGAATTTTACTGCTATAGATGCAAGTAAATTATTTCTAAGTGTGTTTTGATTTACTAAAACATTAAAGTTTATAACTGACTTCTGTTCTTAATATCATCTTTAGATACTGTGTTTGAAATACACAGAAAAATATTATTAGTAGGGGGCCTGTCATTAGAATTTACATAAAAAGCAATTAGCATCTTTTCACATCTAGAAACAGTTTGGATAGTAGTAAAACAGAGAAATGGACAGATCTATGCTCTTACAAGTCACATAAAAAAAAAAAAAAATCTTCAAAACTCTTGCAGCTGAGAAACACGTAAATAACATGCACCGCCTGCAGGCGGGAGGTGAAGGTCCAACTCCAGGTGCCACTGTTGTGGCAGGTGGGTGTTGTTCTGACCGAGAGACATCAGCTTCTGGCAGAATCCTGTTCTGTTGCAGTCAGAGATTTGTTTTCCTCAGGAGTCCTCAAACCTGCATGCTACACAACACTGGCATGAAAATCTCACAAAATCTGCTTTTGAGTTACATATAACTAGAATCACATGCTCCACTCCAACTTATAAAAGTTAATACAGTGTCTGTAAAAACCAGATTTGTAGCTCTCAAAAGTAAAGAGACTGAAGAAACACTGATATTTGCAAACAAGATGATATAAAAAATGTAACTTTTTATCTTTTTTTTTGGTATTTCTCTCTGTAAGCAGATTATAGCCTTCTCGAACTTGCATAATTATGTTGCTGTATGAAGTTATCTGTAATACTTCAGCTGAACATATTATTGTTATTAAATATTCAAGATTTGGCTTATTTTGAATAGAGTTATATATTAAATGGATTAATGTAATTATTAAAGCAGGTTTTTAGGGCAAATACAGCTTCAGAGTTGATTTTCCCTGAATATTTCCTCAAGTTTTCTGTTGCTATAAACTCAGTCCCCAGAGTATACTATGAAAATGATCACAAAGCAAATCAGTTTATTAAATTTAGATTATGTCCATGACCAGTATTGATCCTATATCTGAATTAGACTCTTGCTTTTCTATGAAAATATTGTTGAACTCAAATACATTGATAGAAGGAGTAGATAATTATTTTTTTAAATAGGACAAATTAAACAAGACAGGTCTGAGGCAAAAGAGTAACCCTATTTTGTCTGAAGATGTGGGGCTTCCTTCAATTTTTGTATTTGTTTTGTAGTAGGATATTCAGACTGGATGATAGGATGATAGGATGTAGAGGTTTATAATATCTGAATGCTGTTGTAAGAGATTTGTCACCGTAAATTTTTTTCTTGTGTTTATATTGCTATTTTCCAGATGAAGAACTGAAATACAGACGAGACATGACTATTCCAAGGTCAAAAAGACAAGAACGAAAAGGTTTCCATTCCACTGTTTCAAATATTATTGTTTCCCTTTCAAATATTAACATCCTTCCTCTCTTTCTCAGTTTGTTGAATTTTCAGCTTCATTTGATTTCTCAACAGTGGCAGAGACATAATGAAGGGTTATATTTAAACAGACGTGAGTTTGGAATCTCATTCATGTACACAACATTTTGGGAATATAGAGATTTTCCTGTGAGATAACACAGAATCCCTAGAGCTGCTAGGCAAAGCAGATATAAGCATTTTTTGTCACCTGCTGAGAATGAGCCTGACTTCTTTCCTGTCTGTCATTTTCTCATAGCATAGCCTGAAAATGGCTATCAGACCATGCAATTTTATATGTATTGGATAGCCTGTGATGTTATCGGTATTTCAGCTGGACAGTCTGGCATACTGGTAGTAGAAATTGTTACTGGCATCAACACAATAATGATTGTAACTCTATTCAGTGTATCTTGCATTATGTAAAAAGTTGCCACTTTTTCTCAGTTGATTTCAGAGTTTTCCAGTTCCCCTAAAGCTTGCACAAATACAAATAAGTAATGATATGCTCTATCCTGTAAGTAGAAAAGTCTAGGGATTTTTTTTTTTAAATATTTGAACTAATAAAGTGAACAATATTAAATCAAAATTTCACATTCTGTGCCCCAGACTAATATTACACTGACATCCACTTGGAATTGGCTACATACAGAAGCTAAGAAATAAAGGCTGTGAAGAAACAAGTGTTCAATTAGTTTTGCTTCTGCTATTTTCAAAATTAATCTCAAAAGAACACAAGACACACATTGCAGTGCCATGTGCAATACACCAAGGCTAATAAACTTCCCAAATAGGACTTACATTTGATATTCATTTCATGAAATAGTGGAGCATATGTTCACATTTTCTTTGAACAGAAGAGGATTGTTTTAATATCCTTTGTTATATGTGTTGTAATATTTACCAGCTACTACTGTGCAGGCAAGGCTATTACTGAACTGCTCTATACTCTGTACAGCTCCAAAAGGTAGAATGTTACTTTATGGCGCGCTTTTTATTTATTTTTTTGTTAGTTCAAGTCTCGTTGAGGGATGTCTGGGGTGTTTTTGCATTTATGGTTTGATTCTTCTGCTTCAAAGTCTAACTGTATTTCAGAAAGGAAAGCATTCACACATCACACTAATTAATTCCCCTTGCCACCCCCACTTCTCAAACACACACGTGCTGCTTGGGAACTCAGTCCCAAGGCCATTTGAAATATTTGTTTAAGATCAACCTGTTTGATTAGACTTTAAATTGATTACTTTCACATGTTTGACTAATGTTTTATGAAGCACTTGATGACCTATATAAAGACTTTTAAGAGAGGTTGCATTCATGTACAAAGATCCCCTGTGACAGGGAAAGACTCCTTGAAAAGAACAAAGCTAATTTGGCAGAACTTCCCGGCAATCCACATCCTTCCTCCCCACTAAGCAAATCTGGTTCCCAACCTCTAACTGTGCGTGGTCCTGGGGGAACTCTGGAGAGAGTGGACAGCACTGTGGGGTTTGCAATCAATTATTTACATGAGTTGAAAACTTTTCCAGATACAAGTTCATGGATGCAAACAATTATTTATTGCTGTTCTGATCACCACTGTAACTTTGTGATATTTATCAAATCTATACACAGCAAGTTATTTATATTTCAGGTAGTAATTATTCCTGATTGATTTTGTATATGAAAAACTGGCTGATATTGAAGATATTATAACACAGATATTGTCCAGCTTGACCTGTCACCAGAGAACCTTGAACTCTTAAAGCAGGTAAAGGGGATACAGTAGAGGTATATGCCTGTATGCTCTTTTCTGTGTTACTAATGGATTACCGTTGGACATCAGTATCCTTCCATTTCACTCAGAAAACTGTATTGGGGAAGGTAATACATTACTGCTAAATTGTTATAGGTTTTATTGAAAATTAGCATTTCAACATTTAACACAATATAATTTTCTGAAAACTCTCACTGTAACATACTAATATGTTTAAAAACAGTAATGGAAAACCCAGTTACTTCCAAAGGTGTTTTGTTCTGTAAGTAAACTTGGAAGTTCTCTTCATGAGGACTGATTGATGCAAAATAGTTCTGAAAGAATCTGCAATTATTTTGACAAATTTTGATGCTATGATCTGTGTTTGCCATTAACAATCATGACCATATCTGAGAAAAAAAAAAAAAGTATTATTGAAAAAACAGTTATTTCTTAGCAGCTGTACTTCCTGAATAACTGAACCAATTAGTTATTTATCAGTGTTAATTATATTTTTCTAAGTATGCATCTAAGTGTATATTGGAAAATACAAAATTCTGTAAGATAGGGTAACACATTTGTCCTTATGAGCTTTGGACAGCAGTTTTGTTTGTTTGTTTTCCTTTGAACTGATGAAGCAATGAGTGAATTATATAACTCATTCCAAAAGCTAATAAACCTTTTATGCCACCCCAATGTGTATTCTGATTAAGCAACATACTGAATAGAAGTGTATTTTAGAAGTGGTTTGGGGTTTCATTATAACTATTTTTCACATCCCTCCAACTGTGTTAATTTCTCTGAGAAATACTTACAGAGTAGGATGAGAAAAATAATACATTAAAAAGAAGAAAATATCTGAAAATTACCAACATTATTTTTCTGTTGCAGTCCCTTCTCTCAAAAAAATTAAATCTGCCACAGCTTTTAGGTGGTATTTATGGATAGTTAGACTATAAGTAAATGCTATTTCATATAAAAAGTAGGCTTTAACGTTCTAGTAATTTCATGCAGAGGACTACATTACTGGACTTTGTTGGGCCACTGCTTCTGGAACAAGTATACTCAGCTTGCATAGCAATCTGCAGTAACTTTGGAAAGACATCTGTACTTTAAAGAAACAAATAAATATTTCTTGGGGGGTATGTGTGCCTGTTTGTTTTGGGGATTTTTCCACTCCTTGTCTCCCTATGAAACAGTGTTCTTCTGGAGATGATTTGGTGGATAGAATTAAAATGGAAATTTAGGATAACATGTAATACATGAATGTTATCACCTTTACTGGAGTGAACATGACTATACTTACTGAACTGTGAACAACTAGCATGATGGTTCTTTTTTGAACATTTTTAATTGACAGCTTTATCATAGATATTATTTTAGAAGGGAGGGACTTGAGAATGGAAGAAGTCTGATAGGAGTTCATGATATTACATATGCAGAAGAGAGAATTGGAAACCTATCACAAAATTCCATTTTACAGGAGTCACTCCAGGGGAGTGTCTTTGCTTTAACAAGGCTGGATGCACTGAATTTGCAGGGGGAGAAAAGGAAAAGAAAGTCTGTGGACCAAGAGGATAAGAGGGTAGGGTTTTGTCAATGTTTTAAAATAGAAATTTTCAGAAGTAGGCCTCTTGAAACCATAAACTGATTTGCTGTCTTGGTTTCACAGCAGTATAATTGCTAAATATAATCCTAATATGTGCAGAAAGGAAAAAAGTTGAAGCAGAGCTTTTAAAACATTTCTGTGAGCTCAGCAACAACAGTCAGTGTACTCAAAGGTAATAGAATTTTAAATGGAAAGTAAATACTAAAACACTCGATCAGCATGAAAGAGAGTGGCAAAGCAAAGTGTCTAAGTTATTCATGTATAAAAAAATAGGACTAGGCCAAAGATGAGACAGAAATGCCATTTTCTCAAAGATACTCAAGCATATGTAAAATCAGTTCCATGTTTGAAGAACAGAAGAGGCATGTTCTTCTTGAGAGGAAGATGCCAACTGAAATCATAATCTTCACAACACAAGAACACAGTGAAGGCTGAAAGGATGATGTTCAGCTTTCTCTGGAGGGAGAAAGGAGACTCTTGAGTAGTTCTCTCCAGGTAGGAGAAGAAACTAAAGAAATCACAAGTTGTGTTTTGTACACTTCATTTATTTAAGTTAAAGCCAAACTCTAAAAAACAGCAAAATTTGATTACAAGATTAAGATAACAGCAGAACAATGCTTGCTGACATGTTACTCTGTTGCATGCTGTTGGCTATGAAATATTTCCAATTAGGCCCATAGACAAAAGACCAAAAAGCTACAGAGAGACGGTAAAAAATACGAAGGGCTAACACTAGACTTCCAAACATGTATAGGCAACATTAGACAGACCATTCTAAATTATTTCTATTTTTAAATCTCTTTTTTTCTTTAATAACTTGGTCTTCTCCATGTTACCTCCATTACAAAGGACTATATGTAAATTAGTAGTTCAAGTAATGCATGTAAGTCTCTGCATCTAGATATCGCAGGACCTTGATTCTATATCAGGCTCATGTCTGTATATGCATGAGATTCACCCACCTCCTTTTTATCTTTTTGTCATGAAGGAAGGAAGATTAGACATAGACAAGGGGAAAACACAGTTCTTACTGAGCATACCAAACAGCATGGCTCTTCTCTGCTTCCACCCTTGTCCATACCCCAGTACAAGTCAGATACCTGTGAAGCTCTGTGCATACATCAGTCCTTTCATTTTTTTGTGAATCAGTTCAACTCTACCGCAGCACAAAAGTGCAACACAGAGTTGTCAGCTGCTGTATGACTGCAACACTGGTTTGTGACTGGAATACCAAAACATATCTACAGTCTTTCGGAGGATGTCTTCATGTTTGACAAACAGTTTAAGATAAAATTTCACATGAAAGGTAAATATCTTCCAGGTTATTTACATTTAAAATGCTTGCAAATATTGATACTACTGCTAGATTCGGTAACTTTTAACATTTTAGGTTCTTCTAATTGATCTCTATAAAATTTTTATCAAATTTTTAAACAGCTCAAAGATTACTTTGTTTAGATTACAGTAGCTGTAACAGCAAGAGAAGTGCTTGCTGATGTTGGATTTTTATTAAACCATAGATTACTGCATTTTCCTACAATGAGATAAAGCCTGCACAAACTTTTTTTTTTAAAAAAATATATCAGTTATTTGATCAGTCTTTAAATGTTTTTTCCCTCAGTTCACTCTCTTCGCTACACACTTCTTTCATAGTCAAGTGCTTCATTCAAGGACATGATAGTAAACTACTCAGCAATACTTATTCCATTATTTGTTCATTAAGTGTTCATTAATATGGGAGATGTAATGTGAAGGAGTATAGCTTTCAACTTTTAACAGTTTCCTCTAAGGTATTTTATCTTAGTTTCTTTTTATTCATTTCAATGTATTGTGTGAAAAGATATTTTAATGTTAAATTCTTTAGAGGGGGGGTTCCAAGGTGTAAAAGTTCAAAACTCTCTCCTTAATGCACATACTATTTACTGTCCTGAAGATTCTCTGGTGCACCTCTTAAGGATTGTTCCCATAATGTCTCTCTCCCCCACAAAGTGAACAACCCTTTCATCAGAGAGGTGACAGGTGCACCTCTGTTTGTCATTTCTGTAGTCGGTAGAAATGCGAGGAAACCCTTGCTCCGATGAGAAAATTGTCTTGAGACCAGTGCTCCTGCCAGGTTGTGAAGGCCCCGTTCAAAGGCCCTGGGGGCACCCTCAGACCTCCACCCCTGCTCACAGCCCAGGAACCCATGTCAGCCCCCCTGACTGTGAGCCCCTGCCCCAGCATTGCTGCAGCAGGGACGGTCCTCTGCTCCCCACAACCCTGCCTTGCTGGGTTCACCCACAGGCCCAGTCCCATCCTCGGCCCATCCCCATGCCCAGGGAGGTGCCCAATGCCCCCGTCTGGGGCTGACCTGGTGCCCCCCGGCTGCCCTGCTCCTCTCTGGGGCAGCGGGACAGCCCCTGTCCTGGAGGGGCTCCCACTGCTCCTGGCCCAGGGGAGACCCTGGCCTCGCTGTGCCCTGACAACTGCTGCTTTCTCTGGTGATTTCTCCCTTTCTGTATTTTGAATGTAGTTACACTTCTTTTTTTGTTTGCTTTATCTTATTTAATCAGAAAGTACTACAGCAATGAGCAGAGCTGGCAATACAGCATCACTACAACTGGCAGTGCACCACTACCTCCCGGTGCTGCCACCATCACCTGCTTTCTTGCACCTTTATAATTTTTACCTGCATGTGTTGCTGAACGTTCATTCTGTTTCCCTTAATGCATTTTCCCTTGAAGTACAAAGTGCCTCTGTACCTCTCTGCACCGGCTAGGAGTTGTGCTGTGCTTACATTTTCTACAGCTGCTCAGGGAGTTTGTTTTCCCCACCGCAGAAGAGCACTGTGCTAACTGTTGCTTTGCACTGCATCCACCAGATGAAAAAATAGTAATGCAGAAATTTATTACCTAGGGGTTTGTCCTGAAGGATCACAAAAGTTCCCTGCAAATAATAGGCCTTGTGCTGCCGGGCTTTCCTATAACCCTTGAAGCTTAATGGCTGCTCTGTACAAAGCTGTGAAAGAGCTTTCCATTTATCTATACGTTTAGTCTACACTAAACTGATTCTCCAAACAATCATAAATAGATTGGGTTGTATTCCTAGCTAAATGAGAAAATCTGTATGTATTTCAATAAATTTATTAATAAGAGAATCCACTGGGGAAAAACAGGGCTGCTGCTCAAAATCAAGATGTTTAATATGGAGTTGAGTTAGAAAGAGTTATTCTCACCTTAAATCCAAAATACACGGCGTCTTCAAAGCATTAATTAAAAGCAGCTGAAGGAATGGATAAAGGCACAAAGCCCCATCGGAAGAGAGTTTTATACTAACTGAACATGAACAGCCTATTTTCTTTTCTGCTTAAACAGGCTCTTATATCTGAACAACCAGATCAAAAGCCAACTGACTGAGTGCCAGTTCAACAGCTTTAGAGGCTTCAGCCATCTGCAGATGAGAGGCTGTCAGGTTTTTTAATCGCAGCGCATAGGTTGGGAAGGCAATACATCCCCTAACAGCAGCTAGAGTCGAATGACTTGTGGCTTCCTCCTACTACAGCAAAGTGGAATTATGACTCTGAACAACAGGCCATAAAGTATTTTATTATGTGGTCATGAGTGTCACTGTCTATGAGGAACAGAGTGGTAATATAGTGCGTTAAATTATCACTTTGTTAAATCACATGTAAAAATGAGCTCTGAACTAACTTTAATTGAAATGTTCTCAAACTATAAGGTGCTTTAGTGCAAGCCTGTTAGTGTATGTGCACACACTTGTAAAATATTAATGTTTAAACTCTATTCACATCTGGACAGCAAGCAAACTTTGGTCCTGTTGATGCTCACGTTGCCAGAATTTCACACACTTCCTGGCAAATAAGATAAACAAACAAACACACAAAACAAAACAAAAAAAGAGGAAATCCCAGTATTAAGACTCACTTAAGGTAGGAAGAAATTAATAAAATCTAAGCATAGAGAGAATATCCCCTCACTGAAACACCTAGAATTTCAGCTAGAAAAGTGCCAATTACCTAAAGTAAATCCGAATGGACTCTTACATACAGCAAAATCCATCTTAACAGTTAGTATATTTGGGATCAGAGGACAAGACAAAAAGTCAAAGCGAAGACCTCATTACATAAGTAAGAATTATCCATTCTACTTTCTCTCTGTTAAAAAAGTATAATTAAAAAATATCTTTGTCTTTTAATCTGGTGAGAAAAGCAACTAATTTTAGGATTTTATTTTTCATTGTGGTTTTTTTGGTTAAAACTACCCTCTCTTCTTGAAAACGTGTAGCAAGATTTTTCAGTGAATCATTGGCTTTATGCATTACTTTTAGTCCTTTTGTGATGTCTCTGTGCTATCTCTCCAGTTCATTGACCAGACATGGATACACTACCAGAGCTTAAAGTTGAGTAAGAATGTGGATAATGAAAAAAAAATTCATCAGATTTTCAGACTTTTCACAAAATCAAAATAATTTATCAGGCTTTTTCAGACAGATGCAGTGAAAATGCATTGTCTATCTTCTGCTGCATTTGGCATATGCAAAACACTTATCCCCCAGTGGAAGGATTTAGGTTGCATATGTATGTCCCAAGTCTCTTTGTAAGGTGAGCTGAAGACAGACAATAAAGCTTCCCTAACTCCTCTTCAGCTCCTTCTCAGTTCTCTCAGCTAACAGCTGCAGCAACCCACAGACTGGTTTGTTTTCAGCACTGCAAGGACCATCTTTCAATCTACTGTGATAAACAAGCAAACAATCAAATAATGGAGTGTGATAAATTTAAATACTGTGTGAGGGAGAGCTGCCTTTAGCCGTTTGAAGCCTGAAATATTTGGCCCCAGATGAAATGTAAATGCCTCTTGTTTTCAAGTTTTCTTCCTCCTTAAAGGTCATTATGCCTGCTAAGAAATCTTGGCTCATTGCTGACATGGAAGAGTGCAGTAATGGGCATAGCAGATCATGCTGAAAAGGTCCTTGAAAGAATATTTGCTTAAGCAGCACCCCTATCCTACTTTTTGAGATATCAAAAAATAAAGGTTTTTGCAAACATCCCTGGCTCTGGTTGAGGCCTGTAGACTTCCTACATAAGTAGCAGAAGGAATTGCTCCTCTCTGTCAGAACATTTCCATAAAATCATAAATGCTGTAAGAACTTTAAATCAGCTAGTAGTGACATCCAAGAAAAGTATCTCATGTCAGTAAATGAGAAAATTTTCCTTATGAGTTGATCAATATGAACTCACAGCTCAATGAACTGCTGACTGACAAAGAAAGAAAAAGGTGTCCTTGACTGGTACCTGCTTGTCAGATGGTGGAGTCATCCAGGTTGGTCTTAGTGCTGCTCTTACTCATCTCAGTGGCACAAAGGACCTCTGTGCTTCCTACAGCAGAAGCATGTCTCTGAGTTCACAATCTGCTTTAGTAATATTTTTGTTATCTTCAGCTTTTCTTTCAGTGTTCTCAACTGTCTGCTTATTAGCAATGACCATTTCTCTGAGCACTGAATTATAGTAGATACTAATGAATGCAATCTCTCTCTATTTCATTCCACATCACAAGTCTCAAGAATTGCCAAGTGCTGAAAATTGGACTATTTCTGTTAAACCATCTGTCATTCCCCTAGTACAGACCTGCAAGCCAAGGAGGAGATCCTTAATTCCAGTTTAGACACAGCTGCAGTTATAAGGTCAAAAAGGAATTGCTGGGTAGCCACATATTTTCAATGGTGTCAATGTCCTTAAAAACATTCCACATTCAGTCTTTTTTTTCCCCCTAAACTTTTCCGAAAAAATTTTATGGATAGTGAACTCTGCCCCTCTCTGTAGAATTTTATTGACTGTGTACACTCTGAGAATATATTTCAGCAAATAGACTTCCAGACTGTTCCAAAGGGTTTCCAGAAGACAAACTATGCTATTTGGAACTTGTGAATATGAATGCTCATCAAGCATTACTTCCAAGTAGTTATATTAGTTGGGATATCAGACCTTGTTAGAAAGCTCCCTTGTGTAATTCAAGAGGAAATCATGACTGATTTCTCAATAGTGCTGTCTGTCCAAGAATTACAATTAGGCAGAATTAAATATTTTAAATTAGGACATGAAAATAAATGCATCCTCTTTTTAATTTTTTATCTATTTCAACAGTCTCCAGTTCTGAGTACAGTTATTGAATGGATAGAATCTTAAGAGACGTTTTTCCTATATTTTATGAGGTTCTACAAGAATATATTTTTTTGAAGTCTGTAACCTTGAAAGTGACTTGAAGAAAAAATTTCAACACAAGGAACAACCTACTTTAAGCTGATTGCAGCTTCTATATGGTCTTTCAAAAAATATTGAAAAATTAAAGGATTATGAAATTGTACCACAAATGAGGCTGTAGTAAAGCAGCAGTGTACATTACTTTTGTCTACTTCTTCTTTTATTAAATCACTAGCATCATTCTCCTTTGTTTCTTAATCATGTACTTCAAAACCACAGAATGCCACTGAATATTTTCTGTTCTTTCTTCTATATCAGTTGTGTCCAATATGATGACATCGTGCAACAGTATGCTTTTTAATAGCACAAATTGTAGCCTTTTATTTTTTCCATACTTGATTCCTAATGTCGTGGTATATGAATATATTTACATGAATAGTATGTGGGTGCTAAACTGGGGAATGGAATTCTCCCTCATCTCTTTCCCCAGTCTTAATATGATCCATGTTTTATGATGTCTGTGATCCTTTCTCCTTTTCCTTACCATTCTCTCTGCATAACCATTGCATTGCATTCAATTGCAGTATACAAATAAAAATTATGTGATTCACAAAATAAAAAAAAAAATTACTCTTAATCCATCTCAAGTGATGAACTAGTAAATGTCTCTACCAGAATAACATCAGAACAAGTTTGGTATGCAATTTGAAGTAAAAAAAAAAAAAAAAAAAACAAACAACAACCAACCAAACAAAAAACCCGCCACAAAACCAAAAAAACCCCAACACAGAGTCACAGAATATTTGAGTATGGAAGGCATCTCTGGGGATCATTTGATCCAACCCCTCCCTGCCCAGAGCAGGGTCAGCTGAAGCATGTTACTCTGGAGTCTTCCCAGCTGGGTTTCGGATATCTCCAAGGATAGAAACTCCACAGCCTCTCTGGGCAACCAGTTCCACTGCTTGACTATCCTCAAAGTAAAAAATGATGCTTTTTATATTTAAATGGAACTGACTGTTTTTCACTTTGTACCAACTGCACTAAGAAACAGGTTTGTCTTCTTGACTTCCTTCTATTAGGTATTCAGGCACATGTATAAGATACCACCACCACCATGAACCTTCTATCTCTGAGGTTAAATATGCTGGGTTCTCAAAGTCTCCTTATATGCCATATGCCCCAGTCCTTTTGATCTTATTCATAGTTGTTCACTGGACTCACTCCATTATGTTAATTTCTTGATTGAACTGAGGATCCCAGACCCAGATCCAACAGCCCAGACATGTTTCACCTGTACTGAGAAAAGGGCAAGTATCAGCTTCTTCAACCTGCTGGCAGCACTTCTCCTAAGGCAACACAGAATGCTTTTGTGTTGGAATATTGTCACTCTGGACCTGTCTAAAAATACAGTATATTTTAAGACATAATATTTAAAAATATGTATTTCAAGGCACTTATATTTGCCCTTCATATATGCTGTTAGTATAGGTGTATAGGCATTTGTCCTATGTGTCTGAATGATATCTAATTTCATAGGAAGTTTTCTTCACAGCCTTTGGCAATAATTCAGACTTTAGGAGATAAAGACATGAATAAGAACTCTGGCATTATTATAGCACAAACGGCATTTCTAAGTTATGGTCTGGATGTGATTTTGTAAGTTCTTTGCAAGGTTATAGACCATATAGAAAAGTCCCCTCCTTTCTCCTGCAAAAATATTAAACACAGAATATGATTTCTAATTAATAATCCATTTATATTTGGATTTTAATCTCTATGTCTGATTTAGAAACCCAAAATATTCAGGCTTCAATATAAATATTTCCAAGTTGTTCAAACCTGAAACTACATTGGAATTTTCAGATCCTATATTACTCTTTATATATAAAAATAACACATAATAGTATTTGATTACTGGAAAATAATTTCCTGATAACATCAGTTAGAAGTTTTCTAATAACATAATAATAAAACTAAACTTTAGAAGTAAAGCAAGTCATTAACTACTAGTTTGATATAGCAATAATCACTTCAAAATCTGTTATTGAAGAGCTGATGTTTTAATGTATTAACTCTTTAGTTCTTGTTTTTGCCATCAGTAAATACTCAGCTTCGTTTGATGAGGTTTATATTGTACACTTAATTTTCTGATTACATCTGACTTTTCACAGAGGCTGGATAAAAATGGCTAGGAAAAAACAAAGTTTGGAGTGAAAAAAGAGAAAAGATAGCTTCCACAGAGCAGAAAAAGTTAAATGGTGATGAATGAATATGTGTCTATCATGAGTGAGCTCAACTTCTTTAGATAAGCTGGATGTTGAGAAATAAAGAAGAAACTGGAGTGAAATTAGGCCAGAAATGAACAGCCTAAAGGTGCTAACAGAAAAATAAAATGGTTCAGGCCTAACAAAAGTGACCAGAAATCATTTCTGTTCCTGGGTGTATCATCAAATTGCTTTGTCATCATAACCTTTCTGCAGAGCAGCTTCTCCATCTGCAAAAAGGTGGTATATCCTTTGAACATTTACTGGGTGCTTTGAGATATGTTGATGCTATATAAATGTGAAATATAGTGTAGCTAGCACTGCAGTAGTAGCTGAGATTTTTCAAATCACATCGTAAGTGGCACCAGCATAGGGATAACTGTACCAGCTATGCCCAGTATTGCTTTTTTCCTCATGCAGTTTACTGAACTCTTCAATCCAAGAGAAATATGCAGATATCAGACTACATCACTAATTAAATTTCACCACCAAAAGCTGTAAAATATTATTACAAAAGATATTCCAGCAATTTATATTACAATGCATTGAATAAAAAAACTTCCCAAATCCCTTCAAGATATAGTAATCACTCTTTTAAGTTACTATGAGTAGTTATTTCATTCCCTTTAGGGTTCATATTTATGTATGAAAATATATTATACAAATATTATTTTAATGTATTTATTTATATATATGCTGTACACACAGACACACACATATTTGTAAAGTGCTGAAAGTAGAATTTCTGCTTATCTCTTTGTAAACAGTCATAACAATGAGGCAGAGACATAAAAGTATTGAGGATATTTTTTCTTAACAGTGACATCAAATTTGTAATGTCATTGTACATAACTGTGAAAAAAAAAATCCACAAAAAAGACCCAAACAAGAAACTCCTATGCAGTGATTCAACCTTCTTATATTCTAAACTTAGAAAAAATAATTAGTTCAAAAGAAGAGGATGGGAGTATGAAAGATATGAGTATTATACTGATATCAGAAGCTCTTCTGTTTCTTTTTCCTTTTCCTTTTCTATTCTCACTGTCTCATTTTCTCTTTCCTTTTCTGGCTTATTCTTTTCCTATTTCACCTTCTTTTGAACATAAGGACAGTTGTTTTCTTTTTATTCTAGGTTTATATGAATTCTGTATTCTCTATGGCTCCCTAATTTCTCCCCCACTCCCAGCAAAATTCAGATTACATGCCAAGGTACAAGTGTTTGAACTCCAGCATTAGTGTTAAGATGAAATGTTTGATTTAGAATCTATAATTCAGAATGATTCTGGTCATTTCTATTTTAACCAATGAAACTTTTATAGTACCTGCCATAGGAAGTTGATTAGGAAAGGAAAAGCATCAGCCAGCTATTGTCTCCTGACTTTGGAGTTACTGAGTGCATCACTTCTTGTCATTTGAAGCTAGTCAGGATTGTTCTTGAGGGCTCAAACCATTATCATTATGTTAGAAGACCTCTACCAATGCATGATTAAGGTAAAGTCTGTACTTTAAAAGACAGGATGGTGGAGCATTTAACTTACACATGACCTATTCTGTAGCTGCTGCAGCCAGAAATGGCTACTAAATAGATCAGAAAAGAAAAAAGAAAAAAAAAAGTAAAATGAGAATACCATTTAATTAATGTTAGAAACTATTACTGGATTTTTTTTTATTTTTTTTTTGTCAGACATTGTCTATAAGGTTTAGTAACACTGAAACTTCTTTGATAATTTTTGGGTATGACTGGTGTGTATTCTCATCCTGAAAGTTAGTCTAGGATAACAAAAAGAGAACCATTTTTTTTAATGGTAGATACAAACCCCACCAAATAAGTAGTTCCTAATCAATTCACATTGTTTCTTAACTATACGTATGCACAGACGTTGCTCCTGCTAACATGTATATCTACTCTGCAGGAATAGGTAGGTTGCTAGTATTCAGACTAACAAACAAATAAAACCCTAAGAAGACTGATGGCTTGATGGTCATAAAATAACTTGATAACATCTAGCTCATAGTATGTCATAGTATGACATAGTAGAGTCATAGTATGTCTCTTCTTAGAAAAAGGCAGAAATACCAAGCTTTTGGCTTTCCTTGAGGATAGTTAAGGTATCTGTTGAAATAGGCATTTTTGACAGTGGCCAAATATTACAGCAGTGTCACAGTTTTTCACAGAGATCACCCTTTGGAAAATGCCAACCTCAATAACTCATGCTGGGCAAGTTCCCACATCATCAGTTCAAGTACACCCTTGCTCGCAGTCCTGGTGAAGAGCTCTATGCAGCCAATTTGGTTTGCCCTCTTTGTGCCAGAGATTTCCCTCCCAAATCTGACTCTTTGGACTGTATGACTCTAGCCTCTTGGCTGAAGAGCAGCATCATGTGGCTGTTATCCCAGCCCCTTTTAGAACTGTGTTTCATTAGAAGAGCTAATAAGAGGAATTGTGCATTGTTGGTATTCAGCATTGCCTTATTTGAGAATATAAATCACACAGGACAGAGAAGCACATTGCCTGTGTCAAACAAGCAAACCATATTGTTTCACTTACAGAGGAGATAAATGGGATTTGAATACTAGCCCATCTCAATGAAGGTGGGTAGTAATGAAGCTTAGGTACACAGAAGACTCATTCTGTTGTTAGGAATGAAAAGGGAAGGAGAAATAATGCAAGCAGGATTTGCAATGCTGGGCTCACAACCTTGACAGCAGGCACATGGAAGGAAAGAAAGGATTTCAAGAATCCTGAAAAAAAAAAAAAAAAAAAAGATAAAAAGAAATAAGGAAACAAACAAACAAAGAAAAACCAAGCCACAGGAACCTGAGCACTGTCTACACCATAGTAATAACTAGTTGAGAGCAGACAGCTACTGAAATCTGGTGACTATTAATTCTGCCAAGACACAATGTAAGTAAATTAAATTGAAGCAAATAGATGCACACTACAAATGGGGCAATTTGTCCAAAAGGCTTTTGAAAAACATTAATGAAGATTTTCTGCCAGGTAAGCCAGTATAATTGTGCTGCACTGTATATTGATTATACAAGAGAAGAAATCTAAGAGAAGACTTCATGTTGATAATACCTTGTCAAGAAGGGCTAAATGTTTCTTGGACTATTTATATTGGAAATTGAAGTACTTCTGCCATTTTTTATGCTTACTTTCTTATTTTTCATTATAAATTTGGGACAGCAGTTAGATATCATCTGTAAGTATCATCTATGTTGCTGGTTGATTTTACAAACAAAATTATGTATCATTGTCTAGATATAGCCTTTGCAGCTGGAGAGAGAAGCTTAAGCTGTGTAAAATCATCAGAACTTCAATGGTAAATAAAAAGTATACTCCTGCACTTTGTAAAAAATCTACTCAAAGGAAGTGAAAAAAATCAGTACCTGGGGTGATAAAGTCCTAAACCAGAGCTTAGTATTAACCTGTTTGAAATACCATTATCTTTTGTTTGTTTGAAGGTGGTTAGTTCTTTTCTGTTGGAATACTCTGTTTTTATACTACTTGGAAAGGAAAAGAGAGGAATGACTGAGCATAGCTACACTGCGTTTAGAATAAAGAGGCTTGTGATCAGTGGGTGAACTGTAATCTCTAAACTGGTTAACGACCATTGCATCTGCTCTCAATCAAGGTGCAAGATGTATATGTTTATACCATCTATAGATGTTTAAGCAACAGAACACAACATCTGGTACAAGACTACTTACACTAAATCTTGCCAGTAAGTCACCAGAATTCCAGATGACAGTTATTGCTCCTTAGTCAAGTACCAGGAGACATACTGGGCTAACATATTGGCCTAACATTATTATAATGAAGATATGTAGCTAACCTATGATTTCAACAAGTAGGAAACAGGGTTATTCTCAGAAAAATTAAAATATACCTGGCTTTCTGGGGCACTTCAAAGTGGAAATTGGCTTAAAAAATAAGACATTCCACTAAGAGGAAGTATTATGTTGATGAAGTCTCTCTGGCAGGAGGGACCTAATAGATCAACTAGTCAGGGCAGAACAACATCTGGATCTGAATGAGACATTTTCTGATCTGATGGGAAGAATGTGTAAATTAAGCAAATATTTTCTTTCACTTTCTCACTCATCTTACAAAAACGTAACTTATGTGATGGGTAGCTCTGTGTCGTAGTTTAACCTCAACCAGCAACTAAGCACCACACAGATGCTCACTAACTCCTCTCCTCACTCCGTGGGTGGGATGGGGAGAGAATTAGAAGGATAGAAGTGAAAAAACTCATGGGTTGAGATAAAGACAGTTTAATAGGTAAAATAAAAGCTGCACACTCAAGCAAAGCAAAACAAGGAATTCATTCACCACTTCCCATCGCAAGCAGGTGCTCAGTCATCTCCAGGAAGGCAGGGCTCCATCATGTGTAATGGTTACTTGGGAAGACAAACATCATCACTCTGAATATCCCACCCTTTCTTCTTATTCCCCCAGCTTTATATGCTGGGAATGATTTTATATGCTACAGAATATCCCTTTGGTCAGTTGGGGTCAGCTGTCTCAGCTGCGTCCCCTCCAAACTTCTTGAGCACTCCCAGCCTCCTCACTGGTGGGGTGGAGTGAGAGGCAGAAAAAGCCTTGACTCTGTGTAAGCACTGCTCAGCAATAACTAAAACATCCCTGTGTTATCAACAGTTTTCAGCACAAATCCAAAATATAGCCCCATACCAGCTACTATGAAGAAAATGAACTCTATCCCAGCCCAAACCAGCACACTGTGACAATGCAACAATTATTTGCATTGTACTTAACCTGAGATAAGCATCACTTAAATTAATGACAGTAAAGACTTTACAAAACACAGTGGTAAATCCATAAACGGAGCATAAAACATTTTAAATACCCAGTTCTCCAGCACATTCCTTCATTCATTTAAAAGGTTGTACCATAGCCAGTACAGGGGCCAGAGGAGGAAATAATACTGCTATCTTCAAGGGTGTGTGTCTTCTAGTAAAAAATAACACCTAGGAAGACTCTTTAGCATACAGTGAGAGATTAGAGTGGAAACCCGAAGTGCAAGGGCTGCCAGGGCACGTAAGATCTGTGCCTCTGGACCCCTTTAGCTCATGTGCTGACAGAAGTGAAAGAAAACACAGCAAAGTTCTGCTTTTCAAAATGCATTGTACACATTCTGCATGCAACTATTAGAAACTTTTTGGAAACTACTCTTTGGTCCAAGTTGAGGCTCTGTATATGGCATTAATAGCAGTGTGTCAAACACCATCTCTAGTCAATATCTCAAATGAAACTACTTATTTGCTGCTGGCACACATAAGATGGGGTAAATTTCACAGTAAAATCATGAGAAATGCTCAACTGTGACTACCCTAGTCAGTCACTTGTTAGGTACACTATGGGATTTTTTTTAGCCGAAACTAGAAGCTCTTAAGCAGTGATGTGTAAATTCAGTGAAAGTTCAGCTCAGATAAGTATCAGACTCTAGGTATCCTTCAAAGTTTCCTGTTGCTCCTTCTCTGGGCATTGTTATTGAATAATTAGCAGGAGGAGACAAAATCTGATGTCTTCCAGTAAGGTCAAATGAATGTTTTTCTTTTTGAAGCCTGAATTTAATACCTGCCTCATCATTCACATTTTCTTGGAGAGGTTCTACATCATTCAGTCATAACAAGGCTTTCAATAAAGCACAGATTAGAAGTTGACATTGTATAACCCAACCTGAACAGAGTGCAGCAGCTGGACATAAACAGTGCAGTCAAATTGAAAGAAAAATTATGAACGTTAATCTTAATATAAATTAGCCCTGGAAAAGCATCAAATTTTATGATGAAGTTGATTGATTGACAAAATTGGAAAAAAGCACAGTGAACACACCTACGACTACTTTGTTATCAACTAGACCCTAAGACAATTTCAACAAAGGTAATGAGCAATAGCAGAAAACTGAAGCTTGTTTATTAAATGAAATTAAAACAAAAGTTCCAATTTCAGTACTGTCATGGTTTAAACCTGGCTGGCAGTCAAACACCACGCAGCTGCTTGTTAACTCTACCCCACCTTGGGGAATGGGAGAAAGAGTTGGAGAGGTAAGGATAAGGAGACGCTTAGTTTGAGATAAAACCAATTTATTAGTTGAAATAGAATAAAATTAAAATAATAATGATAATAATAATAGTAATGACAGAAAATACAAATGAGTAATGCACAATGTGATTGCTCACCACTCGCTGACTGATGACTAACCCATTCCCGGCTAGTGATCCCAGAGTAATGAGAATCCTGAAACCACAGTCTTGGAAGTGAGACCGAGCTTTCTGATCAACTCTCATGTTTATACTGAGCATGACGTTCAATGATATGGAATATTCCATTGGCCAACTTGGGTCCGTTACTCTGGCTATGGTCCCCCCCAGCTCCTTGTGTACCTGTGCACTAGCAGTACGTGGGGAGTTGAAAACTCCTTAATTTTTTAGTAGCAACTGAAAATATTGGTACATTATCATCATTCTTTTCATATCAAATCCCATACTGAATCCAAAACACAGCACTACTCTAGCTACTAAGAAGGAAGGAAAAAACCCCAAACAGATAGCTCTATCTCAACAAAAACTAGGACAAGTAATTAAAGTACAATATAATTATAAATATTTTGGGACTTAGCTTGGAGATTTTCCTGTAACAAATATGACATGGGAGGAATTGAACAGAGGTGTGGAGGAAGCAGAAGAGAATGGAAAAGTAACATTAAAAAAATCATGCAGCTGGTAAGAACAGAGAAACAATACATGAAGAGGAAAATATGACAGGATGTCATTTAATTGATTTAAATTATGATAAAACTAAGCAGACATGGTGTAAAACAAAAATGTAGGAGACAATCAGATAATGTCTTTGGAGTATAATCTACAATAACAATTACATGTGAATTTTTCTGGTGAAAATACTCTAAATTGAGCAGTTCTGCAACATGGGAAGATAGAACACAAAAAGAAAGAACAGCTTTCCATACTAAAAATATATCCTTTTACTTTCATGCTCTTGGTCCATTAGACTAGAACATTTAGAGTATTATAAACTATTATTTCCATGTTACTTCTGTATTTAGAGACTAAAGAATCTATGTGTACTGAGTGATAGTGCCAGAAAGGATATAATTCATCACTAGGGAGACAGATGCTTTGAATTCTCATGATACAAGCAACGTATTTGTTTCTTACTTTGCTCAGTTTGTACCACTGAAAAGAATGGATCATGAGTTCTCCTCCACAGATGCTGTTCCAGACAGAGAGTACAGCAGTAGCTTGTGGAAGAGCAAAAGACTTTTAAAGACATGAAGGGAAATGATTGGGGACTAATAAGTTACACATAGTCCATGCTATGACTTCATTCTGTGCTCCTACGAAAGGTTAGGATTTGTACTCTACTTTTATTCTGAACATTACTCATCTAGAAGAAACTGAAATACAAGTCATCTTGCACAAGCTGTATCCTGATTACTGAAACTCAAGCCCACATTAGGAGATGCAGCAAGCTAGGACACAGTGATTCCTCTCCCTGCAGGAGATGAGGTCCATAGCCAAGATACTTCAGTACAGCATGATGAGGCCTGTGAATGCAATAGGACATGCAGAGGAGGCAGATGACTGAGATGAGAGAAAAGAGACACATTATGCTGATGAAGGCTCTCTGGCAGAAAGGCTCTATCAGATTTAAACTAATGCACAGGGTTATTCACAAAAAGGATGCTTTGACTGCCAACCTGTCAGGAGTGAGAGGTTTTCTGATCCCATAGGGAACCTGTTTTGAATTGGACTGTCAGGGTAAAGATATGACAGAACAGAGATGCAACAATGGGGTAAAATGCACAAAAAAATTAGTCCTGGGGCAGAGAGAAAAATTAGAACAAATCTGAACAAACCTGAAGAAAAAAAAAGTTAGAATAAACAAGAAAAAATGGGAACGTTTAATATGTCTGCCATTACAATAATAGTCCATCTACAGGTTGCAAGATCCTTAGAAAGGCTGGCTGATCCATTCAAAAATACTACAGCAATTAAGCAACCTCAGCTGTGACAAAGGAAAACTTGAAATGAAAAACTACATAAAAGACAAACAAAAAAGTGCTTCAAACCCACTTTTGCTTCAACTTTACCAAGAGACAGCTCCAAACACTCAGCTCAGGCTTTATGGTTTACATTTTAAATCCTACAGCTAAACTGTGCTATCCCCCAGCAATGCTGACAGCAACATTCTCACAACATTCAGACTTACAGTACCAGAAGCATCTCTGATCACCTAGTCACATGATGTAACTAGGACCTCAGGATCTCTCAGATTCACAAATGAAAGCAAATAGGTATTATAGCCTTGCCTGTTCCCAGGGCATCAACGTGCTGCACTGAGATAATCCTCAAGGTGTTCATACAAGGTAATGCAAAATGAAAATGTTTAGTTGTAAGTAGTTTCAAATGAGTCACACAAAAGAAAGATATTCAGCAAAGAGGTTTCTTAGTCCAAGGCCCATTGACGTCAATGGCAGCCTGAACTTGCTTGCATACAGAAAGCAGATACAGTATTTTGATTTTTCTGAACAATACATTCATTTTATGAATACATTGGTCACACTTTTCAATGAAATGTGGTAATTAAATAAGTGTCAATTTATTTGCAGGCACATAAATAAGAAAATCTAGAAATTTTGAGACTTGGTGATGGTTAGATTTTAGGGATGGACACAAATATATTGATTTGTAGATAAACATGTAAACTAGATGAGGTAAAATTGTATCATGACTCAGAGCCACCAGTAATTGCATCAAGGTTAAAGAAGTAAATCTTTTTTAGCATACAATACTGAGGAATTAGTGGGGTTTACTTTTTTTTTTTTTTTCATGAAGAACACATTGGAATTGATGGGTATATGAATGTTATTGATGGAGTACAACAGAGTGATGTTGTTTCTGTTCAAAACATAATGTTCCCCCAAAATGTCATAGTTTCTCTCTTGCCATTTTGCTTTGTCCAAAGCTTTTAAGTGAAATGTGTATAATCTTCTATCACCTCTCTCAAATATAAGGAAGTATTATATAAACTTCATATTAGAGTATATCTCTTAATTTGTATATCCAATGTTTAACTAATTTAGATACCTGGAATTATATTTCTAAAGGATTAATAAAGCTAAATGCTTGCTTGATTGCTTTTTAAAAATTGATTAGGCAAAGAAAGAACCAAAGAAAATTTGAAAGAGGTGGTAAGTTTGCCACTGTACCATTAACAAATAGTGGTAGGAATTTGAAAAAAAAATATAGGAATTTAAAATTATGAACTGATTGCTACAGAGAAAATGGTTTGATAGGTCAAGTGAGGAAAACACTGTAAAAACCAGTTCTTCACCCACAGACTAGCAATGTGAGAGGCAATCTAGTAATGTGTCAAGATAGAAGCTGTTTTCTTCATTTTTAGAACTCAAACATATAATTAAAGTCTCAACTTGGAGACATGTCTCAGTTCCAAGAAAAATCCTAAAGCACAGTTCCCTGCAGTTTTTAATTTGACCACTAAAAAAAATGATCTCTGGCAAGCTGATAATACTTAGATGAAATTCTCCAAAGCACCATTCATGAAAACCACTTTCAGACCCTTAGTCACCCAGACTCCAAGATTTCTCTAAGATGCAGCTGATTTTTTTCCATCAGCTGTAAACACCTTCATGCCACCCTGTCCGCTAATATCTCAATAACTTTGTGCAACATACGTCCTGAGTACTTCAAATAGCAAGACAAATATTCATAGCATAAATTCAAGTATGTCATTATTATCATCCTCTTAATCTTTACCAACAACTTTACTTTCAATAGCGAACATGACATCTAGACAAAACTAGGCCAATTTTTAATATGCCACGTTGGAGAGATTTTAAATAGTTCAATTGCCACATCTATATGATACCTAAAATACTCATTTGATTTATCATATCTGGATTAGAAATCTGGCCCGTTTTCCTAATTTCCAGACCATACCAATGATCTTTTATCAAACCATTTTTGTAATACCATGATATCAAAGTTACTTTCCTAGGCCATGCTCCTAATAAATAAGTGGCAATTTTTAACATGAAGAAAACTCAAAGCCCACCCATCTCTTACTGTTATAAAGCCAGCAGCCATCATCATCATCAAGCCAAAAGAAGCTATAATGCACAGTCAGTAACTCAGATCACATTTCCTCTGAGGGAAACACATGAGGTACACATCTCCACAATCTAAAAAAGCCCATACCTGGTAGGAGCATTCCACCAGAGAATTAGATTAGTATTTTAAAGGTGTTTTACTGTTTTGAACCAGGTTAGAAATTAATTCAGCACCAGAAGAACCCCATGTCCTCACACTGCTGCCACTCCCCCAGACAAACACCAGAATCTGTGCTGGAAAATGAATTCTTCCAACAGCCTTGTCACTAAATTAATCTTTTGAAACAAGCTCTCCAGAGTCTGATGTGCACTGAATGAATCCAGGTTGTGCCTCAAGTCATAATTTAAGCTTGCCAAAGACCTCCACAACCACTGCAGAAATACTCTCTGCAGCAGAGCCATCAAAATCCTCAGATTCTTTACTTGCATTTCTTGAATTATATTATATTTCATCCAGTGTACTCATTACTGTTACTGAAATTATGTGTGTAGAAATAAACAACCATTATGCACCAGAATAAACTCATAAAGACAATCAGTAAAGGATGGAATGACCCAGGTACCAGAAGGGGAAAAATATTTCTGAGAAAATAATTTCTTCATCATCTCAGTCTAGATCTTGAAAAAAAAATCTTACAGAGATGAACTTCAGGACGATGTTCATAATTTTGTGAAATAGGAAAAGACTAATGGATTTTATAGAATATTTATTCTAGGGCATAAGTACCCACACCGCACATATACACACCTGTGCATGCACAATGTGCAGCTAACATATTTTATCTGATTCTTTCTCCCCCTCTCTGGCAGATACATTATCTCCCCCACTTCCATGCTAAGATCCCCTTTTGTCTCTTTTCTCTCAGATGGACTTACTGATACAATATCTAATTAAATCTAAACCAGTTTGTTCTCTAATTGTATTTATCTCTGAAGTTTGCTTCTTCTGCTTCAGACCTGAAAGAACTGCATACCCGAATGCTTGATTTGTTCCATAAAATATCTATCTACTTACAAATTTTGCCTTCTGAGAACAATTTCCTTCCTTTTCAATTTTAAATCATCCTTATCAGAACTGAAGATCAACTCTCTTACAAGAGTGTCATATTTTAGGTGTCTGAGTATATTGTTACCCATTCTTTACTTGATCTGTCTCAGTAGCTCATTCCCTGTTTGTTGGTAGAAGTATATCGAGCAGTGTTGCGCATGTCAGTGATGGCTGATGAACCACCCCTATAAAGCTCTTGAAATAAGAAAGGGATTATTGTTATTATCTAAACTGACTTCCTGCTAACGGATGGCATAGTGCCTTGCCTCCTCATTTCTGCAAAACAAGGTTTTGTTTCAGTTATAGTATACCTTTAGGTACCTGTCTCGTGATGACTTTGGTCTATGTCATCTAACTACAGCTACTTAAAAAAATGAGCATGTAGTCTAAATTAGTCATGTAGGCTCCCCTCTGGCTTCTGTGGGGTCTATATTCTGACTGGTATTACAGACTTCTACAGAAGGTGATTCATCCCATTCTGAAATAAATGTTTAAGACAGGTGAGACAGATTGCTCCCACAAGACTGAGAAGTTACCACTTCACTTGGCAACTTGTTTGAGTCCTTGGTTACAGCCTCACGTTACAAATATTTCCGTTTTACTGATCTGAATATTCTAGTGTCAGACTTCAGACTTTATGTCAGCCCTTTACCAGCTTATTTTTTAAAATTTTATTGGGAAGATATTTCTATGTAATATGGTCATAATAAAACTGTTTTTCTTTTATTAGACTCCAAACCTTTGTTGTGCTCATGTAGGTTAGCATTCTCATTTAAATGTCTGAAAACTCAAAGTTTTACAATCACTTTCAAGCTGAGATCATTGATTCAATAAAGTTAGTCATTTTATTAAGAACACTGACCAGATGGATATATTCATGAATTAATCCTAAACCCTTTAGAAATCTTTGTACAACCTTCAGTAAATTACAACTTGGAAAAAAAAAAAAAAAAAAAAAAAGTGCGAGTCCCTTTATTAAATAATTGCTTTATTCTGGCTGTTTTCCAGTCCTCACAGACCTTATTCAATCAGTGGGAGTTTGTCCAACTTTTTTCATGGTAGTTCATCCTGCTTATAAGTATGTTGTGGGGTCCTTATCAATTAACCACTTCTAACATTTTGAATGATCATTCCTGGTCTACTCTGTAGATTTCCTACTTCCTCGTGCTGTAAAAGTGGTACTGGCAAATATCCACTTTACTCATTTGTTGGAATAGAGGGAGAATAATTGTTTAACCCCTGATATGGGTCACATTTTTTATTATCATTCTCAATAAATGAGCTGCATAAGGCATTGAACTGACTACTTTCCTACCCTAGAGAAAAATTTGTATTTTATTAAAGCTATTGACTTAGGCTAACTCATTCTAATAATGACTGCCCTCCTAAACATAGTGAACAAGAAATAGTCTCACTTATGCAGTCAATACAGCTGCACAGAAGTGTTTATGTACAGAAGGGTTATCAATTTTCTGCTGTAGAATTCTTGATTTGCACTCATTCAAAACTTTGGTTCTCCACTGGAAATTTAGGACACATACTACAGTGAATGCTGTAATAAATCCAGATACATACTGTTCATCCATTATCAGTTTGTTACTTTCCCGTCAGATTTTATGTTCTTTCACCTTATTGTCTATTCTTTGCTTTAAAGGTGACTGACCAAAATGTCTGGGGTCAGCATTTTGAGAAACTACCTTAGCAGATTAAAGTGCTCTATCTATACTTCCTTGTGTTTGGCACAAAAATTACTAAAATTTTTGTACAATTTACTACTATTGTAATTAATGTTTGCAAAATTAATTTTGCTACAATTATAATTAATGTTGGCAAAATATGCATCAAGGACCTACATATGTTTGTGTACAGAACTTTTTATTAAAGTTGATGGAATTAGATGATCATAACTAACAGGAGTGTTACATATTTAGTATTTAACTGTTTATCTGTGGGCAATCTGTATCTCTCCTTTTATCAATAAAATAAACAGCAGATTTTTTTGTTGTTGTTGTTGATAACTTTCCAGCTAGAGGCATTTAGCTGAAGCACTAAAACTGCCAAGCCCCCAGGTTTACACAGCTTTAACCATCTCAGTTCTTTCCTGCTTCTCACTATTGGCCGAAGCTGTAAATCATTTAACTTGAGGGCATTGCTCCTACTCTTTATAGGATCAAGTTCAAATATACAGTCAAGATCTTTCTTTTTCTTCACTTCTCTTCTTTGAAGGTAGCATAGGCACAACATTTTTGGGTAGTATGGAGTAACTTCAAAGAATAAACTGAACTGAAGAGCAGATGAAATTTTTCCTTGTATAACCTATTAGAAAGATACACAGATTTTTCTCTTTCGCATTTTCTCCCTGCTCCTCCCCTATTAGATGGAACAAATACACATGGGACAAGTAAATAGGGCAATCTTGACATTTTTTTTAATTGTAGCTGCTTTTTGACTCTGTACATGAAAAGTTCTGAGCACTTATTTTATCTAAATAAGAAAAAACCCCTCATTATAACTGGTACACTAGACTGTAATGTCTATGCAAGTTTACAACTGGGCTTGGAGAAAAGAACACCGTGTAATAGGTAGTAATTGCATTACTATAATGTATTTTGAAGTGATTTTACTGGTCGTAACAGAAAGTGGAGATCATTTTAACCTAAACAGGCTGGGACTTCTTAAGAGCTAATGATAACAATGTGACTGATTTAGTTTCATTTTGGCTTAATTTCCATGTCCATTCAAATATTCACTTAGTTCCTGAGACTGTTCATTAAAACAGTAAAAAGAAGTGTTGCATTACCACTATAAGCTACCTCCCATAAAAGTGATGCTAAAAGAACATGGTGCAAGAAGCCTACAGAAAAAGCAGCATTTAGGATTAGCTGTCTCTAGGGATGCTGTATCTGCTGCTGAGGGTTAATTTTGTCATTGCAGCTACGTGTATTCCAGTCAACACAGAAGGAAACATATAGTTGGGTTTGTATACCTTTGCTGTATAATGGATCCCAGTAAAGCAGTGGTTCAGCTATGCTAGCCTGTTCTATTCAGTGGCAGTTTCTCTGTTTTATTAGTGTAACCATTCTCCTCATGCCAAGAGTTAGCCCATGTAGATATTTAAGATGTTGTTGCATATATATACAAACTCTGGTGTGCTCTGAGGCCTAACAAAACATGGAGCATGGCATTGTGGAGGAGGAAGAGAATTCTTACCAGAAAATGGAACACACAGTTGAAATTGCAGCTTCACAGCCCAGTGCTCGCTGCCTATTTGTTGTCTCTCAGTTAAGATTCAGTATGTCACTGTGACTAGCTAATTCAGGACACAGTGTAGCAATGAAATCTAAAGGTGTCTATGCTCACCTGTTAGATTTTGTCCCAAAATGGATAAGTACTTTCAAGGTCAGGTTCAGCAGAGAGATGGTATAAGAAATGCTTCCCATGCCCCGCAGCTACTGTCTTCTAGAGCAGATCAGTAATTGACTTCGCTAATAAATCTAAATTTTCTTGTCCTTTCACTGAAGTGTTTTTCTTCACTATATCATCTTGTTTTAGCAGATTAATAACCTAGGTAGTGACAGTTTAACTATATAACCGTCTATTATTTCATGCTAGTTACAGTGAATGAACAATTAAGTATTTTCTTTATTCTTGTAACTTTCATACCTCTCCAGTTGTGTCCTGGGGTTCAGTTACATTTCACTGATAGCTTTTGAGTCAGGGCTAGTCAACTTTCACAGGGATTTACTAGACACCTTTACTCAGGCTAGTTGTTACAGAGCTCTCCTGTGAATTTTCACCTGTGTCTGCCAAGACAGCTACGATCTTCACAGCTGGGAGCCATGTGCTACCATTATGTGATGCAGCTGCTCTCTGAGTTATTTGTTTGTTTGTTTCCCCTGATTAAAAATAAAGGTCATCTGAGTCCATATTCAAGCCTTCCTTTCTAATCAGGGGGAATGAAGCAGGAACTCTTCTGTCAGGGACAGAGAACAGCACAGGAAGGATTGTTAGTGCTATTTTAGCTCCTGTTTTGCGTTTCTGGTTTTTGAACATGCATAATCCTGTTATTTCTTCCAGTTTTGCTGACTCCATATGAGAACTGACTATCTTTTACACTGAAGCAATGGCTAATTGTTTTAACATTATTTGTCTGGGTCAAATATCACCCTCTAAAATATACCCCTACTTGTGTATCTCGGAGAAGCTAAAGAAAGGTGTGCAGCTTGTATGTACAACAGTAAGGGTGTTAAGCAATAGGTAGGTATACTTACATGGAATATATTCAGCTCAAAATTGAGCACTGATGTGAATAAAATAAGAAACAGTAAATAAACACAAGCTCATTGGTAGGTCTTGCCATGCAAAGGGAGATCTAGTTTTATTTATTCCATGGGTATGAGTATAATTAAATGGGTACTGTTCAAAGCCAGAACCTAGTATAATGCATCACGGTACACATTTTAATTATCAGCCAGGGGCCTATTCCTCTAAATAGGCTTTTTTCCATTTTCAGTTCATACACCATCTTTGCTGATGGCAGAGAAAAGCTGATGCATGTTGGGGGCAGGGAGGAATAAAGAAAAGAACAAGGAATGAGCTTCTCGGGCACTAAGGACCTTGCCCTGCTTTCATCTGGGAAATGTGTGAAGGGACCTTTTCTTCGTGCCACTTGGGAAGAGTATCTGAGGATACTTAAAGTCTGCCTCAGGATAAAGCATGTCCTGAAGTCAGATGAGAGAGATCCTCTACTGAAGCCACCCTATGGTTGTAATATATTCATATTCTGTGCTTCAGTTGTGCAAGTGAATCACTTCAAAGCTGATTGAGGGATATGGGCAAAGAAAGAATTACACTAATGAACGCCTGTGTAACACAGACATTAATCAGAATTTTAGTCCCTTCCTGATAAGAAGGCAAAAATTTGAGATAAACTGCACACATGAAAAAGAATATCTGACATTGTTGTCTAATAATAGGATCAAAGAAAAAATTACCAGAGGTGAGCAAAACTCAAGGCTTTGTAGAGCCTGCCTGCTTTTGACTGCAGTCTCCTACCCTACTGCTTTCAGATAAAAAGCAGGTGGAAGAACAATAATTGATAAACTTGTTTTTGAAGTACTTATTTAGCAGTGATCAACAGTTCAGGTTTAATTAAACACACGTAAAGTAGAGGGAGCAGTGAAAGAGACTTGAATTTTTTGGTTGTACTTTTTACCAAATGCCACTGAAGTGAGCCTAACAGGGGTTGTTTATGTGTGTCTGCATATTTTGACATTCAAGATAAAATCCAATAAAGTAATGGAAGTAAAACTACAATAGAAGTTTCTTAATTTTTAAGAAAATAAGAGGAACTTTTTCTTGAAATTCTTCAGAACAGGAGGTAGGAGAATGAGTAATAACTTTTGCTGCTTGGGGTGTTTGCAGTGACATGCTGTTTGTTATTAACAAAGACAACAAGCACAGCAGCAAGTTAAATTCCCAGACTTGTTTTAGAAGTTAGTATCTCTGAGAGATATACTGGAATTTGCTTGTCTACATTCAGATTGATTTTTAGACTATTAATTATATGTACCATTAATAAATCTTACTGTCTGTACTTTAATTATGTTAGCTAAATAGACTAAAACCTGCTGTAACTTTTTCTTAAATCTTTTTATAAATATATTAGTAAGAAAAAAATGCAGGTGTGCTGGTAATATAAAGCAATGTCTCATGTATTGATACAGAGCTTGGAAATGATGAATTGTAGGTGGACCCTCACCCAAATTTGATAGTGAGGCAAGCAGAAAAAACTGAAAGTGAAGCTGTGGAAGTGACTGATAAAAATCAGGAGGAACTTGTAGCCAAGTAGTCAGAAGGGGCTTTAGTGGGGTGCCCTATGCTAATTAACATTGTTATTGCTGAATATACTGGAGTTTGTAATTTTTCTTGCCTTATTTTAAAACAGCTCTTCCGATTAACTGGGCATCTGCCTTTGAGCTACTGAAAAGTAACTGCCTTTTGAAATGTCAAGATAATTTGACAGTGGTATAAAACAAACAATAAGTCTCACCGTAACTTCCTATTGCTAAGGTACCACTCATCTAATTACATGTAGATGTGTTTATGCTCAGTGAATCGTTAGTCTTCATCAGCATACAAAGGGAAAAATCGTCTCTTGACTCTCAGCTGCCACAAATAAGGCACATGGTATTTGCCTGCTGTGCCAGTCAGTATATGAACTTTACTTAAAAAAAAAAAAAAAAAAAAAAAAAAAAAAGCACCAAAACAAAACAAAACAAAACAAAAAAAACAACAACCAAACTTTAGATGAGTGAATCACTTTTCAAAAAAAAAGGAAACTTGCCCTGCATTACTAATATTTAATTTCTCATATATTCACTCGTACAATTTTGGGAAATACTTAAAAATCTGCAATTTAGCAAGGAAAGTCTAACAAAAAATAGAAAGTAAAAAAACTAACTCATTGAAAGATTGTTCCCTTCTCTGTGTAACTGCCAGATTTCAGTTCTTCCTTGCACATCCTTTAGGTTGGTAAATTTCCCGTTCAATCCCCAGCAACAAGTTTAATGTCTTATTTCCTGCTGTCTTTTGTAAAGGCAAATCTTTCTACAGGGCAAAGTGCAACCGACTAGTCAGCTTAATCTCTTCTACTTTCACCTGCTTCTTTGCTGATCCAAGCTTTTGTGACTGCAAATAAGTCCTCATTATTGTATTCTTTTCAGTTAAAATATTTCCCTCTGGTTTAGGACTGTTGAGTAGGAAAACATAATAAAGATGTCACAACAAGGCTCTACTTTCTGCCATGATTTGAAGCCACAGAATCTACATGTAAAACACATGGGTCATTATGCTGTGAACATCCCAATTTTTACTAATAAAAAGTAATTTGCTAGAATGGGTGAATGTGGAATAATGAAGTTCTTTAAGGAGGGATGGGTTTGCTTAAAATTTTAAGGTGATAAATTGCAGGAGCACGTCCCACTTCAGGTTATTAGATCTGTTGACCTTAACGTCTTCTTATGATGGTTTCCGGTTTCTATTTAACTATGATTTTTGTCCTGAAGAAAAGAGATATTATATATGCCACTGCGTGTGTTGAATGTTTCCTTGGTGCCATTCTGTGGTATTTGCAGCCCTCTTTGACATTATCAAATGGATTGACATTTCAAATATTTGCAGTGCTCAGCGGGTACTAATTCAGTGAAGGTGAACCATGGGTTGCTCACGTAGTGGCACAGCAAGTGATGTGTGTCCATTTAATCACAGCTGCTGAAATGAGATCAAAAGGCACTGTGTTGTTAAACCTTTAAAGCTGCTGTCACAGCAGAGAGATCAGGAGGGTCCCACCACAGGACGCAGAGTAAGGAAGAAACTTGGACTTGCTGCAAATGCAATTCCGCTGTCAGCCGTGTCTTGGTCCGCTTTAAGTGGAGATGACTAAGGAGGACATTCAGGAGAGCGGCTGCGCAGATGAACTGCATCTGGTCAACACTCCCTCCCACATAGATTTGTGCACTGCCAAGAGGACCAAGAGATACTTCTTTAAACGAATTTTTGTGATCCATTCTTCCCTAGATATATGATGGCTTTAACCTCACTTTCAGTATTATTTAACTGTATTAGTTTTCTCACTGAAACGGTATTGTTCAGCTTTTAGCTGATATTCTGCATCATGCCGAGGCTTCCTGCAACCTCAGAGTTCAACCACAGCAGATATTTATGTGCCCTGAACCATGATCTTCTTGGTCGATTTTGCTTTCCCTGCTGAGAGCGTTCATTTATTGTAAGCTGTACTGCACAGTTTCTAGCCAGAAGAGGGCAATAGCATCCACCATCTTCTGTGCAAGAGCAGGAGGAAGCTTAGAGTAGGTGGGGTAGATGATGGCACAGAGGGTGGGGAGATAACTGGTAATGCAGTAAGTGTTGCAGATAGACTACCTGTTTACTTTAACTATTATCTAGTCATTCACACTTTAATAAGCCTGTCATCTTTTCTAAGGATTAGGCTTTAAATTTAAATTGGCACTTTAAATTTAAATTGGCACCGATTTTTAACATTTAGTTTTGATTTAGTTAATATCTATTTATGGGACTTATTAATAATGGGGGCCTTGAGTTTTCAGTCGTGAGTTGTTGCAGTCCTTTGTGTGTGTCTCCTCTTTGCCATTCCCACTTCCGTTCACTGGGTCTTGCTGTCCCATCCACAAAAAATGCTAGTTACAGATCACGTGGATTCAAGTCTCTCTCATGATCTAACAAAGCCCACCGTTTTGTCAGTGGATCTACCAGTTTAGGAAGACTTTCTTTACAGTGCAGATGTCACCTCTTCCTAAAGACCACAGAAATAAATATGGCAAGTAGAAAATAAGTCATATCAGCAAAAGTCAAGCTTTCTCATTTTGTAACCATGTGAATACTTTCTGCTCTATCAGGCTTAAATACCAACTGTTCTGCAGTATCCCAAAACTATGGGCTATAAATAAGGTAAAATCAAAGGAATTTCTATAAACTATGTGGAATAACAAAATGGCTTACAAAGCAAGCTGATCACTAGCTAGATCTTTTTTTTTTTTTTTTTTTTTTTTTTAATACAATTCTTTTACTCCTGCTTCCCTGAGGAATGCTGTAAATGACATTTTTCTCACTCTTACTCACTTAGTATTCATTCTCAAAGATCTAAAAGTAACACTCATTCTATCATTATACCTAAAAATTTACCAAAAAAAGCCACTTGTTCCCAGTAGGGATATTTATTATTTAAATTAAGGAAGATAATTCTAACCTTGTTATTCCTGGATTTTTTGCTTCATACCAAATAAGAATGTTAATTTCTAAACTGAAAAAGTAGTTACGCTTCTCACCCACTAACTGTTAAACAATGAAAAGGAAAAATGTGAAACATTATGCTCTGTCTATTATTTTTCTTTCTGAAATTGTTACTATGGGTAATGCCTCAACTACATTTTACTTCACTTTATGACAGGAAATGGATTTGTAAAATTATAAAGTTCTCAAGCAAATTTTCATCTTGTTTACAGCTTCACAATTCAGGATTCTGTTGACTTGACTGAAATCACTCATGATGTGTGAAGATGAAGTACTAAGGCTTGGACAATAAGCCCAAGCCAGAGTTGACCTATAAATTAATCCTGTATAGTTTGTAACTGATAGCCATTGTGCTAGTGGGTATTATACCAAGTTATAACAAACCACCTATACTGATGTAAAAAGTGCTGAAGTGTTGAAGTGTTGAAGCCTGAACAACAGGCCCTCAGCTGAAGCTGCTAACTTAGCATGTAGTCATTAACAAAATATGTATGCTCATTAATGAAAGATGTAGCTTAGATATCATATACTCGTAACTAATGATGGATGTAATGAAAACATGTCTATCCTCAATGTATCTTTCTTCTTCTTTGCATAGGGGCAAATTAACAAGGCCATGAAGCCAGCTGTCCAGCCTTGGGACCAGACATGTGGTCTTGTTCTAGAAAGAACATAAATAAATTAGATAAGGAGGGAAAATCCCTTAGCTTCTCCCTTGAGCATCAGCCAGGCTCTGGGGGAATCTAATGTGAGAGTGAAACCAGATGTTCCGCTCAAAACAAAGGTGCCAGTTACTCTGGCTTGATGATTTTTGGTATATAAGCCTGCTCACAGTGACTTTGGAAGCCTCACCTATGGGTGGACGCACCACATAGGATTTTCCACTCGCCGGGACAGGCTCTCCAAACCCTCGCTGTAACCGGGGCTCCCCAGCGACTGCGGGTCTGGATGATGGTGACATATGCAAGTGGTGATGGATCTTTCCTAATCGCTATTCTCCCTCTCTCAGGTAGTAACAATTTGACGCATTACCCTGTATTTTCCTATTTGTTTAAATGCACTATTCTGTCTTTTCTTACTGTATGTTTTCTGTTACATTATTTAGTTATTTTCAGTAAAATACGCCTGCTCTTTTCACTCTGGTGTCTGAGTTTAATTGTTATTTCTAATCAGCAAAACAGAAGGTACATCCAAAAAAGAATATACTTCTTAATCTGTTTTCCAATGTCTGTATGACAATAACAATTTGGATATTCTGTAGAAATTTTAGACATATTAATTTAAACATATTATTTCTGTCCCTTATTGTCTCCCATTCGTATAACCTTTTCATTCTATTACCCTTATTTAGGATAAATTATTTAGCCATCATCAGATATGGCAAGTTCACCTTCTTTACCCTCTAAATAATTGAAAAACCTGTATGATGAACACATACATGTTATTTATTATTTTCATGAACAAATAAATTAAAGGGAAGAAAACACAGTCATGTTTTCTGCAGAACCACTGGTCTGGAACTGTCTAGGAGACAAATATTGTAGTCTTGCCTTTGGGGAGCTGGATGGCATTAAATGTATAAAAATTGTGTAACAAAATACTGGAAACAGAATAAGTGAATGACAACAAATACTTTTTTTTTTTTTTTCTAAGAATAAAATTAGAGATTATATCTGAGCAAGATCAAATATCACACGATGAAATACCATTCTGAACAACGAAAAAAAGAGTTAACCTTTCATAGATTTTTAGGTCATGAGGCAGAAAAAAAAGAAGGTGATGAACTTCAGCACCTTGAGAGGCAGAATTCAGTGTGTGCCTGTATACCTAGGTCTATCCTGCCAGTCTGGGGGTCTTCTAACCACAAAATACATAAGCAGACTCAGTTCTTCTAACAGTTTTCTGTGGTAAATTGACGCTTCCATGCCTGAAAATGATCTATAAACAGGAAATGTACTCTTCTGACCACTTTCAGACTTTCCAAAGGTAAAATTTGAATTCCAGTCAAATTTCAATGAACGACTGAATTGGTCCTTATTTTGTATGAGTTTATTGACTTATAGGTAACTTACTTTCCTATTAGTAATTACACGAAAAAGCATACTTAGTTTTACTTAATATGTAGTCCCATAGTGTTTGAGAATCCCATGTGCACATCGCTGCTACTTTAATGAATTCAGATCCGGCATTCTCTAATGTATCCAGATCCATCATTATATTTAAAAGATGTTATCTCAACATGTAAAAACATGGATCAGCCTCTGCCTGATATGTGATCTAGTTAGGGTACTTAATCTACAAAAAAAAAAATGTTTCTCAAAATGGAGTTTTACCTTTTCTGTGATAGCAGGACACCTGACTTTGTTAGCTGCTGTTAACATCCTGGAGGCTATCAGGTTAACAGCAGCACTGCATGAAAGCTGTTGGTAAGTGTGTTGTGAAGATGGAAATTTTATCAAGAACATTCACTTACATGGCTACTTCAGGGAAAAGCAAAGATAGTCACCTGAAGCGCAGATTAAAATTCAGATCTTTTTTCTCATTTCCATGATACAGCTGAATCCTCCCTCCTTTATATCACGGAATGAATTGCCACTGACCTATATTTCTCTTCCTCTGTCATAAGCAGATGCAGGTGATAAAACCAGATATGCACATTCGCTTTCAGTCTGCAGAGGTTTCCCATTCAGAACAGTTCCTTCCAACTCTGAAGAAATGTTTTCATGCCCTGTGGGGAGAGATGAGACAATAAATCACGCCACTAGTTCCTAGCTTTAGCAGATTTCTGCTGGGCCTAAGGAGAAAACAAGATTTCTGTGAGGAAAGAGCTCTCTGTGGTTTAAAGATACCAACACTGAACCTGCTGTGGTGCAGTCATAAGATTAAGCTGACACCTGTCTTAATGATGAGCTCTGAAGTGGATAAAGCCTGCATATGCATTTGCAAAGAAGTATGCTGATTATAATTAAATTTGAGGTCAAACAAACATAAAAATCCCTCTGCTAGGATGTCCAGATCCGAAGCTGGGACTGACAGACACATTCAGTGCTGAAATATCTGTGATAGCTCTTAGTTCCACTTAAATATTTGGTCAGAACTCTGTTACAGTTTCAAGTCGTATCTTGGGTGTTGCTTATTTAATATACTACCACCCATTAATAGTTGCGTTAGCACCAGAAAACAGAAGCTCCACTAGATAATTTAACACAGAGCCCTCCACTGAATTGCATTACTTCAAATGACCATGTTCCTTAACCTTTGCTGGAGTGAGCAGGGATAACGATACAGAGAATGAGATAACGTTTTCTATTTATCTAAAGACAAACCACCTCACTTTTAAGATCAAATGTTGAAGACAAAACTTGACAGTGAAAGTCCTGTGACTTATGACTCCATACTGGATATTGGGCTTAGGACAACAGTCTCTGCATTATATTTTATGATCTGTGCTACACAGAAGGTCAGAAGAGATGATCTAATAGTCCCTTCTGGATTTAAAATCTTGGAATTGGAATCTTAACTAGACTGCAATGTAACTATTTATCTGCGTGTGTATAAATTCAGTGTGCAAAATATTAACATGTTCTGGGCCCACAAGGGTTCAGAAACTCTTCATTCTTCACACCAACAACACCTCCTTCATCCTCCTAAGAAATTATTGGGCCTTGCTGGGCTTTCATGCCTTCATTTTTCCCCAGCCCTCCCATGCAAACATCTTCTCATCCCTCAGTTATTCTCCACCTTCAGCTGTGAAATAGCAGCCATAGTCAGTCTGAGCAGTTTATTTGAGAACCACTGTGGGCAGGGGTTTCCTGTTTCTATGATGACAGGACCCACATGAAGCTCTGAAGAACTTTCTTCTTTTTTTCAGTTAATTGTAGACTACTTTATCATCTATCCCCATCAGAATGCTGAATTCAGACTGCTGGAGTTATCCAATACAAAGTGTTTTCTGTTTGTTTTGGGTTTTTTTAATCATTGTAATTGCCAATTATATCAAGGCAAACTCTACTGAAGGACAGATCATACCATGAAATATCCAGCACTGTTTTGGAAAGTAAAATAGAACTACCCTACCTTGTGTGCTTGCCTATACTGGTAATGCCTAAGAAGTTCACAGAGCTTTTACTCTTTTTTACTTTTCATAGAAAATTGTCTCACTAAGAACTTGTTTACTTCAATTCTCTAGTGTTTTCTGCTTCTTATTCCTGGAAAATACAGCTGCACAGGTAACTAACTGCTTTATTATTTTTCATCGTTTCCTCTGGGATATCTCTGCATCTTTTTAGTCTCCAGTGACAAACACTACCATGCTGCATGTAGTATTCATTGTAGAATTAAATGAAGCATGTGTTGCAGCACCTGAGAGCAACTGAAAATAATCTAAATGAGCTGTAAACTCTCATTACTCCCATTAAATTTTATTTTTCATAAGAAACATTACTGGGGAATTTGATGTCATTCCTCTTGTGGGCTGGCACGAGACATCAAAGCAGAACACAACAGAAATGGAAACTCTTGGTGGTGTTTCATAACTGAGGGCAAGCTAATAAAGGGGCATGAATCAAAGAGAAGATGAGGAAGAGATATTGCTTATATCTTTACGTGGGAGGAGACTAAGCCCACCACTCTCTGCCTTTGCAGGCAGCTGCATTATGAATTAATAAAGAGACACTTCGATGAATATGCACATGAGGTCTTTTCATTAATAATTCATAAGGCCATCAATCAAGCAGCTGCACATTCAACACAGGAAACTGAGGTTAGGCTTGTTTTGCACTGATTTTTGAGTTACAGCTGGAGGTACAAGGTGTAAGGCTGGGGGAAGAGGAGATAAAATGTTTATCAGGAAAGGGGTGGAAGTAAATGTAAAAACATTCCTATACTTGCTTCGGAAAGTAACTGAGAAAGAGTGTTTGAAATAAAAGTATTTTGACAAGTGTGGAGGAAGGGGAGTGGGAAGGTAAGACGAAATGCAAGTGATGTCTTATACTGTTTATCATACAGTACATCTTTGAGATGATGTATTGATCAGTGGTGGAAAGCTACTCTGATGCTCTTATAGCAAGAACACTTTGTACTAGCTGCACCTTGAAGAACTGTTGAGAACGTGGAAGATCACTCCTTTTAAAATAAAGACTACCTCAGGCATATTGTTTTTTAATTATTTATTCTATTTGTTGGAAATTAGCTTTTAAAAAACCAAAGAGAGTGTGGAAAAAAGTCCAACCTAACCCAACACATCTCTAAAAACTCTAATTCTGAGTAAATATATGGATAAAATAATCGACTTATTTAAGAGACAGAATAAAAAATTATAAAGGTTATGAATCATCCTGTGAAATGATGGCCCATTGAAAGATGAAAGCTTTTTGGAATTAATATATTGTATAACTCATGTATAATAAACGCCTCTACCATTGTGATCTGGCTCTACGCACTTCTCAATTCCCTGAGAATCAGATTAACAGAGGATGTAGAGGAGTTTAAAAACATGTCATCTTCATCTTTTTCTATCTTTGAACAGTTTCATACCATATCTTTCTGCATTTCCTCTGTTCGTAGTGCTTAACACATTGTGTATCGTTTTGCTATGTAGCACATGTCATTATTAGGGGACTTAATGGACTAAATACCTATCATGATATAGGGGCTAACAATCTGGTAATATCAGCTGAGGCTGCACTTCATGTAAAACACTGAAAGTAATCTGTCAAGTGAAGAAATATGGATTTAAATAAAAATAATGTGAAGTATGAAAAGCAAGACATTTTCAGATCTGTTTCAAACTCTGATTTGTAACAGCATAGCCTAGAGTATTGAATCTGTTTGAGCTTGAAAATTCTACCCAGCACAGCTTTCTAATTACCAAGATAATTAACTATTGAAGCAGTCTGTCTATTGAAACATCTTCTTGGAGTTTAAAAATATTTTAGAGACTTTCAATGCAAACTTTCTAAAAGTTGTACTTTGGACTCAGTAAATTCTGTTCAATGTAAATATATCTGCTTGAAATTTACAGTTAGAACTTAAAGCAAGCTCGATGATCTCATGTTCTTCTACTAGTTTGGATAGAAATTATCTGCTTACCGTTATTATTGCTCTGATGACAGTGAAGAAATGGTAGGTATTCAATGATTTTATCTGACAAATAATTGCACGTCTATTTTGGACAACTAAGTTTTTGGATGACTTGAAGAATTGCACATCATAAGGAAGGCTGACTGCTGTCCACTAAAGAAGCATCTGTTAATACCTATGAAACTAATTAAAATTTGCCCATTCTAGTAATTATTATTTTTAAAATATTCACACTTTTTGGATATATGTAAGGATAATGAATCTTCTGACTGCATTAAGCAAAAACTTCTGCTATTTTAAAATGGAACATTTATGTATTTTAGATGGTAGGGAGAGATATGATCCAAAGCATACTTCCTTCATTTAAGATAAATATACTTCAAAAGTTTTTATTAAATCTCTTTTCTACCTATGCATCTAAGAACACCTTTTCACCCTTTGCTCTGCACAATAACTATATGCAGATTAAAAACCATAAGAATTTGGCCCCTTCAGCAAATAGTTCCACTGCTTTCCGTGTCCCATGTCTTTCCTGGACAAAATATCCTTTATGGTCCCAGCTTGAAGTAAGCAACCAAAACAGAAAAGTGAGAGCATGAGCTCTCTGCTACTGCTTCAGTTTTTGTTTCTATGGAAATGGATCTGGGAAACACAAAAAGCAAACCAAGTACTTCAATGTTTTTAAAATCCTGCTTTGATTTCTTCAGTATTATTTTCCAAACAAAGACAAGCAGCTGGAATTAGCACTCATTGCCCACTGAGGGTGAAGAGGTGAAAGTGACATTTCTTTTGTAAAGCATTACAATAGATAAGTAAATGAAATCAGCCTCACATCAAAAATAAAACTGCAGGAAAAATTATGTTCTCATGTTATTTCATTTGATTTGATATAGGTGTTATATGGGGGAAGAGGAGATGCAAACGATTCTTATGATGATAAGACCTATTCTGCTGTTATAGTGAGGACCATAGTAAAAGGTTTTGCATGTACATCAGGTCTTTCTTCCTTTCTTCATGTTCCTTTCAAACATGAAGTGCTTTGGCTCTTCTGGCTCCTTTCACTCAGTTTCCCTACACAGCTCCAGCCACCTTTCTCTGTCATGGCCACAGCAACTCCATGGGCTTGGGCATCTTGTTCTTTTTCATCCTGACTTTTTCTGCTGACCTGTTCTGAACAACACTGCCAGATCCTTCACTTCCTTGATGGATTATAGCATTTCCAGAGGGAAACTGATTCCATATGCCCACATAACTATTGACATCTTTCCAATTAAACTAACACAGAAGTTTCCAATCTGTCTATGGTCAATGGCCCATTTCCCAGGATTTCCTGGTCTCTCAGATGGTCACCCGAGAAAGGTTTCATTTTTTATGTATAAACTGGCAATGATTTAGAGGGTGTATTAACTACAAAACACAGGATATGTTTTACCAATATATTTGATAAGTTGAGGGCAATTGATTGTGCTTATGTGCCTTTCATCTACAGCTGACTGGTAAAGTCAGCAAAATTTTTCTTTTCATTGTCACCCTTTGCAGAAATGTCTGTCAGAGATAAGCCTTTCTTTTCTTTCTACAGGATCCCTTTCCTGAGAAAGCCCATAGAATCAGCATCATTTTCCAGGGAGAAGAGCTGGGGCAGAATAGTACTATAATATCTCTGACATGTGAAGCTGCTGGGAGCTAATTCTCCCCACTAAACGACCTTACATGGTTCAGTAACAATCTGCTGCAGGAATCACTGACATGGATGATTGTTCTTTGACTTTTAACCTCCAGGTAATAGAGATTAAGTGGTACTTGGGTGGAGACAATATTTTCTAACATTGAGTTTCTGATAACTGCACTATATTACATCACAAAAAAATAATGGAGTTCACCATAGGAAGCCACTGCTTCTTTTCTCCCTATGTTATGAGCTCCATTTGCCTCTGGAATAAATTTATTCAAATACAATGTCCACAGAGTCTGCAATTTTTTATATGTTTTGTGATCACACATACAAAGTAACATCACTTAATACTCATGAAGCAATACTGTTATTATCAAACGCCATTTATATTACATGCCAAAATTTTTACTAAGGCTAGATGGCAAAGGAATTGATATTTTTTTCCTGTAAGAAATACTTAAAACCCACAGCTGGCAAATTAGTCATTGTATGCAATAAGGTTCTTTTATCATCCAAGTGATAGCTTGTTTATACTGTAAACCCTTGTTCTTATTAATAATATTTTCTAGTAAAGCATATATTATTTTTCCTTAGCAGCTGGTTAACATTTTTTTTCTTTTTGATTAATGTATTATTTTCTGAAATTCTTTGTAAAGTAAAGACTCAGTAAAATTCTAGCACTGCTCTCTTTCCTTGATTTCTGTTGTTCTCGGTGCCCCAATGGAAGGGTTCACTCTGTGGGGGAGGAAAAAATTCACTTTTTCAGGCTGATCAGGTTTTGCCTCTCAGATGAGAAAGGTGGACAAATACTTTTCCTCATCTTGTATGGGTTGAAATCTGGGCATTCCATCCTGAACTGACACAGCTTCCTCATATGAGCCAGGCCAGAATAACCTTCAGGAATCACAGTAAACTCATTTAAGATCCACGATACACATTTTTTTTGCTTACATTTTATTGACCTCACATGCAGTTTCTTAGGCAGAGATAGGCCATACTTGACTGTGTAGTCTCACGCCGTGGTGCAGTACATCCAACTACCTCATGCAGGATATTTTACAGCATGTGAGATGGGTTGTGCTGTGACATGTCACCAATAAAGGGCCAGGGTCTGACAGCTGCTGTCCTTCATACAGTGAAAACTCCACCTAGACCAACTCTGGCAGACAAGTTTACCTGCACTGAAAATCATCTTCAGCTTCCACAGATCAGCAGGGGACACAATTGCATTCATTTTTCAACAGATGAACACACTTATAAATGTCATCTTTAACACCCACAGCAGTAATACCTAGAGGCCACTGCTGTAGGGAGGAGAAAAACTTTGTATGCTTAATAAGCTGCTTGCTAGCTCTAATTAATGAAAACTCAGATGACCTTAGTTAAAATTAGCTGTCTCAAACTGGACGTTTGAGAAACAGCACCGACAAAAAAGTTGTTATTTCTGCATGGGCCAAAAAATAACATCACTGATCAACTTAGACAACCTGGGGACCCTGGGGGAAAAGTAAAAAAAGATATAAATCAACAGTGTAAACTAGGTGGGATGAGCTTGTGAAGCAATTGCTTGGCCCTGTCCGTGACTAAGAGTAGAATAAATGTTGTTTCTCAGGGAGGAAATTTAATATCTTCTACCTGCTTATGTAGAAGTAAAAAAGTATACTACTAACAATATATTTAGTAGATTATTTAGTAGTAGTCGATGACTTATAAGCAACAACATCAAACTATAGGTTCATGTACAAGGTAAACACAAACTTTATACAAAGTAAGGTTTTCTGAGTTTATCCAAGTTGCTGCACTGGTGAAGGATCAACTCAATCCTGCACTCTGGATGGAGGGATCTTTATGTGAAGTGCAAGTACCAGTAATTACAATAACATTTGACCCCACTGATTCTACGCTGACATCACATCTACAAATCTGTACAGGAAGGATGGAACTTAAGGGGAAATCTAATAATTGTAGAGAAAGACCAGATGAAATGATGGGCCATAAAAATGCACATAATATACCAAATAAGGAAAAAAATGTGCCTTTCCTCTTCTTTCTTTCTTTTTCTTTTTTTAACACACTTACACATTAGGAGATACAGAAATTTAATGTTCAGGTTTAAAACCAAAATAGCAGATATCTGACAGAGTAATTACAGTGCCTTTGTGGATCAGACACTAAAGTGATGAAGACAAACATTTATGCTCAAGTAGAATGAAATATTCTTCGACACCAGATTCCAATAAGGTTTCAGAAGATTTATCTTGTTTGGAATTATGGCAATGACTTTAGTGTTGGCAACACATGAGAGAGCTACATAATACTAGTTAGCACTTGTTATAGAACATAATCACTGTATCTTACTGATAAAAACCCCTTTCTTTCCAATTTTATCCTGACATCTGTGGCTTTATATAAGGAAAAATTATAGAAAAAGCTAGTCCATTAACCTAGATTGTAATGATCTGAGGTGATCATGAGGGCATGAGACTTGAGTTGCAAGTTAAAATTTCAAAATCATTTAAATGAAATTGAAAGTGACTTCAAGGCCAAGTGTCATTTTCAGAAATAGCCTAGATAATTAGCATGAGTTCTATAAAGAAATCAATAGGAGATAAATGTCAAGTGCCTAAGTCTTACCTGACAATGAGCCTTAAGTATTTAACTTATTTTGCAGCTTTATAATTTCTCCCATGTTTTTCCATAAGACTACTTTGGACATAAAGTTCCTACCTGTGTGTACAGATCTTGATGTTTCAACCTATATATACTCATTTGACTCTTTAAATCACAAGTAGATGTTTACTAATATTTGTCTCTACATTTCATTCATTTCAGGGGGGAAAAACCGTGCTTAACTAATTCTCAGAAAATTCAAAGCATAGGATAAGGTTCATTCAAAAAAGGGAAGAAAAAAGATCATTCTTAACAATGAATGTTGCAGTCCTCAAGGAGCAGGATGGTTGGTTTTAAGGTCAGAGAAGAGTGGAAATGGCAAACAGATGTATGAGCCATCATTTTAATTTTTTAACTCACTGATTACTCTCTCTCAGGAGAAATGAAGAGATCTGCAGAAGAAGAAAAGCATTCAGAATAAGCTCATTATCCTCTTTAGATCTCCCTTCTCTCCTCCCCCACAATATAGTGCAATATCTCTTTGAGAAGAGAACATAAAATTTACCCTTGACTTTTTTTATAATTTCTAATGATTTAAGTCCATATTCATTAATTTTTTTTGTACATGTGATATTTTCCCTAAATCCCAACAGTAAAAGAAGTTAATTGTTTTCCCTACATTTTCTTCTGTCATTTTACCTTTTCCTTTCCTCTGCTGCTAGGGACAGCTGTGGTGGTGCACTTCCCTGCATTCCTCAACCTGACCTTTATTTCTCTGTAACCCTGCTCAAGCAATAACCACCAGTGATGGCCATAATGAATATGTCTGGTCATGATGGCTGTGAAGTGGATTCAGGAGAGAAAGATAACAACACAGTAGCCAAGAGCTAATTTGAACAATGTGCCCACCTAACCAGAGTGCTGCTCAATGTCTGACACAAGACAAATTTGGAGAAAACTAAGATCTGTAGTTGTCGTGCAATATGCATCAATCAATTTACCCCATAAATAGTGAGCAGCTCAAGAGCCTGTTAAGCTCTCCTACATGGCAGCGAGCTGCACTCCAGGATTTCCCCTTGAGTAGGGCCACCTCTCAAGTTTACACCTGCTGCAGAGATCCCTTACTCCTTGATACTGAGAGATTCCTTGATGCAACAAATCCTCAGTAAGTGACTAATAGCTTGCTAAATTTTGTAAACTTCACTAAGATTATATCTTAGACTGAACATACAAATACAATCCTTTAGACATAAACCATTGACCAAATCTGGGCCTAGGACTGGATCTAACTGCACATAGACTCCTCTGAGTAGTTTAAAAAGCAAAGGAGTCCTTTCTGAACTTTGTGACTCAATGGGAGAATCTCCCTGATGCATGTGATTTGCCCTGTCTTCTATACAGTAAGTAATCAATTGTACCTTGACATCGAATCTTGTAAAACCACTGTCACATTAATTATCAAAGTTTGTTAAATTGCTGTTTTATATCAATAAGCATATTGCTGCTTCCATCTTATGAGTGAAGTACATCGTTCCGTCCGCGACAACAGCCTATTGTTTCAGTCTTGTAAATTGTTACTTAATATGTGCAAAGAAAGATCTTTAGAAAGCTAATATAACTCAAAAAAGTAGATGAAGCTGCTGCGTACTCCGTAACTGGTAATAGACCTCTTAAATTACACAAAAAATGATGGTGCCTACATTCAATAGTAAAGTAACAATATTTTATCAAGTGGAATGGTTAACTTAAACTGGGAAGATTTCTGCAGAGGAATGAAACATCTGCTTTCAAGTGCATGTTAAATGGACAAAGAATGTTTAAGTATCTATGGAGCATAAGAAAATATTTCCATCTTTTCTTGAGTTTTGATAATATGCCTGAGGGTGGAGGACACAGAGAAGACCAGTTTCTGCCCTGCCCCAAATGAGGCAAGTACAAGATACCATAAACTACTTGACAAATAAAAGCTAGTTTTTCAAGGTAGAAGTGCATAAAATGTGTAAGCAGCCTGACAGGTAAAAAGTTATGAATCTTCAATTCATACATGAACTATTGGCACTTCACAGACCTAGATCCTTTCTATTTAGTAGTGAATATTGTTCCTTGCTGGGAAGAAAGACTGTGCCTTCTGACAGTATCGTTCACGTCACCCACATAGACTTTAACCTGAATTGTTGCATATTTTCTATAAGCAGTTAATGTCAAGTGTACATAGTGTCTTTAAATAAGAAAAAAATATACAAGGAAATATTGAAGTGTAAGAGTATGTTTACATGCCTGTGCATTATGGAATGGTCTTCATTTTAAGAATGACCACTTGACTTCATTCTTACACTAATTTTTTCATCCAAATCTACAGTTGTCTCTAAACGATTTCCTTGTACTCGGGGTAGTCAGTCAGAGGGAGAGAAATAATTCTCTTTGTTGTTTCTAATACACACTGTGTACCCAGGCACCAGAACCAGCCAGTCAGTTGCTATTGATTGAGCCACAGGTTTCAGTTTGAGTCCTGGTCTGGGGTAAAGTCCCCAGAAGACACTGAAGGTCAAACTGGACAAAGATCAAGTACTTCCAACCACAGCTGTTTTGCATGGCTTTTCCTATTTAGCTGATTTTCCAACACTGCATTTTTTGGAAGAAGCAGTGTTAGAACAGCATGTCAATGAGCCTCATAAAAGGCTTTGCTGAATGTACTATTCAGTGTCCCTGGGTAGGTCTGGTCTCTTTGAAGTGTCTTTGTGGGATAAGGAGAGAAGAACAGTCTTCAAATTGAGATGCAACATGGATAAATAGTGCCTCTTTCTGGCCTAATACTCCCATGTCAGAGGTATCAGAGAGGAGGCAAGCACAACATCAGGAAGGGAGTATTCAAATCCAGATTACTTTCCTGCATGATGTTTTACTGTATAGTGCATATAGTCTCAGTTCATCAGAAGCAGGTATTCCAACACAAAGGAAACTGGACCTGTTTGATTAACCCCTTATTTCTTCCACAGAAATGTTTGATTTCTCATCAGTGCTAGTGCTTTAGGCTGACTCAATGCTTCGTTCTCTTTTTCCCAAGCCATTTGTCCACAAAAAGCCACTTCCCAGGAAATTACCAAATTAATATAAAACATACCAGAGGCTGTGTAGAGTAGTACATAAATATATTAAAAACAATTTACAGAAAAAAAAAATTTAATATAAAATAAAATATTTTATCAAGATTAGTTTAATTTACTTTAAAGGGGGTTAATTTCATTATGAAGTTTGTTAAATAGTTCTGTTATCTGCATGATTCTGTTATCTGCATGATTCTGTTATCTGCAATGGTTTATGAAAGAGTTGTAACTGTGTCTAGAACAACTGAGAATGCTTTTTTTTTTTTTAAAGTACCTTTTTTAGGGAGTGTGCATTTTGTTATAAAATGCTTAGTAAGCAGAAACACTCACCCATTTGGAATTAAATGTGAAAATGTATTTTCATAGTAAATGTATTTGCAGGGGACCTGTGACCTACCCTTACAAACAGTGATTTTGTTGGAAAGGAGGAACAATCTGACCCTTCACTGGATGTGTAGCCAGAATTCTCTGGTATTTAGAAAACAACAGATAGCCTTTATTATGGTTTTTCTTTTTTTATTTACTTTTTTTCTTCCTGGACCTCAAACTAAGACAAGGAGCCAAATCACTCTAATATAAGAAAAGTTGTTCTTAATGCCTTTACTTGAAAAAAGCTGAAAAAGTGAGAAATTGTCTTTAAGACTCTTGAATGAATCTTTATTCCCTCATCAAGTCCCTGATTAAAACAGCCAATATTTTTACTTTCAGCCTATAAACACCCCACCCCACGCCCCCCCCGTTTTCTCTGTAGAACTCTCAACAGTCTCTTTAATTCTGTAGGTGACCTTCACTGATCCTATATTAGTTGTTAACACTCTTACAGATATTCTTTCCTTGATAATATTTTATTATAAGACCACCATTTTAATTTTGAAATTATTAGATTTGAACAAATGATATTGTTAAAACTCTTTGCTGTAGGGTGTTTTTTGCAAGTGTAGTTAAGGATGCATTCTCCAGCTCATGTTTCTTTTCATAAATCCATGAAATAATGTAATATAAAAAGTTCATATTTCATCTGAGATTCGATCTAGTTTCTAAGGTAATTGTAATTAAAAAAAAAAACATTTTAGAAAAATAACATTTCAATGACCACTAGTGAAATCTTTTTAAAATAAAATATTATAAGAAAATATTTAAATATAATGTTTAAATTAAATAATGCAAAAAAATATGCTTAGGAATCTCAACACTGGAGATTCTAAGTATATGAACTCCAAAGCTAAATACTTATTAGAATATTTTAGTTCAAAGTTCTTTAGAATACTCTTTTGTTTTTTCTCCATAGGGCTGAAATATGCCTTTTTAGTATGTTGAAAATGGGGATGGGAACAAATATTCTCCTCAGCTTTAGAAAGTAAGACAAATATTTAGTAGGATGACAAAAGTATGTTGAAGATTAATTGGATCAAATAATTTGAATACATGCAAGAAAAAAAAAGTTATTAAAAAGTCCTTCATTGTGCTGATTTACTGGTTACAAGATATTTTTACAATAAAAGTAGCTGACCACACACTAAAGAGTTCTTTAACTTACAAGAGACAGTTTTCCGATCATAGACTTGGTAAGTAGTTAGTCTGTGTAAAAGCTGTAGGACTCTGAAGTCTCAATTGCTTAATTCCATTTAAAAATAACACACAAGACAATTGAAAGGTTTTGATATCTGAGATAAGCTAAGATAATATTGGCTTTGATTATCCGAGATAAGCTGAGATAGTATAGTAAATGGAAACATAAAGCAGGAACAGAAAGGATTTGTAATACTTTCTATGAGTCATGAATTTTTGTGGGAAGAAAATGAAAAATAAAATATACAAAATAATGTAATCTACAATAGCATACAAAAACCAAATAAATGCTTTCAAGTAACCGTAAGCTAAATCTACTGAAGATCTTTCATAACTAAAAATTGTGGACTTAAATGTCCTGGTGTACATGAGTAAATACGAAAAATCATGTCGAAATCAAAAGTGAAAATCTCATGTGGTTGGACAGCTATGCAGATTATAGAAGTGTGACTGAGGTTACCTGTATATAGGTTATGCAGTAACAGTTGTTCATCTACTAAAGCTAAAATAGTGTCGCTTGACTCAGTTTCTCTTTTTTTTTGGTGTAGATCTCAAAGTTATATTGTAACATTCCCCACGGTTTTGCAGTGCATAACTATTAGCTCTAAAATCCCTGCCATTTCAGCCACATGTCTAAAAATTCTAAAACACTGAAGTTAGGAGTCTAACAACATCATGATTCTGATTTTCTTCTTCTGCGTGTTCTGAGAAATTTAATTTTGTTTAAACTGAGGTGCTCATCAAGCAGTGGGGAACAGCAGAGTCTCTACAAGAGTGGATATAGTAAATATTCATGGTATGTTATCACACAAACCTAGCACTTCCCATCCGAACGTAGTTTAAATAAATTCATGCAGTACTTCAGTAAACTAATAAGCCCATATCTTTATTCTCTTTATATCATCCCGAACTAATCTGGCTTTCTTAGTAGTATTCTACTAAAGGTTTGGAAACAAATTTTAGGTATTGCTATGCCCTGAAACGAGTAAGTATGTCTGGGCTTCACATAACTTTTGATACAAAGAAATGTAGGTGGAAGAGGTTACACCTACTTAGTCTTATGGCTGTATGATTCACTAGGAAGAAGTAGCTCAGAGGTATCTCCAGCGAGTTCAAACATTACATCTCTTTTTTGATCAGACACACCCACGAATGCTGAGGAAGCTGGCAGATGTCATTGCAAGGCAACTCCCAGTTACCTTTGAAATGTCTTGGTGAATGGGAGAGGCTCCTGAAGACTGGAGACAAGCATCTATCACTCCTATCATCAGGAAGATCCAAGAAACTACAAGCCTTTCAGCATCACCTTGGTCACAGGGAAGGTGGTGGAGCAAATAATCCCAGAAACCATTTTCAAACACATGAAGGACAAGAAGGTAATTTGAAGTAGTAAGCAAAGGGGGATATCATGCTTTACCAACCTGATTGACAGACATTATGATGACCAGCTTGGTGAATGAGGTGAGTGCATAAATGCTGTTTATCTTGACTAAGGCCCTTGACATTTCTCCTATAGCATCCTTATAGACAAACTGAGTAAGTACAGGATAGATAAAAGGAGAGTAAGGTAGACCAAAAAGTGGCTCAGCTGCTGGGCTCAGAGGTCTGTCATTAGCCAATGAATACTCGCAGTCTCTACTAAGGTCTGTACTGGGGCCAATACTGTTTAATATCTTCATTAATGACCTGGATAATGGGTCAGAGGACACTCTCAGCATGTTTCAGATTATATAAAACTGAGTTGTTGGTACACCAGATATCCAGGTAACTTTTAAATATCTCCAGGGATGGAGACTCCACAACCTCTCTGGGTGACACATTCCAGTGTTTGGTCACCCTCACAGTAAAAAAGGGTAACTGCTGTACGCCATGGGTTGATACCGTGGCCATTATGTTTTGGTTGTATTCACAGGGACCTCAACAGGTTAGAGAAATGGGCCTGAGGGTCCTGGTGGAGACCAACTTGAACATAAGCCAGCAGTGTACTCCTCTAGGAAAGAAAGCCAACAGCCTCCTGCATTGCATTAGGAGGACTATTGCCAGAAGGTCAAGGAAGGTGACCCTTCCCTGGGAATGGGTTGCCCAGAGTGGTTGTGTAGTCTTTATTCTTGGAGATATTCAAAACCCAGCTAGACAGGTCCCAGAGCAACCTACTGTAGCTGACCCTGTTTGAACAGGGCACTTGGACTAGACAATTCCCAGAAGGGCCTTCCTACCTCAACTACTGAGTCTGTGGTTCTGTGATTCCTAACTGTGAATAGTTTCCTTTAAAAGCAAAGCTAGAGGAAAGTACACAAAGGGGCAGGAAGAAGGTCAAAATGGGTCACTTTCTGTCCTTCATCTTAAAGCTGTTTCATTGTACCAAAAGAATGCAGACAAATAAGCCATAGAAAGAGTAAACAAAGGGAATTGGGACTGTGCTGCCTGTCATCCAGTGAGGGTGCCCATCAAGGACAGGAATCACTGTGGTTTCATTCTTAGAAAGAATCTTGAAAAGATATAATACATAATTAGCTGTATATTTGCCCTGATACAGTTTAATGGTACATGACAGAAATCTGGTCACAAAAAGGAGGAATTCCACAGAGAGTCTAAAATCAGAAAACAGTAAAGGAACCTCTTCTGAAGTACAACATGCAAAACCGCTGTGCAATACATCTGCAAATTGATAAAACACAAATTATATACAAGCTGCTTCAGATTATACATAAAGTCCCTGTTAGACAGGGAACATAAGGAAACATTTGAACTTCCCTTAGGTATGAAATTCGGTGTTTTAAGAGATTTTAAAATTTGTATACTCCAAAGAGCATATGACAGTTATAGCTAGAAAGCTTTGTGTTCATTGTATGATCTCTTTCTCTAACACAGCAAAATCTTGTATGTAGAACTAAGTATAGAATAGTAAAGCAAAATCGGACTAGAACAATATTTCCAGCAGCTAACACTAGATCAATAGATAGAAAAGCTGCCAGAAGGGGAAATGGCAGGTGTGCATTTTCAGTGCTAAAATTTAACACTTTTCCCCTTCATGGCAATGAAAGTAGTTCATCTAAGGCAGCATTCGTAAGCCTCAGTTTTCTTTTATCTGCAATTAACTTTTTGCACTACTGATTTATTTTCCACCATTCATTTTCACTCGTGTTTTATGTTTTAAAATTAGTACATGTCAGTAGCTAAAATCAGCACTCTTCATCTGACATTTTTGTGCCTGTGTTGTAGTTACTCAACACTGAGAAACAACACACCTTGGTAATTTATACGTGCTTATAAATTAATCTTAGGAAAACTATAATGCACCAATGTTACTAATTCCTACTATTAACATAGACTTTTGATAGGAAACTTCTCTTTATCATTATGAAGAGAATTTATAAATTTCAGAGACTGCCTGAGTCCACTGGGGAATATCACCCTCAGCACCAGATTCAGAAAGAAGGCCTTAATAAGCATCCCTACATGGAGGAGAGTGGAAAGAAATTTCTGAAAACAATATTGTTGGATTTCTGGGAGAATGTCAGAAAACAATGCTGCTTTGTGTGATTATATAGTCTGTGTTTCTCAGAACTGTGGTCCAGGAAGCAGGATCAGCCTATTTGTTTTCCTCGGATTCTTCCTTCTTGCTATATTTTCTGGGACAAGACACTAGAATAGTAATGGGCTTTTTCAATGCATTGATATTTTTATGGTACTTTATATTTTCTGTCTTTTTTTTTTTAATTACTTTTTTTTAAGCTTTTATGTATAAAGAATGCATGCTTAGCTGGAGGCAATTCCAGCTAAAAATTAGCTCCTTCTGCCTCATTATCCCACTATTTCATGCATCTCTGAAACTTCACATTATATTCTGAAAAGCTTCCTAGAGGAGATTTGTTGCCATAAGGCATCAATCAACATATCTTGTGATTAACCTCATACCACAGAATAAAAATATGTCAGAATCTTCTCGTGAAAATGGCTTGATGTGTACAGAATAGACTTTCAGACATTTACTATGCCACATTCCATGTATATTCAAATTGATCTATTATCTGTCCTGGCACTCTGATTGAGGGAAAAAATCCCATGAAAATAGATTTTACTGAATATAATATGACAGACTATAGTAAGTGTGAAAAAACAAACCACAATTTCTTGCTGCACCGATTTCATGTTGCCTAGAGTCACTACTTCAACATTATATTGCTGTGTTTAGACATGTCTGGGCAGCTGGCTTTCAGTGAAAAGGCAAAGTCACAATGAAGGGACCAGCATTAGGAGGAGGAGAGGGCACTAACTGTAGGCAGGCAGATGACTACATGAAGAAATGTGATCACTATCAAGCGGCCAACAGAGAAAGAAAAATTCCCAAAGACCTGAAGAAATCATGCATGGAAAAGAAAATGAACAAGAAATAGATTAGGACAATGTTGTATATCATTTTCCAGAGCCTCAGGATAAATGAAGTAATCCTTCTTTTAATGCCAAATACACGTAATTTGCAAAGCAGATAACTTGCTTAAAGCATTTTTAGATATTTTTTGAGTATCAGATGAAAAATATTGCAGCTATAGTTAGGTGCCCTTTAAATTGTACATTTTCAGTAAGTATTTAATTTACTTGAACAGCTTTGATAGGGCCTCACAGGAGACTGTGAAGAAAACTTGACAGACGTGGGGTGAAAGGTAAATGCTAGTATAGTTTAAAACTGGGTAAGTGAGAGACAAAAAAAAGAAGCCAATGGTAGGGATAGTACACTGTTAAATTAAGCAAGGAAGGAGTTGAATAGTAAATTGCTGCAGATCATGGCTACAGTCATTGTTGCTTACTGCATTTATTGATGATGGGAAAGACTCACCAACAGTCAGTAAATTTGATAGTGATATTTTTGTTTCCTACTGGCTTATTTTGTTAAAGAGTTGTGGGTGTTTTCCTCAGGAAATGGTTATGCTTTGCTGTGTTCTCTGTGTCTGCTATTTGGTCTTCTTTTGTCAAATGGCACTCCAATTTGCTTTTGATTTCATAGGTATTTAAATTTTACATCTGGAATACTTCTTTCCAATGTACCAAAACCAAATTTGTACTACAGAAGCAACTGAACAAAGTTCTTATTCTGATATTGGAAAAGATAAGTACTGATGAAATGATGGACATTGTACTATTATACAGCTCAAAGAAAATAATAATGAATATGCTGATTGAGATGGAAGATTTGTCCAACCCACATTTTCACTTTCATAAGTGGGCAACAGACAATAGGGACAGAGGAAAGAGTTTAAGAACAAAACATATTTGTGGTGCTGCTTCTCTAATATACTCTTTAATGATTCCTGAAGTGGGGATTTTGACTGAAAGTAATTTATTGAAATACTTAATAATCCTTGATATTTTTTTTTATTTTATTTTGTTCACTTGCAGAGCTAAAGCTGATGTAAATACTTTAATTTACCTTAACTATGTCATCTGGGACTGACAGATACATTATGAACCCAAGATAATTAATTGCTATTGCCTGGGACTTGAATTTAGGCTAGTTCTAAATCTATGCAGAAGTCCATTTATCAGTGAGCTAGAGGCTTTCAAATGGGAATGCGGTGTGTATTAAAACACTCTTTGATGTTCAGAAGTGACTAACCTGGCTTTCAGCAAGTCTCAGGCACAACTGCTGGCTTACTGAAGGCACACAGATTCCAGTTTGTTAACTTGCCTAACACACATGGCAAGTTCTCAGCTCAGGTAAAGCTCACCTGCATCTACTTAGAGAATATGACATAGAACTGTCCATATCTTGCCATCAATACATGGGTCTGTGTCAGTCTTTCATCCATGTAAACTATCTATAATTTTCTCTTTGTCTTCATAGAAACCATCCAACTTCCTTTGTTTCATCTTATCAGTCAGAGATTCAGAAGAACAACTTCTGTATTCTGTGCATATACACAATTGTTAGCAGAGAAGGGCTAAATGTTAAGAGGGAAAGATGCATAAACAGTTTCTCACCTTGGAAAAGTATATTTCTTTTTCCATCAAATATATATTTAAATGCAAACAGATATCTCCAATGGAACCAGAAGTTCATCAGGCTAAGCTATAGAGCACAAACAGATCCCAGGAGATAGACTCGGCTCCTACATATTTCTGCTTTAGAGTCTGTTCTGGGTTGGGCTAGGATAGGGTTAATTTTCACAAGAAGCTGGAAGGGGGCACAGCCAGGACAAAACCCGCCAGGGGATATTTAACACCACGCTGACCTCATGCTCAGTATATAAATAGAGGAGTGGAGGGGAGTGAACGTGACTCAGGGAAGGGCTGAGCATGTGGTACTGGGTGGTGGGCAATGGCACTGTGCGTCGATCACTTTGTTCTATTAAACTGTCTTTATCTCAGTCTACGAGGTTTTACTTTCTTTTCCTTCTGATTCTCCTCCCCACCCCACCAGGGAGTGTGGGTGGCGCTTTTACTGCCAGCTGGGCCTAAACCACGACAGATTCACATATTCATACAAAGCACATGACATGCCATTGTAGTCGACGTGTGATGTAAAGCTACAAAAGGATGAAAACAGTGTTCAGCATTCATGTCTCCAAAACCCTAGCACTGAGAAGACACTGCGCTGATTATCATGGTGACATATTTAATGCTTTCAGATGGTACAGAGGTTATGACTTGAGTATTAGTTTTCATCTGAGTATCCCAGACTATAAAATTCTTGACCTACTAAAGGGTTTCAGATCAGGTACTTCAATCAAAGGCTCCAATATCAATGTTTGTATGACTTGACAACACAGGTTTGTGGTTTTGTGCATGTGTGTATACAGTTTTTCAAAAAAACAAAAATCAAATGCAAGTCCTTTTACCCAAACATGAATTTTATATGAAATCTTTACTGAAGCAACAAATTTATGAGTCTGTTAAACAGACATTTCTAGATCATCTCTCTACTATAGTTTTGTGATCTTTTCTTCTTATGGAGTCATTCCTTTTTTTCTACTGACATGTAAAATTATTAAACCAAACATTGTTCTGTCCTAGGGACACCACTAAATAAAAGTGCTATAGAATGACTCATATAGTTACCACATTTTTTTCCATTTTCCTTCTACATTCTAACAACTGACATTTTCTTGCCTAGATTTAGTCACAAGCAGTCTCCTCTCTGTCAAATTCTACTTGCAAAAAGCTCTGAATAAACCAATCAGTTGCACTAGTTACATCTGACAAGACACATTAATAGCATTTGATGTAATCCACATTTTGAAAATATTGCACAAAATGGGCTTCTCAGCTCTCTGGAGAGTATTCCACATGTATAGTGAGCTGCAGGTGAGAGAGAATGAAAGTTTCAAGATGAACAGATGTTAATCCAAAATCCTCTGCTAATTCTGGCCATGAAATCCTGGCAAGCAAAACATTTTCATCCATTTTTGCTATGGGGTGCAGCTGTGTCAGCAGTTTTGTAGTCAACAACATGTTACACTGGGGAAGGCATGAATGGGTGTTCCTGTATTTGTACATCAGAAGTCATGTGAATCACTAAGAAACCTAAATGTATGTAACATTTACATTAGAACTTGTTGTAAAAGAAATGCAAGACTTCCAGAGGGAACTTGCAAAGTTTCAAACAATTTTTATGTCATGATTTTGGAGAGTACTTTAAAGATTGCAATTATCCAAAAAGAGGTTAAAATTTGGTTTCAGGTAATAATCATAATCTTGTTTCTCTCATTTTTCTACACTTCTCCATGGCTCTTTGTGCCCTCTTTTCCCTTTTTTCCTATCAGGCACTTTTAATAGATATTTTAATTTTATCAGGGAATGTTAAATATATTGTGTAAGACTTATGCATTCAAAGAATACATATGTATAAAAGAAAATGAAAATTCTCAAGCATTTCCAGCCCAAGAAACATTTGCATTTAGTGGTTTTGGATGCTTCTGAACTATGTGCAAATTCTTGATCAACTTACTGACAAATCATTAATAGTGAAAAGAATTAAAACCAGTGAACCAATTGTTTGCTACAGATAGTTCTCCCAGCCCTAGGTACAAAAATAACTGATAAATTAGATAATATACACCATGCAAGCATAGACATGCACAGTAATTCAGCTGTTGCTCAATTCTATATTACATGTTGCAAACTGGAGAGAATTAAATCAACTTTCTAAGCAACATGGCTTTGTCAGAGTTTGTGCATGTCTGTTGTTTTGGTCATGCTAAGACATTATTATTCCACATTAATTTTATCTACAGGTTATTTTTTTTTCCCTTGCTGTCAATTTCTGTTGTAAAGTCATAGTTCTTGCTACAATTTTTGGTTTTGCCTCTCAAAATCTTTGGTGAACATCTCATGTAAAGATTTACAGTTCTTGATTTTAAGACAACTATTCTATACTATATCATATTAATTGAAAACCATTCCTTAAGAAATGAGTAATAGTTCTAATTTAATATAGTAAAGAAAATTGAAATCCAGTGTAAACTGCCACCTTATATTTTTTCATATTTGTACATAATCACCTTCTAAATATGTCTGATTCTGAATTTATTTTAAAGGTACATTCCTTACTTTAACATGAAGAATTTTAAGATTTTCCCAAGTATTCCCTACTTGTGAATTATCTTCTGAATCAGCGTGTTTCTTTTCCTTGACTGGTGCTTGAATCTTTTAAAAGGCAGAAAAATTAATTAAGACTAAGGTATAATTGTTGGTGTTTGTTATGCGTATGGGCAGGGATTTGTATAAATAATACATATTATGCAATATTTAAGAAAGAAAATGGTCATCTAACTGTTCATAGAGTGTAAACAAAGGAAAGTATGGATTAAAAATCAATGTGTTAGGAAGATTATGTGAACTGTTTAGGTATATATGTTGCCGTTCCTTCATACCCCTAAATTCCTTTCACTGAAATGTATGTAATTACTCATGATTCTTGTTTTAAATCAGGCACTATAAGATAACTCAGTACTTTAATTTTTATCTGTTTACATAGTTGGCATCATAATGCACAGTTTATCCAGTCTGCTGCCTATTGAAGTATTCGTCTGTATGATTACATCTGCAAATAGTTGATTGCAATGTAACTGAAGCAAATTGTGTTTTATAAAGAATAACTAGGATTAAACACAAAAGATAGCATGGGTGTTTGCATCAAACAGGTATGAGATGACAGCAATACTTATTTGCAAAGTGGTAACTTTTCATACAGCTACATTTCTGTTGACAATGGAATACATGTTTCATGTGAGTGAAACAGATGAATGGGAGTCAGTGTAATGTCTGGTACTGAAGAACCTGGGAACATACTCTCCCATCTGATGCAACTCTTGTGTTTTAACACATCTTTTGCATGCTGATGAAGACTGATAGAAACAACCTGTCAGAAACGTGCCTTTTGCGTATGCAAAGGAGCTAGTTTTGCTGTCACTGGTGTTTTAAAGGAAGGAGTGGGCCAGGCAGAGTAGTTTGGCAGCAAAAATGTGACCTCTGTGAAGGGAAGCTCTGAGGTATTTGGGTAATGCAAACCAGAGTTTCCAGGAGGCCTCTCCCGCCCTCACCAGTGTTTCACCCACATCTGGTCCCTCTCAAACCTTCTTGGCTTCCTTCTTTGCTTCCTGGGAAGTAGTATTACTCCACTTTTCTCTCCATGCTCTACTTCCAAAGGAAGGAAAAGGGTAGAAAAGGAACTGGTAGGAAAAGGATGTTTCTGTTGTTGCCCAATGAGGAAGTTGACAGCAACAAAAGCATGAATTTGGGACACAGGAAATAGAAATTGAAGACTAATTCTGGGTTAGTGTCTGTCTAATAGGGCACAATACTGCAGCTTCATTTTCTGTAAGTAAATTAAGTTGAAATTCCCACTAAATTCATCTACACACAGAACTACTGTACCCCTTTGAAAATGCAGTATTACTTTAAGCTTTGCTGTTGCTGTGTGTCTGTCCTTTTGTTTTGTTTTGTTTTCCCCCTGCATTGTAAAGCTGTCCTCTCTTGACTTCACACAAGTCAAAGAAATCAACAGAAGGATCTCAAATTTAATTTGAAACATTTCTAATTTTGGGTTTCATCATTCAAATCCTCTGATCTGATTTTCTCATTCCTTAAGGTTCTTCACAATCTCAAAGGAAAACAGCTGCCAGGCCACAGGACTACAGCTATAAATCTTCAAAATCCCGTATCTAGGACTATTTCATCTGCTGTAAACCTGCAGCTTTGCACAGGTGAGTAATCATCTATGCCCTAATAAAGTTGGTAATGCAATTTTAAATGAAATTTTATTCCTCCCTTTTTGGAAAGAGCAATACTATTTGAAAATGAAATAGCAGGCCATTTGTTTGACAGCTACTCCATTATACTAAAATCATCGTTCCTGTAGTCATACAAAAACCAAAATATGAAATAGTGATATTTCCCCCCCAAAAAATCACTTGGCAATTGCACAATAAAATGACAAGCTTTTTTTTGTTGTTGTTATTTTTTGTTATTTTAGTAAGCAGATTCTCCCTGAGAAACAGCCTTCCTAACAAAATCAAATTCTACTGTTGCATTTCATACGGGTCTTAAGGAGACAGTTCCATAAGCTTAAGGATGACTACAAATTTAATGTTTCCATTCAAGTTGATACTACATAATACAGACACTACATGGAGCAGTAGTTGGGTGTATAATGGAATCATGAAAATACCTACATCTACCCTAAATGTCTTTAATGCATTTGTTAGCTGGTAAGTTTTCACAGCTTTGCCATGAAATAACTTAAAGGCAAAGGTTTAGAAAACAATATCTTTTTTTAATATATGGAGAGACATTGAAATGCAGCAGGAATTAAACCCACTACTCTACATCTTCAGTGAGAGGAAACCACTGGTAAGTTATTAACTGCAGTCTGCAAGTGCTTATTGCCCTGTCTTGGCTGAGTATTCTCCATCCACACTCCAATCCTCTACAAAAGTCTCTGTAACAAAATATTCTGACGCCATTTTATGTTTTGTTAATTAAATTTATTTATAAGGTATTTCAGTGAAGATTTCCACCTGAACATAAGGACATGGCCCTGTTGGAGTGAGTCCAGAGAACGATGATCAGGCGGCTGGACCACCTTCTTTATGAGGACAGTCTGAGAGAGTTTGGGTTTTTCAGCCTAGAGAAGGCTCCAGGGAGACCTTATAGTGGCCTTCCAGTCCTTAAACAGAGGCTACAGGAAAGATGGGGAGGGGCTCTTGACTGGGAAATGTAATGTAATGATAGGATGAGAGGTAACATTTAAACTGAAAGAGTATAGATTTAGATTAGATGTAAGGAAGAAATTCTCTTCTGTGATGGTGGTGAGACACTGGCACAGGTTGCCCAGAGACGCTGTGTCTGCCCCCTCCCTGGCAGTGTTCAAGGCCAGGTTGGACTGGGCTTTGAGCAACCTGGGCTAGTAGAAAGAGTCCCTGCCCATGGTAGGGAGGTTGGAACTAGATGATCTTTAAGGTCCCTTCCAACCCAAACCATTCTATGATTTTATTATTCCATCTTCCAGTATAAATTGAATAAATTCATTATCATCAGCAGAGTTTTACAATTTTATACAAACTAAGGCTCTGTGCCTATCTAGATGTATGCTGTACCATTTTCTGTTTGCCCATGATTGACATTAATTTTTTGATTTCCTGAGCTGCAAGACAATATTCAAACGACTTGCAAGTATTCAGTAAGCCCCTTTTCCTTTACTGTGTGCTTCCTGTATTTTCTTGAAACAATTTCAGCAATGGCCTTTTAAAAATATGTATTTATTATAAGATAGACCACTGCCTGGAAGATCCAAGCAATAGATTTTCCCCCCTCCCTGTGTTTCTATCCTTAACAAAAAAGGTATTAAACCAGGCAGAAATCTGCTTGCAGTCTCTGTTTTCAAGCACTGTGGAAATTGGTAAACACATGATATTTCTTCCTGTGACTTTGGAAAAAAAATAATATTAAAGAGTATATAAAGTGAATTAAGTTTCAGGAGGTTTTTTTGAGCAAGATAGTTGTGCAAGGGCCCTGTATGGGAGAAAGAAATCATTTATTGCCCTTTCAGTTCCTCCCTCTTGCTGTTTCATTTCCTCCAACCTATTTACTTACGTTCACTATCCCTCTCCAAAGTACTTAAAGATTCAGCTACATTCTCAAGTTTCCTCTTAAGTTATTTTGTTTCAATAAACCCAGTAGGATGCTGAAACAGTACCTTACAGTTGTCAGTACCCACAAACAATGAATATGATTCAAATACCAGAGTGAAGTCTGAATATAAAAATTGCTAAATAATAAACCTAAATAAATATTCAAGTTAATCGTGAACAGCCTGTGATTTTGGAAAAGAATCTAAATGACCTGAGTATATCATTTGTTCACTGAATTAGTTGCTCAGCACCAGTTAAAAAGGCACGCAGATGGCCTCTCTTGCTGTAGCCAGAACACTTGTTTGAGAGATGCATGGCTATTCCAACAGCACTGGATGCATAGTTTTGCTTCAGGGAATATATCACATGCATTCTTAAAATGTATTAATATTAATCACACTTGTAGGCACATTGCCAGAAAAGCAGGCTCATCTCATTTTTAAGGATCCTTCAATATATTCTAGAATATGTATTCAGAGTTGCTCTACTTATATGACAGAGATGCCCCAAGACATACAGACAGGCTTTTGAATACTGTATCATCTGATTAATATTTAAGATCTAAAGAAAATGGATAAGGCAGCTGAAAAAAAAAAAAAAAATCAAATATAGGGAAATATTTCCTTCCCTGGAGGAGTTTTGACCAATGGAGCTCTAAGCTCTTTCTTACCAAATATAATACATCAGGCTCTTAAAGGTTAGTTTTTCAGCAAGGGTTCAACTGTGTGTGATATGCAGCTGTTGAGGATATTTTAATTTCATTGTATTTTGCTTGCCATTTCTAAACAGATTTCATAGTTTTCCTCATTTAAAGACACTTAGCATGATAGTGCAAGGGATGTAATTTGCAGTAGTAATTTAAATGGTCATGCTAAATAATATTTACAGTTTCATAACCTAGATATTATTGAACAGCTGTTCACACAAGGAGAAATACAATAAGTTGTGTGTTTTATGTATAATAAAAACAAACCATAGGTCTACAGTTCAATCACCTTGAAATCCAGTATTCAGCTTTGTGATGCAGATTTTAGGGTAGGCTGTGGAAATCAAGGACCCGGTTACTCAACTAGGATTTATCAAAAACTTTTTATGATGATCTTTTCTTAAGAAATTTCAGCTCATGGATGCAAATATTTACAAGTATTTCTAAAAGTTTAGTAGCTGTACTGTTTGAGATCAAAGTCTTTCTAAAAAAAAGGAATTTTTAATACACTCATATTTCATTGTAGTCTTGCAAAACCCTACATAAAAAAGATGAAATTGCTTTTGTACATCATTTGATACATTTGTGTCTTTCTTGCACAAATGTAAGCGACATTACTAGTATTTTTTTCATTAAAATATATGTATAAACTTTTAGGAATAGAATACTGGTAAAAGCCTTTACTTTGAGAGACATTAGCAGAGATACTTAGAAGCCCCCAAAGAATGTAGTCAAAAGAATCTATAAATTAATATCTTCTATAATTGCTCCTTATTGTTCTGGTTATTGGTTTTCTGTAAATGTATTTCACTGTTCCTTGGATGGGCTCCTTGCTCACAGTCATATCCTATTTTGAAGAGTTTTTACTTTTCCATATATGAACAATTATCTTATAAGTATTGGAAGTTCTCTCTAAAATAGACTAGAGAGTATGTAGCCAAGACAAGTTCTTTGGGACAATGTCTGCCTTTGTAATGGGTTTTTGTAGTGCTTTTGCCATAATGAGGCTGCAAGCTGACGGAACTGTAGTAATGAATCATCCTCACTAGTACGGGAACCTGGATAGGTGGAATGAATCACCCCCTGGAGATGCTTGCCTCTCCTCATTAGATGAGGGCTAGAGGAGAGGTGACAGCATGGACCAGACAGCTAACTTTCAGAATGTTAATGTTAAATGATTTAAAGTTTAAGTAACTGTTCAGAATCTGCTTTATTTTCTCTGTCATTGACTATATGGAGAATGTGTTTTCTTTTGATAATATGCATTTATGACATAGAAAGTACTCTTCATTAGCTCAGAAATATTCACCTTAACATTTAAAAAAATAGTTATTGTTGTCAGAAACTTTTAGTTTATATTAATATATAAAATATTTACATACAAAGTCGTAATTCATCTGGCCCAAAATCAACATTTCACTGATTTAGTCTCCATCTGTTGCCGAATGGAAAAGAAAGGCACCTCACAGAGGCAGTTCATACCAATGCAAGATTTTCTGAGCCCCAGCCACTACCACAGTAAATCAGCTCAGCTAACCTCTCTCTTTTAATTGCAGATTATAAAAGGAACCTAAGATAAATCAGGCTTCAAATAATTATTTTAAACTAAACACTTAAAACTCAGTTGTAGATAACACTTTTATGATCTACCTATCACATGTGAAACCCGCAGCGGAGACTTTTGGAGAGGTGGAGAGCTACACAAGTATTCCCGTGCAGCCACCCATCTTCCTTCAAGTTCAATTCCTCGTGTCTGGCACTGTAACACTTACATGTCCAATGCCTTTTACTTATATGTACTATCCACTGACTCTTAAAAGTATGACATACTTAAATGTATGATAAAACCTTCAAATAACAAACAGAAACCAAACCTTAGTTTGTTTTAAAGACCCTAATAGCCAGTTTTATTTCATACAAGGTCATCCTTCCTGTAATGCAAAAGAAAACAGACTTTTAAGAATTGTTCTAACATTGACTTTAGTAAATATGTCCCAAATTCTTGTAGTCTTGAATATATTCCCTTTGTATATGCTAATAGAATATGAGGTAGAGCCTTTGCAGGCATAAATTAATGTTCAATTAACATGAGTTTTAACACTTGAAACAATAAAACCACTAGAGAAGAGATTTATAAATTAATACAATTCTGCTGAACACACTGGAAAGATGTTGAGTTACATCACTCCAGGTTTTGGCCTAGATTGCTCAAAAAGATTATTGTTACTGTAATCCATACATAATGGGAATTTGACTCAACTGTGAAGCATGGTATTGACAATTCCAAACATCTATTCTTAGTAGATGTATAATTTTCTGAATACTTTTAGATAAAGGAGACAAAAGTATATGCCAATTATAGCAGGAAAAAGGCTGGCTAGAGAGCACAGGTTTGGTACAAAATCCAGTGCTGATCACATATTATAGCAACTTAATGCACTTCTTTTATTGCTTTCATTGTTCTAAATACAAGCTATTTTAGCTAATTCTTTAAGATTTAAATCATGAAAGGGCAAAATCTGACCAACTTAAGAAATGTTAAATTTGCAAATGGATATATTTTATGCCTCTTTAACAGCTTTAAACCTTTCATTTTCTTTTCAGCTATAAATATTCTATAATGGCAAAAGAAGAATATAAATTAAACTCAAATTCAACAACTCAACTTTTTTTATGAGTAACACTTTCTTTTAATGGTACATTTAGCTAATACTGAATTGCAGAGGACTTCCAACAGAAGTCCATATGACATCTGCATTAATATCAATTAATCCTTTATGATCATGAAAACTAGACAAATTAATTAAACAAGTCACTGAAAGTATTTGTTTATGCAGCTTTTAAATTCTATTTGGGTATTAATTACTCATTTTCTTGTGTTCAGAAGATCCATTTGTTTTCATTCAACTGCACTCTTCAAAGAGGAACTTGAACTGCGGTGTACCCTGACGACAGGGAACACAGTACAAGGTGGTCAGCAAAAATCAGAAGTTACCCATTATTAGCCACTATTAGAGCTAATGGAAATGGATACTTTTCAAAACTGGAAATCAGTTTTCATTAAGCACTCCTCAAAATTAACACCTAATAGCTAAACACAGTTAACTGATGATCGAGTCTTTTTATTAATACTACTTGGATTGTTCTGAGATCTTGGAGCAGATAGAAAGGCTACCTTACTATGGGAACAACTGCAGAATGTATCACTTTATCTCTGAAACCTAAAACTTTCAAACTGGAGTAATACTTATGCATATCTTGGGGGGTCAGTCCACACATCAGAGAGGCAGAAGTAATCTAAAAAGCTGTGAAGCTGTCCCTCTCTCTGAGAATGCCTAGCTTACTTTTGACATTGCTACTTCACGGAATTCAGGTAATATAAACCACCAAAATACAGTGAACAATAGTAGCGATATCAGTCACCAGCTTCAAGCTGCAGATCCACCACAGAGTGAAAGAAAGATCCTATAGATCTGCTTCAGAGAGCAAGGAATGTCCATTGATCTAAAAATCACATAGTTCTGTAAAGCCACTGAACATAATAACCTCTTGTCTTTGAGAGCTAAGGTTAACTTGCAGCCAAAACAATTTTTATGTTCTTGATTCATTTTATTAACTTGTGATTGTTATTACAGATGGTCAGAGGACAAATACTGAATTCCATGTTGGTCATCAAGGTATCAGAATCATTTTGCACTGGAATGAAAATGAAAATTTTTTTTTGCTATTGCTGCACCCTTGATTTGAACTTTTCCTTTCTTCCACTTTTTAAAAAAGAAATCATGCTGAAATGGGTAACTTCTGAAATAAATTTATATCTCTTCATATGAGAAGCTTTTAGATGACAGATTCTCTATAAAAGAGTATATTTTTTTATCAGTGGAGGCACCAGCTTGGGCCTTGGCACATCTCTCGAAGTTGTCAATATGCTTCAAGGCATTTTGAGGTTAGATTCCCCTAATTCAACAGTTAAGAGCTTTAAACATAGATGTACCTGAGGTCACTACTCCTATCATCAGGTATGGAATATGTGAAAAAAAGACAGTCCAGGATGAAATCCTTCTGAGGGACATTTTAATAAAACTTGAAGAGCCTCTGTGAAGTGTTGCAGCATTAACTAACTATTAACTGGTTTAGTGAAATTTTTTTTCAGCTGCAAAACGTTTCAACACCGACTTATTTCAGTCAAAACTAAAATATTGCTGAAGTGTTTCAGGCAAATACAATTACTATGTAATATCTGCATTTGATTTTCATGAAAGAGAATATATAATAACAGATCATAATGCCAGGGTATAACAAGTCTGAAGTGAGAAAAGGGTATTCAGTAGATCCCTATAATACAGATGCAGTTTTGATAAAAGATATAAATCTTAGATATAAATCTTATTGTTTTGATGAAGTGGAAGATATTCCACTCTTTAAACTAGGCTAGGCTGAAATAACTTTTCTTTTTATCTTACTAAACTGCTAATGACACAGATGTGTCTAAAGTTTCCCTTGTGATAAAATATTATTCTAAAAAACAGTGAATGCAAAACCAGCCCTGTAAAGTACATTAATATATTTCTAGCATAGTTGAGCAATCTATTTTATTAAATTGTTTTAGGGATACATTTAAACCTCACTCTTATGATTTAGAATGACAAATATAATTCCAGGCTTTCCTAAGTCTATCTAAAAATATATATTTTTGTGGGAGGAAATTATATTTATTCAGTTCATTTCTCCAGTAGAACTTTCTTGAACACCTCTGTTACTTCAGCTGTCCAAGAATACTGAAACCACCCAAAGGCTCCTGAAGTTGCCCATTACTGAGTCTTTCCTTGCAGGATTAGTAACTTCATCATAGATTACAGATTAAACTCAATTTTCCACAACATGATAGTTTATAAAATTATAGTATGTGCTATAACATTTGTTGTTGATTCACACTCAGCCCGAGGCAGAAAGTCTGCTGCCTTACAGAAGAAAATTATGTTTTCTTGAGTGAGAAGGGTAGATGACAACAATAAAAGCAGGCACTACCACTTTGATATTAAAAAAAAAAAAAAAATGTTTGCTGTTTTATCTAAATATTCTACAGATCATGAAGCTACAGGACTATTAGGTGACTTAATATTCTATGGTACCTTCATACAGAGCAGTAACATCACCATGCTATTTGCTGCAGTATGTGCACAAACAATAAATACTGGATTACATTCTGGTCTCATACATACCAATATCATTCCAGAATAACAGTTCAAATCAGCAAAGCAATTTCCCTGGAATTAATCAGGTTGAATCCATTTCTGAGGGCAGATAATTTAGGTCTACCATGGCCTTTTTTGTGTCCTTTCAGCTCTGGAGTTCTCTTACTGATTACCTACAGGGAAAGAGAACGTAAAAGAAAAATACAAGCATGGTATTAAGCCTTAAATAAGCCTGAAGAGTGGTTAAGGTTACATTGCTTTTATCAAGTACACAGACCCAAATGTGTTTAGGAAACTATCAACACTTTCTGTATGCATGCTGCTGCGAGAGAAAGAATGTGGTATGGAAATGTTCAATCTTCTTTCAATCATATTGTCTTCTTTTCAGGCTGAGAAATTGAGGGTCTAAGATACACATCAGAGAACGTCTAAAATAGGTGATATGAATCTCATCCTAAGACTTAAGCTAAACTATGAATGTCTGAAAGAATGAAGGCTGCTTGTATGAATTTGTCCTAAGATAAGGTTAACATCCAGAGAAGGATTCATCCTTGTTGGGATTCTAGAGGCTTTCTGCTAGAGAATGGACATGTGAGCAATCCTGCGTGAGAACAAGACTGATAAGAGCCTCAGCCGAGCACGAATGCGATAAGGATGTGACCCTGAATGAGGGGGGAGAAACTCGACGAGACAAACACCCCCCGGAAGGGGTTGGGACGGAAGAGGAAGTTACACAAGGCAGGTGCCTGGCAAGGCTGATGTGGCACTTTTTATCCAATCATAAGAAGGTTTAAAGCGCGGGCTAAGTTAACTGTCCAGTCTTGAGGACTTGTACTGCATGTTACTCATGTGTGCAGGAGAACATTATAAAAGGGCTTTCTTAGTTGTAATAAACGGGCATTGCTTGATCACATTGGTCATGTGCGTGCTCAGCTCTCCCGCACATCCTGTGCTAGTGTGAAGAAATATCTTCAGAGGCTCCAGGATATGGAAGACATGCCATAGGGCTGAAAGATGTGGCCTGGGACCTTTGGAAGACTCATGATACTGTAAAGAATCAGTTGAAAAGGAACGAAAATATCCCAGAGCATCTAAACTGTTAGTAATTGACTATATATGGAAAATTAAAACCCTACGTCTGTTAAGAGAGTTTTAGACATTTGATACTTTTAAGCAGAGGTAATTTTGATTTGATTTTAGACATGGCAATATTCAAAGAAGGTTTGGCTTTACTGAAATGAACTTATTCCTATGACAAGATAATATTATTTGTAATTACTTCTAAGGCATGAAATAAGGTGATATTACAATGTTTCCTAAGTAGTGAAAGTCTACATTTCACTTTACCTATTAGATTCAGAGATATCTGAGAAAGCTCAGATTATCTAAAAACCCCACACTTCCTTTGTTTTCAGATTTTGCATAGGAGCTTTATAAATATAAGCTATCTGACAGCTTGGGCAGAAATCTCCTAGGAATGATCCAGTCATCTCAGTGTCATAAACTCTAATTCCTACTGTGATTCTAAACCTCATTCCCTAATCTGAATTCAACCTTTTGGATTTGAGCACTGCCTTTCTAGCTCTCATCTAGACTGTGAAGCAAAAATACGCTTTCTACACAGCCTGTTTGAACAATTGTGTTTTACATTGTTGTTTTCACCATGAAGTATGAATCTGAATAATGCACGACATAAAATTACAGGATGGGCAATGCAAGTTGAGTTAGCACTGCCTTTATATTTTTAATCTCCTGATTTGTGTATGCTTGATTACTTAGACTAAATGTTACATTAATTTTTCTTTATTTACCTTTAACATTAGAGAGTATGTTCTCCAAATCCTGTAATGGTGTCTTTATAACTAAAGTAAAACTGGCATATATTGTTCAGTATATTAATGCAAATATAGATTCATTGGAAATAAGTACTGATTAATTTCTGTATGTTGAAAGTAACTGTGAGAGCACTAGGTACATTTCTGCATGTTCAAATAATGTCTTTGGATTAATTGTTTGATGTAGAAAGCTTAGATGGAAAAAAAGTGGTAATTAATATGCTAAAGGAAAATTAGCATTAAGAAACAGCTCAATCTGAACATTTCTCATTTCTCCCCATATGCGTGGGAGACTCATCTTTCTTAGACTCAAAAACTGATTTCTTGTAACCTCTTGGGGAAAACTTAGAATGTCCTTTGAATATCTGTAAGTCTTTATAGTCTAGGTTCAAGGTCTATTTTAGGACTCTTTCAGGACTTTTCAGCATTAAGAATAAGAAGTAGAGATTTTCTTTAAACTTTTTTTTAATTTTTGCATTTGTTATCACCTCTCTTAGCAGCTGGTGATTGTGATACAAAACCTCTGAAGAATGAGAAGAAATAATAAAGCAATAGATGGATTTTACTAGCCATAAAGTAAGAAATATATGTAGCTGCACACATTCTAATCATCCTTTTGTAAATTAAATTTATCAGCTGAAGGAGTTAGGTCTTTTCTCCCTGGAGAAGAGAATGATGATGGGGGGGACACCTCATCACAGTTTTCCAGTACTTAGATAGCTACAAAGAGGACCGAGTTTCTCTCTTCACAAGAAGCCACATGGAGAGGACAAGGAGCAATGAGTACAAGTCACACCAGGAGAGGCATTATCTTGATACTAGAAAGAAATTTTTTACAGTAAGAAAAATCATTCACTGGAACAACCAGCTAGGGGATGTTGTGCCCCATCACCAAAGGTTTTCAAGGCACAACTGGACAGGGTGTTAGATAACCTCATCTGGACTCCCTTTCCTGTGAAAGGTTGGACCAGATGAACTTTTGAGATCCCTTCCAACCTGAACTGTTCTATCGTTCTATGACTTTGTCAACTGACATGACCAGAAAACATTGTGAATCAAGAAGAAATATCTTTGATTGGAAAACTACTAGGGAAACACACAAATTCCTGGGGAGAAAGAGAGTCTGTCTTGTGAGGAGATTAAAAAATATTGGCTTACCTAGCCTGGAAAGGGACCTAAATGAGATATAACTGCTGTGTTTAAAATAAACAGATGGTAAATACTGGAAGAGTGATATTTAAGCAAACAGATAATTGTGGTGCAAAAGCAAGTGAACATACACTATCCCAGATACATTCAAGCTAAAAGCTTTAAGAGGGCTTTTATCCTTAGAATGAATGATCTTCATGTTCCAGTAGCAACCAGAAGAGTAGGTACATTTACAGGCAAAGAGTAACATCAGTAAATGAACAGTTAAGGGTATAGTGAGAATACCTTTTATTAGAGGTCAGGTAAACACAGGTGTTATAACTTGACGCTCATAACTGTGCAAGTGAATAAGGCAACGGAACCCTTGAATTTCAATGCAAAATTTGCTTTCCCTCCTTCTTCTAGCTTTTAGTTTAAGAAAGCCATTTCCAGAAAGTAGCATCTTCCCTTTGTTTTTCAAGAGCTTGTTATTTTTACTCCCTGAAGATCATCAAGAGGTAGTGATCAGTGCCCTGCAGAGGAGCAAAGTGACAGTTTGGGCTGCTCACACAGTAAAGGGGTGCATTTCCACACTTGCAGCTCCACTCCACAACCATTCACTTTCTGGATGGAGACTGAGTGTGACCAGCCCAGGTCTGTCTGTAAATGTCCCGAGGGCAGGCACTTCACAGAGAGATCTGGGGAGTGGAATGGTAGAGCCCAGAACATGTGCTGGAGCTGCTACAGAGAGGGAAGTCAGGGAAGAACTGACACTTCTTTCCTCAGCAATTACCCTGCTCAGCCAGCACAATACTTGTCCTTTAATAAGAGCTGATCACATCATGTCACTACAGCCCATTGAATCCTTGTGAGTATCTTTATACCCTGGGATTCAAGAAAAGAAAAAGCCTTCAAGCATAGAAGGGTCTTGGTGCCAGAAAAAAATCATTAAGAATACACTCAGGATATGATGAGGTTCCCATTTTAAAATGCCAAAAAACAATGCAGGCAGTTTGAATGTTAACCTGCAGATAAAAGATTCTCTTTTTATATTCCCAACGATGCAAGTTTTGACCTTCCATTCCAGATTTCCAGATAGTGAAGAACATATCCTCCAGGGCTAGGAGGGTGAGAGAATGGGGGGCATTCAAGGGAAAGCACATCTTTCATCGTGTGTGATGGAGAGGGGAAAGAAAAGGCTCCCTTTTACTGAAGTTACATTTCAATAACATCACAGTCTTTGTTATCGAATACAATATTTTTGTGTTTCTATTACAAACTTGAGTTTAGGCTCACTTTCTGCTGCAATGACAACTCCAAATATCATCAGGGAAAAAAAGAAGGGGATTTTAATCTAAATTCTGTCTGCACAAAGCTATTTTCATTACGAGCCCAGAAGCCAGGCACAACATATCTACAACATTTGATTATGATCCACTGAGAATTAAGTATAAACTTAGGAGCATGTTTCCTCCTGCAGTGCTGCTGCCAAGATACTGAATGCTCATCTCTTCCTTTGTTTCTTTTCCTGAAGACACTTCTGTCTCTCAGGTATCCTATGTTAAAAAATAAATTCTTTTTCATGTAAAAAATCTAAATCTGTCATAAGAAACTTTGCTGAAATAACTTATTGCAATATATTAGAAAGAAAAATCCACTGAGAGAGGAATGGTATACAGGTAATCCAGAGGATTAGGAGTGACAGAGTGTCAGTCAACATTTAAAGCCTTTAGAGATGGAAAACTAGTGGAGGTATAACGTGGTTATGACTATTTTAAGGTTCATAAGGATGAGCAGGGAACATGAGCATGAACAGAGATGTGAATTCTGAACCACTATGAAACTGTATTTGCTTTTTAAAAGATCTTTTATTATTTCACAGTTAAAAAGAAAAATATCAGATGATATTGGCAATCAATAACAAGTGAAATTGCATGCTTAGCTTAGGGAAATTAAAAATATAGAATGACATATTACAAATAGATATTTTGGTAGTTAGAGGTGAGGGCAGCTTAGAAAGATTGTTTTCGTTTTCATCAGCTCATGTCTGTTTTTAAATCTTATACCTCTCTGTATCTGTGGAGCCAGTGGGAGGTACTGCAGCAGACACCATAACAGCTAGTTCTCATTAATATTTAAAAATTCACTGCCTCATTTCTGTTGTGTACAGAATCACCAGCATATGTGCAATAGGGGGCTTTAACAGAAGTGAAATCAGGCTACCTGGTCTTTACTATATACATATATGTGCATGCCATATGCACATTTAAAGGCCATTTGCTTAGGGTTTGTTTCAGGCTTTTTCCCTTCAATTTTGCAGCCATAAATTATGATGCGGTCATTAATTACATCCATTCCAAACAGCCAGTAATCTTTCCTTGCTACCAGCCAATATGAGTGAGAGGTGACCAGTATATGCAAGTAGCCATTGCTTGTACAAATTTGAGATTCAAATGACAGAAGGCTGAATTATGAACTCAAATACTCTGAAAAGAGGTCTTTTTTTACATGTATTATTAGTAATAGAGGTTTGGGGGGGTATTTTTCCTTTTTAAATCACTGCTTGGAAATTTAATTTATCCCTAACGCTTAATAAACCATACACACGTGGTACAGGCAGCAGGACATAGGTGTATAGTCACTTCCTTTGCCTGAGGGTAGGATTGCCATTCAAAGGGACCTGGACAAGCTTGAGAAGTGGGCCTGTGTGCAGCTCATGAGGTTCAACAAGGCCAAGTACAAGTTCCTGCACCTCACTTGGGGCAACCCCTGATATTAATACAGGCTGGGAGATGAAGGGATTGAGAGCAGCCATGTTGAGAAGGACTTGATGGTACTAGTAGATGAAAAGCTGGACATGAGCCTGCAATGTGTGCTCGCATACCAGAATGCCCCTCTTCTCTCGTGAGACCCCAGCTGGACTACTGCATCGAGCTCTGAAGTCCTCAGCACAGGAAAGACATGGACCTGTTGGAGCAGGTCCAGAAGAAGGTCATAACAGTGATCAGAAGGCTGGAGCAACTCTCCTATGAAGAAAGGCTGACAGAGTTGGGGTTGTTCAGCCCGGGGAAGAGAAAGCTTCAGGGACACTTTATAGCAGCCTTCCAGTGTTTAAAGGGGGCTTATAAGAAAGACGGGGACAGACTTTTCAGTAGGGCCTGTTGAGAAAGGACAAGGGTTAACAGTTTTAAACTAAAGGAGGGTAGAATCAGACTATTTTTTACAATGAAGATGGTGAGACACTGGCACAGGTTGCCCAGAGAAGCTGTGTCTGCCCCCTCCCTGGCAGTGTTCAAGGCCAGGTTGGACGGGGCTTTGAGCAGCCTGGTCTAGTGGAAGGTGTCCCGGCCCATGGCAGGGGGGTTGGAACTAGATGATCTTTAAGGTACCTTCCAACACAAACCCTTCTATGATTCTATGATTCCTTGTTCTAATTTTATTTTTTCTTCAAGAGGCTGAAAGAACAAGTGCTAGTGTCCTAACAACTTTATATAAGAAGTAGTGTAATTCAGAAAACCATAAATTTGCTGTGAGGAAAAATTATAAATTCATAAGATTCATTGCTTAGGCAAAAAACCACAGTTTTGTGAGGATTTGGGGTTGCCTCATAGACAGCAGCACTGTTTGCATTTTACATGATAATAGCTGTTTAAAGATTTATAAATTATTCAGGAAAGATTCTTATCTCCTGTTTTTTTAAATGAGACAAATATCAGTTTTACTTAGAGGTGATATTACAGTTTGTCAAAATTCTATTTAATATTTATTTGAAAAGGTTAAATGAACTGTCAAAAAATGCTTAGTCAGAGATGTCTTGTAGAAAGTAATTTTCAGAGATCATGTTTAAGAAAACATTAAATCCCATCGCAACATCCAGTATGAAGTAGCTTCATTCTCTTGCTGATACTTTTAAAAAACTTCTCTGGATGTGGAATAAAGCAATGAATAATAAAATAAAAGGTCCTACAAGCTTCTCACATTTTCTGTTGCCCTAGTCATTAAAGCAGTCATCTGTCTCTACCTGATTAAAGCAGCTGCTTCTGCACTCTAGGTGACTTTTGGCTTGTAAAACACCTGTAAACAAATCTGTCAGACACAGATACCAATTCAGAGAGGTTACAGAGCTTCCCATTTTTTAATCTAACAGGGGCTTAAATGGTCCTGTCTACATCCACAACAGGGCATCAGAAGGCCACAGGCATAAAGTCAAGCTTTGACTGCATGACTCGGCATGTGGCCGTGACATTGCTTGCAACCTTTCACTTCGCTCTTCTTTCTTCTGATCCAGCATGGAAGACTCTCTTCCAAGGACTATTTGCACACAATGCAAAAGCTATTTGATATTGGTTCTGAGATCATTATAAATTCGACCCTTTTAGTCTAACTGCCAAATCAAGGCTGTGATCATCATCTGTGTCCATACTATAAAATTCCACAAGGTTGGGTGGATGAATTTTCTCCAGGTTTGGTGGGAATTTGCAGTATGAACAACTCTATCTGATGATCGATAAATTTAATACCTATGAAGCCTATTGTCTTAACTGAACATAGAAAATAAAAGAAAAAACCTAATAGAAAAAAAAAAAAAAAAAACAAAACAACCCCCTCCATCCAAACTCCAACAAATATAATTAAAGATACATCATACTTTATTTTCTGTGCTTGTTGTGCCTTTTAAAGCTTTTCTAACCATTCCTGTGGCTCTAGATATGCTAGAAATCTCATAGGTTAATTAATCTGGTTCTTATCACATGTTACAGTAATGGTTGGTTAGCCAAAACTCTAATCTCCCAATGTGTGGTTTAAAATTTGTATCTGAAATCAATCATATTTGCAAGCAGTTTGAAATATTATACATACTGCAGTCTAGCGTTAAACACCCTCCCATATCAAGCTTTTGAATTTGGTTCCCAGGATTCACTCTGTCATGTTCAGTAGTAATTCACTCTGCAAAAAGCCCCATAGATTTCCATAGAATATATGTTGTTGTATATGTATCACCTGAAACAAGTCTGTCTTTGGGTCCTATAGTATCTCTCACAATACAAGCTGTACAGTATTTTTAGAGTGTTAACCATATGGGCTGTTCATTGTGTCTGCAGAGAACTGCAACATGTTATTGCTCCAGCAAAGATGACTATAACTTAGATTTCATGCAAAGGAAGGACAATCAACCTAATGTTAATACTCATATTCAAGCTGCATACCTTATTTTAACACTATCTTGCTCCTTTTCACTTCATTGCTTCAGATACAACTGTGTCTCTAGATGGAGAAGTTTAAATATACTCCTATTTTCACAATCGAATTAGCTTCTCTGGATAAAGATCATTCAACTTGATAAATTGTATTGGTGTGCAAAACACAGCAGGTTGTGTGTGTGTTTTGTTTTTTTATTTTGTCAGGAATAAAAAAAAATGGCAATGACTGTTTGTTCAGTGAGATCTGTGAGAGTTTGTTTTAATTTCCTTTATAAATAGCTGTGTTCATGGGAGAAATCTCCATCCTGAGGTACACAGAGTGGAAACAATCTCAGAGGTATTTTTTGGATTCTACAGGGAATCAAAAAATTGCAAGAGCTCAAAGCATTGCTTCTGAAGCTCTCATGTGGAAAGAATCACGGGACTTGCTGAATCTCACAGCAAAACCTGCTGTCTCAGCAACAATTACTGTAGATGTGCTTACAAACTGACAACAGTGACAATGTCAGTGTGCAGCTGGGATCTGAAATGGAACCTGCTGCTCCATACCAGCTTATTCAAATAGATTCATGGGCAGGAAAAAAGCAGGCAGAGGGGCAGAGAAGCTGTGACTCTGTGTGTGTGTGTGTCTATAGTCTGCATTCAGAAAATCAGAAGAAAAATGCAGATTCATGCATTTAGAAAAGAAATTTATAAAAAGGTGAGCAGTGTGAAAGGATACCACCTGCCACTCAGCAGGGGACTCGGGGCATCAGGAAAGCAGTGCGATGCCAGCAGGTGAACAGGGCAGCAGGAGCCTGGTAACTGGCAGCCAACATGTGGCCAGGCCAGCAGGCAGCAAACACCTGGCCATCTCTTTGTGAACCAGTCAGCAGGAGCCCAGCATGGAGCGGCGAGCAGGCGGACAGGGCAGCAGCCAGGCTGGATACCTGGCAGCTGCTCGGGGGGCAGCTTGGCAGGAAAGCTCCCTACACAGAATCATGAAAAGGGCCATTCACTTTTTCTCCTTTGCCTTGGGATTGTTCACATAGTTTGATGGGAAAGATGAAACTCAGCTTCTTCTAAGTGCCTTTGGTGGGGAAGGGGAAACCTGTGTCGTAGTGTAATAAATTTTCCTACAGCCATTTTCAACAAGATCTTTAGAAGAAAGCATACGTGATGATCATCAGTGCTAAAGAGCTGTCTCAGTTTCAGCATCTCTTGAGCAATACTAGAATGAAATTTCCTTTCTCATCTTGGTCAGTCATTAAATAATTCTGTTTTTAAGTACCATGGTCTGTATTTAGATCTCCAGGCAAGAAAAACTAACACAGTAGCCAGTGTAAAACTAGCCACAGCAGTAATAACATTGCAAACACTCTCCAGTGAGCACCACAGCGAGGGAGCTCACTTTCCTACTCTCCAGAGGAAAAAAATAGAGATTATGGAATCTCAGCTGATGGCATCCATTACAGCTCCACATACTTTTAAGACACTACATTGACTGGCATTATCTAGAAACTTGCTTGGTGTGTCTATCCTGTCCCTGATGAAGCCTGCAGAACATGGAAGCCAGAGAAAAACAAGTACTATTCTTGCAGTATCGAACCACTCATTGTGAAGGGGACTAGCTGGAACCAGCATGCAAATTGAAGAGATTTTAAGATTTGAGGTTGCACAGCTCATTAAGCTCTTTTAATGAAATTTACATTTTTTTCTATGTGTTTTACAGACTACAGTCTTTCCCCAAAGAGTTAACCATACAGCTGACATATTCAATTAAAAAACCTTTCACCAGTTTGAGTCATCTGGGATAAAGCTCGATATACATGAAATTAAATGAGAGTTATTTCTTTGGAGAGAACAGACAAAACCTCTATATCTGATCGGAACGTGGGTTTGTGGTTTTATTCTTTCTTCTCCATTTCATTGCTGATACATCATTCTCTATAGAGTGTATTTGCTGCAGGGGAGTAACCTCTTTGCTCCCTGGCAATGACATGCTGCAGGGACTAGCATGTTCCTTGGGTCTATAAGCAGATGGATATTATGTAGGAAAAAAGTGTCTCTACCTCCAACCGTTACATTGATGGAATTCCACAGCTAAATCTGCTACTTGCATTTTAAAGAAAGATTTTTCAAATAAATAATTTTAAAAAGATTTGTGAATATAACCCAGTCCAGTGCTTTAATGGAAATATATTAAGTCTTAAGAGAAAGAAAACCGAGGGCAAATCACAGGGAAAAAAAAAAAAACAGACTAGATACATTGAAAGAAAAGTGCTAACAATTACATAGCTAATGGTATTTGTTCCAGAAACAACTGTTGAAATGCTAAAATAATGCATTCCGGTCAGAGTTAGGTTGCATAAATAACAAAATAAAAATAGCTTGTTCAATGGATAATACATTATCACTGAAGAAGACTGAAATATACAACCTAGAGAAAAGTGTGAAATACATTAAGGAACAATTTTCAGGTAAAGACTATAATATATATTCGTAAAGGGCAAAAGTTAAGATTGTGCAAGCAACATTGGCTGTTAATTTCTTGACTGGGGTGCTTAGCTTTGCAACCTTTGCATTTTCTTCATGAAGACATTCTAAGTAATTGATCATTTTTATAGTGTTCAGATGCTCAGATACCATGGAAACAGACTGAAACTATGGGAGTGGTTGTAGTATTAGAATAATTAGCAGTGAGTTGTGGAATGAAGTTGCTGATCAATGCTTAACCCTCCCAGTTCAGTATCACACTGTGACTTGACATGATTTGTGGTGTGATTTTTGTCTGCATTCTTATCTAAACCTGTACATGTTCGCATCTGCCAGTATGTACACATACATTTTAACCATGTAGTATGATATGTACTTACTCTCAGAAAGCATGCTCTGTGATGTAAATGTACTCACATGCTACTATTTACTGAAAATTAAATTGTCAATGAACTATTTCTCATTAGAATGGTTTGCTTTGCTCCAGAGGAAATCCAATAGTTATGTGCACTTGTTTATCAGCACAGTTCCTCCTTTTTGATGTTATGTCTATTTGCATAATGTGGTCCTAATGTTCCAGATCTGCAGCTCACCATCATGATATATTATTAATAAAATACCTTCCTTGCTGTGAAATTCCCTGTGGAATTGAGAAATTTTGTTCACTGGAACTTTCAGAAGAGGAAGGAGGAGGGTTTCAGTATGAATTGGCAAGAGCTTGTTGTCCTGGATATCCTCAGGTTTCAGTTTAAGTGACATAATCACTTCAACTAACAGTATTTGCTTCAGGAAGAATATACAAATCCTATGTGGTGCAGCTATGTTCAAGGTGTGTTGGGTATATTACAGAATAGAATCATAGAATTATTTAGGTTGGAGAAGACCTTTAAGATCATTGAGTCCAACTGTAAACATAACACTGTCAAGTTCACCACTAAACCATGTCCCTAAGCACCACATCTATGAAATTTTTTAATACCTCCACTGATGGTTACTCAGCCACTTCCCTGGGCAGCCTGTTCCAATGCTTCTGTTGCAGAAAACACCCTTTTATTTGTACTTCTGTAGTGTCAAAGGTCTTAGAAATTCTACTTAGAAACTGTGAGATAATAAAATACCAAAAATTATAATTTTCACATCCAAATAATCCTTTATATAGATTCAAAGGCTATATAACAATGCTACACAAGTTTATTCTGAAACTCTTTTTTAAGTTTAAGCTTCTAATTGAATTTGTTCTGCAATAATGAAGAGGAAGCAGATGTTATTTTGTCATTATCAAGTGAGTGTTGTTGTCAACAAAGAGTTGTTGTCAACAAAGTGGGTAAAGACTAATTTTTTACAATAGCAGTCACCTTTAACAATAGATTCTTGTTTTCCACTGAATTGTTTTACAACATTTCATACACCTTGTGCTGCAAAGTATATTCCTACTGAGAATATTCCCACAGAATTAATCTTGGTAAATTGGTCTAACCCTAATACCTTCTCTTAGCTTGGCAATTAATGAAAACAACACATTGTCAAAATGGTTGAAATGAATCATGTATTATAGGAATTTGGAGAAGAAACAGTCTTATTTTCTGTTCTTCTAATATAAAACTCAGAACACTGTAATTCATTTAGAGAAAATGAGAGAGGGGATACCTTTTCTTTCTAGGGCATGTCTGCTCATGCACACATGTGCACATATATATGCACCTTATATGATTGACAGACACTATGTTTTTTCTTATAACATTCCTGACATCTTATCAATAAGAAAAAAAACCCACCAAACTGCTGAGTAATAGCTTCCTATCCATCAGTCATTATGCATTTATAACGAGTATGTAGCATGCAACATGCCATCACTATTGATAGAATGCTTTCCTTCTAACATGGTATATATTCCAGGAAACATGAAGCAAGCCAAAGGCCAAATGAATGACTCTGATTTTACCTGAAACTTCAAAACAAATATATAGGTGGTTATTTGTTTTGGGAGGGGAAGGAAGTGGTATCTTTTTGATAGGTTTGCTTTGTCTTGTTAAACCACTTCAGTCTCAGGAATTCTCGCTGAAAGGGAAATGAAAATTCCTTTATTTATGTAAGGAAAATACAACAAAGTTGGACACATCCATACTGACGTATTGTGAACGCAAAGCTAATCTGTGTGAAACATCAGGAAGATATTTGAGCAATCCCCATTAACATACAAGCCCAGCTCGTAGTAACACACGTTAGCAGATTTTGAAAACAGGATGCAACACCATTTGGAGATGCAAAACATCATTTTAAGGTTTTCAAGGTATCATAATGATAGTTTTTTCTTAACACTGAATATTCATGATGCATCATAAAACTAATGATAAACATAAAAACTGATGTGAACGTTTGACTAATCTGTTCTTATTTGTTTGGAAGAGCTGTAGTAATTGCCTGGTTTGTAAATTAAACATCTGCTATGGGAATAAACAAAAACATAACTGAGCATATTCAAATAAATTGAATTCACCTTAGTTCCATAAATTTTATTATATGGGCTCATCAATTTTATTACACCTGAGCGCTGCATTGCTGTAGAAGGCAGTACCTAATTTTCTTTTAGATACCCTATTTGTAACAATAAATGTTTTCTGGTTCTAATAAACTATTGTTCTTATTTAAAGGTTTTAGTTTGCCTTTTTTTTTTTTTTTCTAAAAGTCAGTTGATAAAACAGCTGACTTACTGAAGTAAATTTGGCTACTATATCTGTTTATTACCAAACTGTTACCTAGAACTAACAGAATGTCATAAATAGTCTCTACTTGCACACTAGACCATTTCAGACATGACATGATTTTTGGTACACATAAGAAATTAATTTGGCATTTAGAGTACCCCTATTTTGCTACCTACCAAGTAAATGGTTAAAAATTAGGACAAAAGCCAAACAGAATGACAAAAAAAAAAACAAACCCACACACACAAAAAAAACCCCACCCAAAATTCAGAGACCAAGAGTTTTTTCATTTCCTTTTGTGTAAAAAGAGAAGAAACTGTCATGGACCGATTTTTTTTTTCAACATTAAGCTGTTAAAAGCAGCATACAATGAGGAGTTAGGTTTGAACTGCAACCATTGTTATTCAGTGCATGGGCACCAGAGGAAGATGACTTGCTTTCTTGATTCTTCCTCTTGTTACCAGTTCCAGAGTAGGAAGTCATCATGGCTGCCTGTTCAAGTAGAGTTTCCTGTTACTTTAACTGTTAGTGTTGTGGAACTGGAGTTGGAATCATTCCTTCTCAAACAATGAAAATTCAGTGTTGAAGGCTCCCTTTGAGACTCCCAGGCCAGGACTACATCCCCACAGAAAGCAAAATTTAGTATAAAACTATATAGCTGATGCATGTCTGGATTTTTGCTCTCCACAAGGTTATGAAGCTCTATAAGCATGAACTTGAATCAAGAATCTCAGAAAACTTGTTTCTCTGCTTTAGAAGGATTTTCCACCTTGCTTATGACTGTGCTTGAGTGCCCTACACCTTGATGTAAAGATAATTTTGGAATACCACATCAACTTTTGCTTCTCAGTGAGAAAATTCCTCATCAAATTTGATGTACAGCAAGGAGATGCTGGAAGAATTCACAAAAATTGCCTTCAGAAAGGAGGACTTGAAAGATAGCACAGAAGCTATTAATCACAGACTGAAATATGAAAAGAAGTTCAGCTCAGGGAACGAGCTGGAATTTTCATCATTCCAGGTACTCTCCAGGTACTCCTAGAGGTAAACGTAATGATTTTTAAGTCAAAGTCAGTTCAGTCTTTCCTCCTGTCAATTAATTCAGACTTGTAGGAAAAGGTGGGCCATACAGGTGGGCCTTTGCCCTATACCCCACACTGGCCTTTGCCCTATACCCCAATGGAATTGAGTCACTATGTTCAGGAAAGCACTCAAAATTCACTAGAGTAGAAATAGAAGTTGTGTGTCTTAGGAATTAATAGGAAAACTTCCATTGGGTTCAGAAGACAAACTCGTGCTTCCTGCATTTCTAGTATTTTGTTAATGAATGCTGATTGTGTGTCATGTGAAAGAAGGATCTGAGCCTACCGATTCCAAATGAGTGAGTGTATAGGGAATGAAACTGCTATTTTAGTTTTTCATTCTCGTTTTATACCCTAATCAGACATGAGTTGTTTTGTTTTTTTTTTTTTTCTGAAATTTGAGGAAACAGAGGCCAAAGTTGAGCAAATGAATCACCCCTTATGGAGCCTGAGAAGCTAATCAGACCAGTGTTGGACAGCAGAAATGTCATAAAGATACAGTTGTCGGTGAATGTTAAAACCATCTTTTCAGGGTATGAAACTTAGCAGCAGAAATTCAAATCACCATATTCCTTTTGAAGAATTTTCATCAATACCTAGGTGACCAGTACCTCTGTATATCCAACATGCTGTACTTTAGAAGCCAATCCTTCACCATAAGCAGTATGTAATACTTTACATCTTGATTCAACAGATGGATTTAAACATTAAGTGAGCTTTGGGAATGGAGGAGGAGTGAACTGGCAAGATAAATCCATATAATACTTAGTCACTTATAAATAGGCATCTGTACTTAACTTGAGGCAGTTGAATCCCACTCATGGGTAGTAAGGACACATAAATTACAAGTCAGAGGCTTGTTCATTATGGTATGCAGCTGTCCAAAACAGTAATGTCACAGATATTGAAAAAATTCAGGGCTTGTTTGAACACAAGAAAATCACTCCTTAGATATTAGGAGAGATATAGTGATCATATTACATGATCTTCCTAGACCTTCACATTGCTCTGGGGTTTTAGGTTTAATAGCAACCATTACCTTCAGAGAGGGAATATATCTTGTTTTCATTCCACTATCCAGAATAGCTATTTCTTAATAATGTATCTTGTGACAGTGGTAGCAAAAATTAGAGATTATTCTCATCATTTCTAGGGAAGTCAAAAATCCGCTCTCTCTTCCAACAAGTTTTACACTGAACACACTACAAAAATAGAGAGTTATTTATTGATTTTGAGTACAGAAAAGTGCTATATACATTTCTTATAAGATCTACCCATATTAAGTGGTAAAGAGGCAAAACCACAGTTTAATCCTAGCTCTGGAACAGGTTTCTAGTACCACCTCCCCATCTCTGCATCACTCTTGAATAACCTCTACTGGATGAAATCATAAATTTTGATACATAAAGGCCTTGAGGAAAATAGCCTCTTTTTTTCTTTCCTCAGGTTTTTTACTGGCAAGCCAAAATAATTTCTGTTTAATAACCCTTCCCTTCTCTGCTACTGGGACCCACTTATGTGTTTGAAGATTCATTGGATTGTGGACTTTATTTTCCACACAGCTGTTGACCCTAAGCCACACATTTTTAGGAAGTCTAACCTCTCTTCCACAAGATTAAGTATATGCAAAGAAATGTGGGAAGTATTTGCCCTAAGAACAGCACCAAAAAACCAGTCTTACCCAGGGCCAACTACTATCCTGGGTTTCCAAGGCCCCTTAGTCAAAAGATTAAGTCTCTGTTTCACTTCAGTCACCTGTAAACCCACTTCACTTCCTCACTGGCCCTAGGACAAAGAGCCCTTCAAGAGCTGTTGGTAGCACTTTATAACTTCACCCCACCCACCCCAAGGCAAAAAGGAGTGTGACTGGGTTGGTACGGCTCTGAAGTGCAGACTTCCACCAGGGTATATCAGCTCCAACTTGATGGATTACTTCCTTGGTCATGCAGCTTTGGAGTGTAAAGTGAGCTCAAGCATGCCTGCTCTGTGCACCTGTAAGTGGACCCTTAAGTGTGCCTCTCCGCTGTGGGCTCTGCACGCTTAGAAACCTGAAACTACATAATGTGTAAGTACAGGCTTGGATTTTATAATAGCTTGGAATTATAGCATATTTTAGACTATAATTCTCTGCATTTTTTCCACATCATTGATTGCCTGTTTTCGTTTCTCCTTTATCCTTGCAAAGGATAGTGTCCTGAATGCTGATGGCAGAAAACTTGGCACTCCCCTGGGCTGTAATTCTATGGTAGGAAATATTGGAGCTATTCTGTAAATTGTGATATACGATAAATGCAATAATGGTACAATGCCTGTGGGTAAAGGAGTGGAGGGAACATAATGCAGCTAATAAGTATTCATTTGATTGGTGTTTAATTTGTTGGGTTTTTTTCTGAATGTGTATTGTGTGTAATATTTTAACTGTTTCACAACACTTTTGTGAATATATTTGTTTATAATTACACATTTATATCATCTGCTGCACTCAGCTTCCTAAAAGGCAAACATAATTTTCCAAAGTTTTTCTCATTTTTATTTTTTTTTTCTATTAATTTACATTTTCTATTTTGAGGAACTTATTTTGTACAAATAAGAGGCAAAGTTTATGTACATATTCCTTTAGCCAGAACAACTGACATTTTAAAAACAATGTAGTTTATTTCTACATGTCTTTTTTTAAAAGTCTTTTATACTCCTGGTTTATGTGAGGAATTCTATAGCTCTCCTCTGTACAATAATAATATCTCTTATGTTCTATTAGAGGGCAGTAGTAGCCCAGAGAATACTAACCACAGAGGAGGAGAGAGTTTCTTAAAGTCTTTGCTCAAACCCTCATCTGCAACTAATAGTACAGGACAGCAAGAACTCCCTTAACAGTACAGTGCTTCTGGGACTAAAACTGTTGCCTGACACAGAATGATAATTTATGCCTGTGAACAGGCACTGGGATGTTTCTAGCATATAAGTGATGGACAGTAATAACTAAGGATTTCTATCTGGAGCATTACCAGATCTCCACTCTTTGAAGGATTTCAGGTGCTTTATACAGCCCATCAGGGTAAAGTGATGTAAAGTAGGTCAGGTGCTAGGAGGAGGGAAGTGAGATGGGAAATCATCAGTTGGTACAGACATTAGCACATTATGATCTCATCCACTGCTGTGAAGCTGTAACACAGGCTTGATAAAGTCTGCCAAAAATATTTTTCTTCTTGTACCTGTCAGCGACTCTGTCTCCTCACTACAGTTATTATGTCTGACTGCAACATGTTCTAAATAATAATAAGCCATGTGGGAAAGTGTTAATGCAATTTGTTAAGAATGCTAAATATCATGTTTTGTAAAATTTTGTATAAAATTATATCTTGATAAACATTAACTGCTACAATACTTTTGTAGTGAGGTGTATACACATGGCCAGACACCATGTAGTTATATAAAATGCAAATATTCTGTCCACAAAATGTATCTATTGAGTAAGAAAATCTGTCCAATTCCTTTTTTTGCTGTGTAATTTTATGTAGTTTATGAGACCATACTGCTGGCTTTCAGTACTCATTCTGAATTCTTACCAAAAATGGAGATAATTCAAAATGAGACTTGTTGCAATATTTTTAGTGTTAATGATAATTTTCATATTCCTTTTATATAGGTTATCCACTTTTTCCAGTCTTGAATACCGAACAAACCTATTTGCTTTCAGTTTTCTTTATAGACCTCTGTGTGAGCACACAAATACTCATAATAGCTGCATACTTTCATGTTTGAATACAAATTCCACACAGCGGGTGTGATATAAGCATCCCTATATAGGGAATAATTCTTATAAGGAATAAAGGTCTGTGTCAAGCAAGTTGATGAATGCAATTCAACACAGAACTCTTCTACAATTAGTTCCACTGGTTATTTAGAGCCATCTTCCTCAAACTTAACCTGACAAGTATTATTGTCCTTGTTTAGGTACAGAAATATTCATATTTTCTTTTCCTTTTCTTTTCCCTCTGTGTTAAAGAAACACTTCATTAAGGTGTTCTAAGACCTTATTAGTCTAGCGTGAGAGTGTGGAAGTGTGTATATAAAGTGAAATATCTCCACATGTACCTGCTTCTGAGTAATTTTGATGGAGGTTCATAGGAAAATGACACTTTATAATAAAGACCATGAAATGTATTTATCTGCCTTTTGCAAGAACTGCTGTTAGCACTTGTAATTTTGTGCAAGATCACTCCAAATAGTCAGCTGTTGTCCTAAACATAGTTTATTTTGTCTGAATTATTCTTTGTCTCCTGCTGTATCTTTTATGAAACTGGGATTTTACTAATCATTTTAGTATCTTACTATTTGCAGGTATCAGTTTGTATGCATATGATACAAAACAAGAATCTTAATGAAAAAAAGCAAATTTACATTCAGGACAATGTCAGACATATAGGTGACGTGAATTTTGGTAATTTTGCAAATTTAAATTTATTGCCCTTCCCATAGTGATCCTTTCAAGCTCCTCCACCAGATGTACAGAGGAAGATATTCAGTGTAACAGATAAAAGAGTTATTTTACACAAAGAGATGGATGTTTTCCACATGAGTAAATTTGTCCACTGCAGTGAAAGAACACACATTAGTATGTGCAGTGATGAAGATATCAGGAAACAGTCTAGAAACTCCTACTGAAGCTGCTGAAAAATGCCCTCCAGGGACAAAAAGATGGCATTTGGAAAGGAAAAGATAGTCATCTGTATATACAGCCAATATTAATCCATATTCCGAAACCTGAAATATTATTGAAAAATGGACTTACTCCCAGACTATCTCTTGGTCATTCTCAGATCAACAGACCACTGCTTTATTATTATATTACATAGCCTCTGTTTAAAACACTGGATGAGATGGCAGCAGAACCTTTTCCTTCCTTTGCCACTCCCAGACATTACCAAACACGCTAATATGTGAGAGTAATGATCACTGTCTTTCTGTGTCTCTTCCTTGTAAATTTTTATGACCAGATTCAACAGGAAGGGAGAAGAGCACCTCACCCAATGAAAATTAGCCCCTTGATTGGCTTCTAATGGGTGGGACATATGAACTAAATCTCTTTGGGCACTTTCATCTCCTAGGTGTCTGCTATATAAAAGGGGACATCACTTTTACATGGACCTTTTAAAACAAGAATCAGGTCTCCTTGTTTTAGTAAAGAAACTGTGTATCTTTTTTGGTGTAGGTTTTAAAACAAAATCCCCAGGTCTAAATTGTCTTTTCATAGCTTTGTTTAGAGCTCAAAAATCCTAAAAGGGCACTGGATTTCAAACATTCCTGTCTTCTTGTTGGATCTCTCTTTAAAGCTGCAAACTTAAGTCTATTCTTAACCTACAGCCAATGTAAGGTAACTTGCACTTTAATACATTAACTGTTGGGGAAGAAAATGGTGGTGCTGGGCTCTCCTTTGGGCCCAGAGTGAGATGAGGTCCTGAACAGGGAGGTTAGATCCCCTCAGATGCAACACAGGCAGCTGCAGCATCCTGCTGAAAATGTGCGATCCTTTATTTCACTCCAGATCACTGAGCCGGTGTTTTTACCATTTGTTCCTAAATGAGACGGATTTCATGTATTTAATGTCCACAAGTCAGCATGCTGAAGCATGAGGCATCCGTCTTCCTAGCTATAGCCCTGAGACAAAGTCATCTAAAGCAAGAAGCCGCGTGATATGATCTTCAATTAGAAACGCCAAAACAACTTGCCAATAATTGTCTATAGCCAAAATAAATTTTTAAATACCATTTATAATAGTTCTTTCAATACAGGGTGTGAAATATCATTGGCTTTGCTAGTCTGGGTATCCCACTGTTCCAACAATTTCATTAAACCCTTAATAATCCTTTAAAATGAGCAATGATTAATCTATTCATTTGTAAGCCTTGTTGTTGAATGCAGTGATAGACATTATGTTCTTTCACTGTTAACAAGTGCTAATTCTTGGGCAGTGTGACAAATTTCATTTGTCAGTGTTCCTGCAATTTTCTATAGACTTACCACTCTTTCCATCAGGGTATCCACATTTGGACTAAGCAATGTTGCCAAAGAAATCCCACACAGCTTTTCACAACTTCTTAATGAAAATACCCTGTGTTAACACTTTGTGCCATCAAGGTGTATAAATATGATTCAGCATTGTGTTTGAAAGGAAAAGAGAGGCAAGCAAATTTACTGAGGAATTTCTCTTTTGGACAGCTATCTAATAACATATGTCTCAATTGTTTGGAAAGTCACTACAGCTGTTTCCTGAAACAAAAAAATAATGGTTTGATGAAACAGAGAAAAAAAATTGTTTGCTAGCGAAGCAAATTCGTACTATTACTTTTCATGTATAAATTCTGCAAAGTAGTGAAACTAGACAAAATATTTAAAGAAAGAATATGAATTTCCCTCTCATCAGTCTCCTAAACTAATACTTAGAGATCTAATCTCACCTAAAGATAGCTGTGCTATTGCTTGTATCTCTTCATATTTCATATATACAGCAGAATGTTACAATAAATACATAAGGAAAAAAAAAAACAAAAAACAAAAAAACAAAACACCAACAAACCACACACAAACACTCTCCCCAAAAGAAAAAAAAATCACAAGAAAACCAACCCAGAAAGAAAAGATTCATAGGAAAAATTTTTGGAAGAAAAACTCTAGCTGTCCATCTGGCTCTCGTCATGCATTGGCTTGACTTCTAGCAATGCTACTGGCTGCTTCAAAACTTGCAGATAAATTGCAGGTTGCTGCTGCTCTGATTCATCTGGTACTCTTTCAGTCTGCAGAAGTCAATCAAGCCTGATGAAATAACAGAATCATAGAATGGTATGGGTTGGAAGGGGCCTTAAAGATGATATAGTTCCAACACCCCTGCCATGGGCAGGGACACCTTCCACTAGAACAGGTTGCTGAAAGCCCCATCCAGCCTGTCCTGGAACAATTCCAGGGAGGGGACAGCCACAACTCCTCTGGGAAACCTGTTTCAGTGTCTCACCACCCTCACAATAAAGAATGTCTTTCTTGTATCTAATCTAAACCTACCCGCTTCCAGTTTAAAACTGTTAAACGTCATCCTATCACTACACTCACTGACCAAGATTCCCTACCTAACTTTCCTGTAGGCCTTTTTAAATACTGGAAGGCCCCTATAAAGTATCCCTGGAGCCTTTTCTTCTCTATGCTGAATGACCCTAACTCTCTCAACCTGTCCTCATAAGGGAGGTGCTCCAGGCCCCCGATCATCTTTGTGGCTTCATCTGGACCCGCTTGAGCAGGTCCGTGTCCTTCTAATATTGGTGGTCCCAGAGCTGGACACAAGACTCCAGGTGGGGTCTCATAAGAACAGAGTAGAGGGAGAGAATCACCTCCCTTGACCTGCTCACCATACTTCTCTTGATGCAGCCCAGTTGACTTTCTGTGCTGCAAGCACACATTGCTCGCTCATATTCAGTTTTCCATCTAATAAAAGGGAGAAAAAGGAGAGTTTACGGCCTTTGGAGGAAGGGGCTAGCAACTCAAAGATGCTGTGAGGCTATGCAGGGCAGAAATCAGGCGGTCTAAAGCCCTGCTAGAAATTAATCCGGCTTCAGCAATCAAGGACAACAAGAAATGTTTCTATAAGTATGTCAACAGCAAAAAAAGACCAAGGAGAGCCTCCATCCCCTGCTAGACGCAGGAGGAAACATGGTAATAAGTGATGAGGAAAAGGCTGAGGTGCTTAATGCCTTCTTTGCCTCAGTCTTTAATAACAAGACTAGTTGTACTGAGGGAATCCAGCCTCCTCAGCCAGAAGACAGAGACTGGGAGAACAACCCTCCCGCAATCCAGGAGGAGACAGTCAGTGACCTCCTGCATCACACAGACACACACAAGTCTATGGGACTGGATGGGATACACCTGAGGGTGCTGAAGGAGCTGGCTGGGGTGCTCGCCAAGCCGCTTTCCATCATTTACCAGCAGTCCTGGCTGACCGGGGAAGTCCCGACAGATTGGAAATTGGCCAATGTGATGCCCATATATAAGAAGGGTTGGAAGGATGATCCAGGAAATTACAGACCTGTCAACTTGATGTCGGTGCCCGGGAAGCTGGTGGAGCAGCTCATCCTGAGTACCATCACACAACACATGTGGGACAACCAGGGGATCAGGCCCAGTCAGCACGGGTTTATGAAAGGCAGGTCCTGCCTGACAAACCTGATCCCCTTCTATGACAGGGTGACCTGCTTATTGGATGAGGGAAAGGCTGTGGATGTTGTTTACCTTCACTTTAGTAAGGCCTTTGACAGCATTTCCCACAGCATTCTCCTGGTGAAACTGGCTGCTCATGGCTTGGATGGGCACACACTTTGCTGGGTAAAAAACTGTCCGGATGGCCAGGCCCAAAGAGTTGTGGTGAACAGAGTTAAATCCAGCTGGCGGCCGGTCACAAGTGGTGTTCCCCAGGGCTCAGTTTTGGGGCCACTCCTGTTTAACATCTTTATTGATGATCTAGACGAGGGGATCGAGTGCACCCTCAGTCAGTTTGCAGATGACCCCAAGTTGGGTGGGAGTGTTGATCTGCTCGAGGGCAGGGAGGCTCTGCAGAGAGACCTGGACAGGCTGGAGCCATGGGCTGAGGCCAACTGGAGGAGTTTCAATAAGGCCAAATGCCGGGGGCTGCCCTTGGGCCACAACAACACCCAGCAGCGCTACAGGCTTGGGGAGGAGTGGCTGGAGAGCTGCCAGTCAGAGAGGGACCTGGGGGTGCTGATTGACAGCCGGCTGAACAGAAGCCAGCAGTGTGCCCAGGTGCCAAGAAGGCCAATGGCATCCTGGCTTGTGTCAGCAATAGCGTGGCCAGCAGGGGCAGGGAAGGGATCTGACCCCTGGACTCGGCACTGGTGAGGCCGCCCCTCGATTCCTGTGTTCAGTTTTGGGCCCCTCACTACAAAAAGGACATTGAGTGACTCGAGCGTGTCCAGAGAAGGGCAACGAAGCTGGTGCAGGGTCTGGAGCACAGGTCATACGAGGAGCGGCTGAGGGAACTGGGGGTGTCTAGTCTGGAGAAGAGGAGGCTGAGGGGAGACCTCATCGCGCTCTACAGCTCCCTGAAAGGAGGTTGCAGAGAGCTGGGGATGAGCCTCTTTAACCAAGTAACAAGCGATAGGACAAGAGGGAATGGCCTCAAATTGCATCAGGGAAGGTTTAGACTGGATATTAGGAAGCATTTCTTTAAAGTAGGGGTTGGAATGAGCTTCCCAAGGCAGTGATGGAGTCTCTACCCCTGGAGGTGTTTGTCAGTTGACTTAGTGCTTAGAGATATGGTGTCGTTGAGAACAGTCAGTGTTAGGTTAGTGGCTGGACTAAGTGATCTTCAAGGTCTTTTCCAACCTAGATGATTCTGTAATACTTCCAAGTCCTATTCTGCAGGGCTCTTCTCGATCCACTCATCACCCAGCCTGTATTTGTGCTTGGGATTGCCCTGACCCATGTGCGGGACCTTGCACTTGGCCTTGTTGAACTTCATGAGGTTTGCACAGGCCCACCTCTCCAGCCTGTCCAGGTCCCTCTGGATGGCATCTCCCTTCCCTCCAGCGTGTAGAATGCACCACACTCTTGGTGTAGTGTGCAAACTTGCTGAGGGTGCACTCCATCACACTGTGCATGTCTCCAACAAAGATGTTTTGCTAATTAAGGATACCAATTAAACTCAGACACCATAGTGAAAAGAGCAGGCATATTTTACTTAAAATAGCTAAATAATGTAACAGAATAATACAGAAAACATACAATAAGACAAGACAGAACAGCACACTTAAATAAGAAAATACAGGGTAATGCATCAAATCATTACTACCTGAGAAAGAGAATAGTGATTAAGAAAGATCCATCACCACTTGCATATGTTATCATCATCCAGACCCGCAGACAGTGGGGAGCCCTGCTTACAGCGAAGGTTTGGAGAGCCTGTCCCAGCGAGTGGGAAATCCTACACAGTGCGCCCACCCATAGGTGAGGCTTCCAAAGTCTCTGTGGGTGGGTCCAGCCTTATATACCAAAAATCAGCAAGCCAGAATAACTGGCACCTCTGTTTTAAGCGGAAATATCTGGTTTCGGTCTCACGTTAGATTCCCCCAGAGCCTGCCAGGACTCAAGGGAGAAGCTAAGGGAGTTTCCCGGCTTATCTAATTGGATTATATGCAAGATGTCACATCAGGCCACAGTGCCAGACTACGGTGTCCACGACCCTGTTATTTTATCTACACACAAAGAAAGATAAATATACATTCAAGATAGCTACATCTTCCGTACATATTTCACTAATGATTACATACTAAGCAGTTTTTGTTCAGGGCCTGTTGCTCAGGCTTCAATACTTCCACTTTTTACATCAGAATAGGTGGTTTGTAATAACTTAGTAAAATAATTATTAGCACAATGCTTATCAGTTATAAAATATACAGGATTCATCTATAGGTCAGCTCGGGCTTGTGCCTATAGTCCAAGCCTTAGCACTTCAAGATGTTAAACAGCACTGGTCCCAACACCAATCCCCAAGGAATGCCACTTGTCACCACTCTTCACTTGGACATTGAGTTGTTGACCTCAACTCTTTGAGTGCAACCATCTAGTCAATTCCTTATCCACCAAGTGGTCCATCCGTCAAATCTGTGTCTCTCCAATTTAGAGGCAAGGATGTCGTGCAGGACACTGTCATATGTTTTGCAGAAGTCCAGGTAGATGACATGAGTTGTCTTCCCTTGTCTACCAGTGCTGTGGCCCTGTTGTAGGCCACCAGATTTTTCAGGCACAATTTGTCCTTAGTGAAGCCATATTGGCTGTCATCAATCACCTCGTTATTTTATATGTGCCCTAGCACATTTTCCAGGAGTATCTGCTCCATGACTTTGCCAGGCACAGAGGTGAGACTGACTGGCCTGTAGTTCCCTGGGTCATCTTTATTTCCCTTTTTAAAAATAGGGTTATGTTTCCCCCTTTCCAGTCAGCAGGAACTTTGCCGGACTGCCATGACTTCTCAAATATGATAGATAGTGGCTTAGCCGCTTCATCTACCTGTTCTCTCAGGACCTATGGATGTACCTCATGAGGTCCCATGGACTTGTACACCTTCAGGTTCCTTAGATTGTCTCAAACCTGATCTCTCCCTACAGTGGGTGGTTCCTCATTCACTCAATCTCCACCTTTACCTTTTGCGTCTTAGACGATGTAGTGGAAGACTTTGCCAGTGAAGACTAAGGCAAAAAAGTCATTGAGTCATTGAGTACCTCAGTCTTCTCAACCATATCCTGGGTAACCAAGTGTCCCGTTTCCTTCTGGAGAGGGCCCACATTTTCCCTAGTCTTCCTTTTATTTACCAACACACCTGTATAAGCTTTTCTTGTTGTCCTTGACATCCCTGGCCAGATTTAATTCTGTTAGGGCTTTGGCCTTCCTAAACTGATCCCTGTCTACCTGGAAAATTTCTCTGTATTCCTCCCAAGCTACCTGTCCTTACTTCCACCCTCTGTAGGCTTCCTTTTTGTGTTGGAGCTTGTCCAGATGCTCCTTGTTCATCCACACAGATGTGGTTGTCTTACCTGACTTCCTCTTTGTGGTGATGCATTACTCCTGAGCTTGGAAGAGGTGACCCTTGAATATTAACCACATTTCTTGGACCCCTCTTCCCTCCAGGGCTTTATCCTATGCTATTCTGATGAGCAGATCCCTGAAGAAGCCAAAGTCTTCTCTTCTGAGTCCAGGGTAATGAGCTTGCTGCTCGTTAAGTGACCATGTCCTCCTGGCCACTTTAAGGCTATTGAGCTCCATTTCATGGTCACTGCAGCCTTGAGCTTCACACTTCCCACTAGACCCTTCTTGTTGGTAAGAAGAAAGGTCCAGTGTAGCACTTCTCGTCATTGGTTCCTCTATCAATTGGAGAAGGAAGTTATCATCTATGCATTCCAGGAACCTCATGGATTGCTTGTGCACTGCTGTGTTATGCACTGCAGTGTCCCTCCAACAGATACTGGAGTGGTTGAAGTCCCCCATGAAGACCAGGGCTTGTGAACATGAGGCTGCTCCCATCTGTCCATAGAGGTTCTCATCTGCTAGGTCTTCCTGGTTGGGTGGCCTGTAGCCCCCACTATCATGTGTCCTCTCTCTGCTTTCCCTTTAATCCTGACCCATAAGCTCTTGGTCAGCTCCTCATCCATCCCCAGGCAAAGCCCATGCACTCCAGCTGGTCAGTGACATAGAGGGTGACCCTCCTCCTTGTCACCCCTGCCTGTCCTTTTTAAAGAGCCCGTATCTTTCCATTCCATCACACCAGTCATAGGAGCCATCCCACCACATCTCAATGATGCCAATAAGATCATAGTCCTGCAGGTATGCATGAATGAAGAGGCCTGCATGAGAAAACTGCTACAGACATACTAGCATGCCTACATCAGTCACTCTCCTCAGAGGTGGAGAAAAGGTACTATACCCAGTGGGTCTTCTTCAGCAAGACCATTGAGTTTGTAAAGAAGAGCAGAAAAGTGACATCACACATCTGTAAAGCAGAGCAGAAGAGTGATTTAATACATGGCTAGGCAGAACACCATAAATATGGTCTAGGAAGATAGAGTCTTAATCTCTAGGTGCCACTATGGAATCTCTTTCAGATCTCACACCCAACATGGTGATATTTTTCTGGCATCAAAATGAAAAGGAAAAATAATGAAGTGGAGTATGCTTTCCTGCATACCCAACCAAATCTTTTTCTGCAGCTGGAACATTTGTAACTCATTGCTGCAGTGTGAAATACCTGGTGCCAAATAACATGTGTACATCTGACTCTCATCATAACTTGAGTGCAACTCTTGAGAATTGATTGCAAGCTGCTGCTTCTCTGATTAGTTCTGTAAGTTTGGTAGGGCCATGATAATTTCTCATGTTTGGTGAATTGTGAAACCTCTTCATCATATCTGTATAGGGTTTCTCTCATTTACCTGGCTAGCACTTTTCATGAAACATTTAATTTCCTCATAGATCTCTAATCCTGGCTGATATTGGCCAAAATATCTCAGAGTTAAGGGAGGAAAGAAAGATCTGCATAAGTACGGTTATTGATCAAAGGTGTGATTGTGTGAGCCTGAATTTCCTAAAGAGCCAGGCTAAAAACCATATAATAGCAAGGTTTCTGAGATTATGAATATTATTGCATTTGATAACAGTTATGATGACTAAAATGGCTTTAATTTCTGACTTTCCATGTCTCAGTTGGGCCATATGAAGCCCCTACACTTTGACATTGTTCTCTCAAACCATATGTCAATATTTCTCCTGAATCCTTAGGGCTGGTTATTGTGCTTCTGCATGAGCAGGCTCTTGCTGGTCTGACTCACAGCTATTTGACATTAATGTTTTTTCTGTAACGTTTCATAACTTCATTTGAAATTCTCAAATCACCTTGTGGACACTAGTTAGAACTTAACAGGCTTCTGAAGTAAGTACTGTACTTGCAGTTTTAAAAAGAGAAAGCAAAAGGAAAAATAAAGCCATCATCAGAAATTCTGTTCTGGCTATATTTGAACTGGAGCAAATGATTTCCTGTTGCCTACCCATGATTACCCAGGCCTCAGATCTGCCAAAAAAACTGCACAAGTAGCACCTAACCTAGTTCCGTCAGAGTAATCACAGCTACCTTACACACTTATAATAATGCTTCCTAACCCACATTATTTTGATGGGACTGGATTTATGGCATAATTACATGGACAGTTATTCCAGAGTAGCTGAGGGGAAGGTAACCTCTGGCAGGGAGTCAATGTTAAACCCTTGCAGGTGGAAAGGGAATGTTAGCCTCTTAAATTGCCTGAATTGCAATGAAGCAGTGTGCCTGACCACCCCTCAGCTCCCTGAGAGCAATAATCCACAAGGCCATGATTTAGGTACACTGATAGATTAATTGGGTGTGCTGTTCATTAGATATACATAAATATGCCTTTCAAACGCCTTTTTACATTTTGTGAGAGAGTTGACACACTTAAATGGACAATCTCTTCTTTAATTAAAGCCATGTCTGTAAAGAAAGGAAAAAACTCTGAAGGGTCTACTAGAATCTCTAGCATCTCTAGAAACATAATTTCCACAAAGCTGAGAAGTATTGTGGAATGAAAAAGGAAGCCATGACCACTAGCAGTTTTAGTTTGAATAATTGTTTCAGAAGATAACAATAGCAAAGTCTATGTCATCATAAGATACTCCAAAATCTTTTTGCACAGAATATAACATAGCGCACAGATAAACATAATAATTGCTACTGCTTTAAGCTGCTAATCAAAATAAATTCCCAGAGTAACACAATTAGAAGCTGCCATGACATGAGACAGGTTAGCACAATCTGGCATTTATAAGAATAACCATTTAGTTATCTTTATGCTTCACTATAAATGCTGCCAAGTTTAGGCCATGCTGTGATCCAGTTAGTCACGCTGATTAATACTGTTCTATGAGCATAATACCCTTGATTAACTAGGATGACTCACTGGCAAAGTCCTGTTCAATATAAGTAACAAAGCATAATCTGACCCTTTTGGAAAAAAAGTCTTCTCTTTAAAGAGCTCATAGGGAATTCTTCTTTGGGAATTGTATCATCTAGTTTATGCTAGCCTGCCATCCACTTACACTGACTGTATAAAAGGGATATACTTTTGTTTAATATATTTTTTAATTTAATGTCTGAACCTTAGAGAAAGGAAAACTTCAGCTAAAGCAAGCATTGTTGAGTACATCAATAAAATAAGCATACAAGCAATATATGAACCAGTAAGTACAATACTGAAAAAACCAAACCAACCAGCCAAAACTCGGCAAGACAAAACGAAGAGTTATTACTTCATTTATTGACTTTTAAAGGATAATACATTCACAAAATAATTGGTTTAAAAGAGATCATTCACTAAGCGAACATTGTGGGGAAAACCCCTGTTTTAAGAAAGTTGACTTTATTTACAGGTTTTGTTATACAGTATGAATATTCACAGAGCCATAAAATGATACATTTCAAGAAACGGCTCATTTCTTTGTCTATTGGCTTCTGAATGAAAATCTGACGTACATAGTGAAATACTTGTTTAAAACATACATTTACTTGCTGTACAGGTTTTCTTGTGCTTATCTGTCTCTAATTATTCTTCTGCTGAAGTTGCTGCATTATCATAATAGAAAAATCCATTAGTTACTTGTGTAGTATTATCTTCCTGTAATCTGTCTCCTCCTGAGTTACCATATGCATTATGCTTTATTTCTCTGCTGTACTTACAATAGGCTTTTCCTGCAGTGCTCCATAGGCTGAAGATACATATTATTATTATTATTATTACTAATATTAATATTATTTTGTTGAACACTATCATACTTCAGCAATGAAAATAACAAGGCAGTATCTGGCTCCTCAGTGCATGTCAGCTTGAGCTTTTTTCTATATGCTGTCATGACAGCACTGTGCCAGGATGAGATCTAACCATACAGATGTACCTAAGCTCTTCTACTGCGGATGGGCAGATTGTCAGCAAGGCCTTTGGTGGTGGGCTTTTGCATGCGTGAGTATGCATGCCTGCATAAGCACGCAGCATTCCTCAGCCCAAACCCTCAAACACTAAAGCTGCTGTCATTCCATATTGCACTCATTCAGTAGTCTTGTTTTCACCAGTTACTCAAAGGAACTCTCCACTAGGAAGAATTAGCAAAAATAATATGAGTACTTTTTTCTAGTACTTTTTTAACATCAACTTAAGTCAATATAAAGTTCACTTTAGCCTCTGCCCTGCCATGTGAGTTGTCTACCCATGACCTCCTTTCACATGCACAGAAGTGCAGCATTCCCACCGTGGACGACAGCCCTGCTGTTTGTGAGTGGCGTGCCATAAACCAGAGAATATCAAAGCTTCAGGTGTGCTGCAAACATATGATGGATTACCCCAGGCTTGTTTCCTGAACAGCTCTGTTATCTTTGAAGCTGGCAACAGGCTGTAACTGCCATTCATAAGGGCAAGTTGACATATGCCTTTGTCTGACCAAGTTGCAGGGCTTTTCCTGGAGCAAGGTCTTGGCAGTCCCAGGATGCACTGGAGCAGAGCACCACTTCTATTATTTCTTCTCCAATACAGGTCTCATGACCTACTGTTCATATTTCCACCAGGGCCAGGAGGTTTTGGAACATGGCTACACAACTATTTGCTGCTTCTGCTTCTCTCGAGGTATCCAGATAAAACTTGGAAATAGACAAGAACTAAGATCATTGTGAGTAAACAAGTGTGGAAGATTAATAATATGCACTGCCAGCAAACCTCACGAGACCTGCAGATTGATATTTAATAGCGTGTGTTCCATGTTGCTCATACAAGTTCAAAGGGAGAGCCTGTTTATTATATTTAGATGAGAACCTCTTCCATTAAAACATGGGGACAAAAATAGGGGTCTGTCTCAGTTTTGGGTTCCAGTTTACACTGCTGCATGTGGGTGCTGGTGCCACCTAGATCTTGTGTAGGAGCAGCTGGGTGGCTGGAAAGCTAACTCAGGCAAATCCATCTCAACCACTGCAAAAGAGCATGGGCATAAACTAGCTCATGAGACTAGAGGAAAACTATCCACAGTTTTTTAAAGTTGTCTTGAAGATGTCTTTTATCATAAAAGCACTTTTGTTGTTTTAGAAGGAAAGACTGAAAGAAAACATAGAGTTTGTAAATAACTTTTCTTATGTTGAGGTTTTTCAACAGAGTAGAGATATAACGTTTCTCCAACTTTATGAAGGTGACATAGCAAGTTAGTAATTGAGTCAAAGTTAATTCTCCATTATTTGGCTAAGAATTCTGCCTCCTCATAGATTAATGAAAATACAATCAGAGAATATGAAAAAGAAAGACTCTTTCATTCTGTCTTGAATTTATTCATTATATAGCAGACATTTCTTCTAGTGATAATGATTAGCCTTCAAGATGTAAAGCGTATGCATTTCAAAGACAATTAATTTTGATTCAGTACTGCTCAACTAGGTAAAGTGAAGGATATGTGCTGCCAAGTGGATTTTTTATTTTATGGAGAAGTTTAACACCAAAGGTTTTTATTTGGCTTCGATAATCTAAGCTCATCAATGTCACTTCAAGGAGTCCGAACATGCATCTGACTTTGAGACTTCAAAACAGAGAATTTTCAGCGACTTAGCTGGCTATTAAAGGCAGATGTCTTCACTTCTCTTTACCTGTCTAGATCATGGATATGAAAAATTATTTTTAAAATTTCCTCAAAACACTGTTTCAAGTTTTTAAAACTATATAAAGGACCATTTCTGACCTTTCACATGTTAAAACTTCTTAAATGGAATGTATTTTAAGAGGGAAAATTGTCCTGTATTCTAGACAGACACAGATATTGAAATGAATATGATTTTTATGAAATTGAACCAAGGGTTCTGTAAGTTCACCATAGAGTTCTTTGGAAAAATGACCCAGCTGTCCAAAATCAGAAATAATTAACTACTGAAGAATCCGTAGTTAAAATCAGGTCCACAGAATTCTACATTTCAGCCATTTGTACTGAAGACACAAAGTTCTATCTCTGGAACACTGAATGCATACTCCTTTCCACAAGTCTCTCCCACTTCAATTAACATTTGGCAATGGGCAGCAAAACCTTTAATATCCACCTATGATGCCTGTATGCAACTGTTTAGGGTGGTCATGGAAATTGTACAGGATTTCCAACACTAGCCTATTTATGAATGCAGTGATCTGAAAAAATCTGTTCCTCTACTTAAAAGATAAAGCACACTCCCCATGGAATGTCCAATTCTTCTGGTAATTTTCCTGCAACTTTTATACCACATTACTAAGTAAAAACATAACCAGATTAAATATTTAACCACATGTAATATTTCAGATTAAATAACACATTTTTACTGCTCTGTATTTACTCAATACAATCTACCTCAGACCATATCTGGAAAATTTACAGAAAAAATGAGAGTGTGTGACATCTTAACTGCAGTCAGGATATATGTCAAAGGTGGTGGGTTTAGGACTGCAATATATAATTCTAGACAGTTCATGTAAATTCATGGTTTTCTCAGACTTTAATTCTTCAAAATTGATACTTTACCCCATTTTTAATAAAGTTTACAGAAGTTTTAACAATTATTCTTCAAAATCTTTGAACAACATTGAGTTACTGAAAAATTACTGAAATTTTAAGTGTATTTCAGTTGAACTAACCAAATGTTTGAAAGCCTTGATTTAGATTAATATTTATTTTATTTATGAATTCAGAAGCATAACAGATGCATGAAAATAGGTCACACTTATATTTCTTTAAATATTTTTTCTATACCTCTACTTGAAGGACTGTTATTTTAGAGATTGATGATATGAAAAAGCACAGCTAGAAAGAAATACTAATCATAAGGAAAGCACTGCCTTTACAGTTAAGGCTATATGGTCTCTAAATATATATTAAGGAGTTTAAAGTAAAAAAAAACCTCAGAGATTTTTGTAGCTTAACTTCTGAAAGGATTTATAGCTGCTCACATTTCTGAAAAAATCAAGACATTTCTGTGCATGTGCTTAAATATAGCTTTAGGAATTTAGCTTTGCTAAGTCAGATTCAAAATGTTTCAAACCAAAGCCATTATTTTTAATTCATGTTTCAATTTTCCAGATGGCAATTCTAGCTCCTTAGCCTTTAGCAGTGAAGTCCTACCAAAACATTCACAAATCATGCTGAGGCGTGTTGCTCAGGAAAATGAGAAGCTGGACAACAAAGGGAAGGTACAAGGATGCTCTGCAAACTGCAACATAGAAATAGTGATAGGTGTCCTTGCTGAAGATTTCTATAGTTGAGAAAAAAAAAAAAAAAAAAAAAAGAATTAATTTAAGTTAAATTCAACAGTGGGACTAAGAATTTATTGTCATAAAATAAAACCAAACAAAAACCCCAAACAAAACAACAAAAACCCCAACTGGATTAAACAGAACCATTGCAAGCCTTTGTGCAGCGCACCTCTGCACTTCAGGTTGATGGGTAGGGAATAGATGCTGAAAAATATCAAGCACTTTTATGTTTTACAGGTTTGACTGCCACTGTTACTGGAACTCCTGGCAAAAGTTTGTATCCAACCTTGACTATTACATCCTGTTTGGAAATGGTTTATACTTTGCAAGTTGTGAGAAATTAATTACTTTGACTGAAGATTATTTCTTGGTTCCAGCAGAGAACTTGCAATAGTATTTCTGGATAAGATCAAATCGCAGATTGAGTAATCTAAATTCAATAGTGTCTGAGCAGTATGATCTTGCTTGCTTTAATTAATTAAACCCTCAAAACTTGAAGCATTGGACATCCAGTTGAGAGAGCAATTAATGTCTACAACAAATTATGCCAACATTCTGTTATGTTTTATTCATATATAACTTCACATAATGTAATTAGAGACTAAGGGCTTCTAATTCTGCCGTTTACACCCTGCACATTGCCCACTTCATTGAGTAATTTTAACCAACAAAAATGAAGATATTAGACTTTCTTATTTCAGTTACCTGAAGCTGATGGTGTGCTGTCTACAGTTTATATGTACATATGGGAAGAAGTGTCAGACACCCTGCAGCATGGTATGGCATGTAGAATAAAAATCGGAGAAAACACATGAAAGGTTAACTTGCCATGAAATAGAAACAGACCAATCGCTATAAACTGGAAATATTCAAAGAAAAAATATATGAGAGAAAATTAAGAGCTTATTTTTTATATTGGAATTCTGACATGTTATTCAGATTTGCAGTTTTATTTAACCTTGTGATCTTTGCCATTTGAACCCAATCACTAAACTGACTGTTTCATACACTATGCAAGTAGCCAAAACAGAGATTTCAGCTGACAGCTTGACGTATTTTGCCATCCCTTTAACTAGTGCTGACAAATCATGATTGGTAATAATCATTTAGTATGAATATTACAGTAGCTCCTATGAGCTTCATCCAAAATATCCATTACATGAAGAATTGTAACAGTACAGTGTCAAATTCAACCCTTTTCCCAAGGGATTGGAGGATAACTGTTAAGATTTTTTGAGTAAATGAATAGTATTTCTGTGAGGAAGAATACACTTATTAAATGTATTAAATGATTGCCAAAGGTCATACTGTTAACTCACACATTCTTCTTGATCACTTAGATGAAAAGTAGAATATTTAACAATGTTCTTGAGTACAAGTCATATTTGTTAAGTACCCTAACTATCAACATGGAAAATCCCGGCATTACTTCCATCCACATTTCTATTTTTTACAGGTCTTGGTATGTATGGCAAATAAGCATTAGTTAAACGAAACAGGAGTATTCTACACCTATATTTCAGAGGAAAAATACAGCATATATCCAGGGAGACCCTATTGCAGCTTTTCAATATTTAAATGTTTATATTAAAGATGGGGACAAACATTTTATTAGGGCCTGTTGTAATAGGACAAGGGTACTTAAAGGAAGGTAGATTCAGACTAGATATAAGGAAGAAATTTTTGACAATATGGGTGGTGAAACACTGGAACAGGTTGCCCAGAGAGGTAGTAGATGCCCCATCCCTGGAAACATTCAAAGTCAGGTTGGACGGGACTCTGGGCAACCTGATCTACTTGAAGATCTCCATGCTTATTGCAGGGGCGTTGGACTAGATGCCCTTTAAATGTTCCTTCCAACCTAAACTGTTCTATGATTCTATGAATTTTTTAATACATTATAAATGAATCTAAGTTTTTATATGCTAATTTAGTTTGTATAGTATTAGGGCATTAAAGACATTTAAGAACTATTAAGCTCATATATCTCTGTTGATTGCTTTTGGAGGTTTCCAGGTTTTTTATTTCTAGTTGTGATATTCATTGAGATATACTCTTATCTAGTCTGATATTTAACATCTACTTGACTACCACTGCCTTAATGAAAGCATTTTTAAGCCAGTGATTGTCTTTTCTGAAGCTGTACCTGTCTAGTATGTCCCTGATTCATGAGAGCCCCCTATAACTATGGTAAGACATACAATAAATAACTCTTCTGTTATGATTTTTCCTATATTCAAGGCATTATTTAGTCTGAGTTCAACCAACACTCCTTATACATTAACACTGGAAATACCGCAGATACTAGTATCAATTACGTGGGGATTTGCTAATCCTTCCTCCAACAATCGCATTAAAAGCAGAAGTGTGACAATCTGTAGTATAAGTACTATGGTGTCTTCACAAGAAAAAGTCATGGGTTGCTTTTGCACCTCACCAATGAATCACAAGTGGATGGGTTATGGGGAAAAGAAAGGAAAAGTGTTTATTAACAATAAGATGAAAAGAAGCAGATGAAAGGCAAATATTTATTAAATCTCTAAGCAGTTGAACCAGCAAAGGCTTGACTCTTACAAAGTTATACCTTAATTTGGATTCTCTGGTATCTAATAAAAGGCAGTTGCAACTGAGGTCTGTCTTCTAATTAGGACTTTTATGATACATTGCTCTGGTATGGATTGTGTGTTGTCTACTAACTGGAATTCATGTAACACCCTTTCCCTTAGTGGGTGTACGGGTGGTTTCTCTCTCCTCTACCCAGATGGCTAGTTACAAGACCAGTCTCTCTGAAATGTGTACTTTTCTTTAAATGTGATTGATTTTAGATAACCGATTCAAAAATTGTCTCTAGTCAGGATAAGGGTAGACAAGATAAGTTCATAAACACATATACAGACTAATTAGAGAAACCATGTTGTTTTAACAAACTGGGTTAACCCCCAGAAAAAGCAGATGTCGTTAAGGATTGCCTTTAACTCAGATCAGCGATATAGTGTCTCTCTTAGACTTTATTAATAAATTTCACAGTTTGAGCTCAGAGGGCGACTGAACACCACACAGCCGCTCACTCCCTGTTTCCCTGTCACCGCTGAGAAGAAAATAAGCAAAAACACCACTACTGCCCCCTTCCCCCACAGCACTGAGCAGGAAAGAAAAAGAACCAGGAATTTGAGATAAGGACAAGGAGTGATGACATCATCACTTTAAGGCACAGGCAAAAACCAGATTCGTTAGGGGAAGAAAAAAAATAACATAAATTTAATAGACACTAACAACACGTAACAAACAGAGTAGGGCCATGAGAAGCATTACCACATCCTATAAACACCTTCCTCCATTTCTCCCTTCTTCAAAGGCTCAGTTTTGCTTCTGATTTCTCTATCTCCTCTCCCCCAACAGTGCAGGGGGCAGGGAATGGGGGGTGCAGTCAGTCCTGCCATCTTTTCCACTTTGTGGTGGGGGAACTTCTGTCATTCTTGCCCTGTCCCAGTGCAGTCCCCTCTCACAGGAGACAGTCCTCCACAAACCAGCTCAGACATGAGTCCCTCCCATGGATGTGTGGGTCACCCCCACATGTTGCAATCCTCCCTCCCAGCACTGAACTACTACAGCCGGGCCTTCTTCCTACAGGGCCCCGACCTTCTTCGGGCACAGCCACCTGGATTGGTGTGGGGCCCCCACAGGCCACACACCGGCATCTGCTCCACCGGTGACCCCCATGGGTGGCAGGAGGGGGCAGTCCTGCCGTCTCACCATGGGGTACAGGGGAGTCTCTGCCCTGGCACACCTCCCCCCCTTCTTTCTTCCACTGACCTCAGTGTTCACACAGATGTTCTCAAAACTCCGACTCCTCCTAACTCCAACTCCTTCCAGGTTCCCCTTTTTAAATACGTTACTACAGAGGTGCAGTTATTTGGCTCGGCCTTGGTACAAAGGTGGGTCTGACTTGGAGCTGGGGAAGCTTTGAGAAACTTCTCATAGGGACCCACCACTAAGCCACCTCCCTTGTTACCAAAAAACCCACCACTCACTCAGGCCAGGTTTGGTCAATTTATGCTTATCAGTATTCTTGTACTATCCTAGTAATGAAGATAGAAATAGAAAATACAGAATCTCTTTTAATTATCTTTGTAGCATGCAGAGATTTTCTCATACTATTATACAAAGCTTGTTCACAAAAATGACTCAGTCCTAGAAGAGAGTTTTGCTGACTGGGAGGTTTCCACTCTCTCCTATTAAATTTACTTATGGTTCTGTGGTGAATATTCACAATTATTGTATCAAAAGCTGCTATAACAATTTTTAGTGTTTCACTTGCTAAGTGTTCTTTTGAAAATGATGCCATGCACATCTCAAATGAAGAAATTGAAAGTAAAAAAATAAAAATTCTGTTAAGAATACTGAGAAAAACTTAATGTCCTGTAAATAGGCACATGAGAAAAATTAACTTAAATGGAAACTCTTGTATGCTTTGTCTTCATGTGTTCAACTCTTTCGTACCTTTTTTCAAGATGATAAGTAATCTGATTTTTTTCCCAAATTCAAATTAAATTCCTTCTCTATTTTCTGTTGAACCGGACTTCCTCTTTGTAGTGACTTTCAGAGCCACAGGATAGTCCTGAAGTAATTGAAATTTCTGGTTCTGATGTTAAAATGAGAGAAAAAAAAATCTGCTGTGCTTTGAACTCTAACTTGAGGTTTATGTCCTTTCTGGTCTATAAATAAACAGCCTGGGCTTCTGTGATTTGAACTGTATTTCCAAATCTCACTGACTCTCTTACATTATTTAAATAACTTTATAAAGCACAAGAACTGCTATGCAAAAAAGAAAAACAGAAATTTAACTCTTTGATTGATTACACTTTCCTGATCTTCAGAGGGCTTGATAGGAGTTTCCAAGAGGTCTTAAAGGGTAGCTAAAATCAAAGACAGTTGCCTCCCTGTAGGACAAAAGACATCCAGTAACAGAGGACCTCACTAATGCCCAGGTAATCCATACGCTGCTTATATTCTTGCTTGCATCGTTTTAAGTCTGTGCTACAAAGGAAAATACATATTACATTGTCCCTCTTTACAGAAAGGGCATTTCTTTTAGCTTAAGTTACACCTTTTCAGACTTGAAAATGTTTCTTCTTGTTCTCCTTTATTTCCACACTGTCCACCCTATTTTTCAGATTTATTGCAGTTTGGTGAACAAAACTGGATAACAATGGTTAGGCTTTTCCAATTCAGACTGTATTGGCTGTTGACTCTAATGTAAGCCTCTATTTCTGTTTGAATATCTATCCTTGATAACAGAATATCTTTATTGATGTACATTCACATTATGATCTAGTATATCCAGTATATCTCCCAGACTTTTTCTATGAATTTTGCCTTGATTCACCTTTATTAAAATCTGCAAACTGAATGGCAGCATCTCCTCCCAATAAATAACATTCTAAAGACAACTAATATAATTTTAACGCATCATAAAAGTGGGGTGAACTTTTATTTGCAAATCCCACAGCTAAACAATGAGGGAGAATGAGAACCTTGTTTAATAATTTTAATAATGCTCTAGCTGCTTCCTCTGCGTTTTTGTTTCTTTAAAACAAATTTTAAGAACATTTGTTTTCCATGGAGATAAACAGTTGAAAGTTTCTCCATTCAAGACCTCAGAACAGATGTTATAGTTTGTTGTTGGACAGTGAAGACATCCAGTGTGAAATTAATTCAAAATGTCCTCAGCTATCAAGAGTTTGCAATATGAGCCTGAGTTAAGGAAATAAGGGAAATATTAGGTAAAATGATAAATTTATTTAATTCACACAAGTATAATGACAACGTACCAGTTACTTACCCTGTTTATAGACCTTATAGGAGAGAAGATTTTTAGCCTGACATCTGAAGGTCATTAATGCAGTGACACAGCAGAGTCTTAGAAAGAGTTGCTCTGGTATAGCAATTGTATCATGGAAGAAAGCACACAGATACTTGAAGGAAAACTGGTTTGATGGGTGATGCAGCCTGGCATTTCCTGGCACATTTAACTTGATGGCTCAGTGGCAAATAAAAGCTGGGAGATAGGATGGGTTTATAATTAAGGGCTTTAACAGAGAAGACCAGTAGTTTATAATTATATGTTTGAATGTGTCATTTGTTTCTTCTGAATACTAATGGAACTTTTAAATTTGCTTTCTACAAACAACAAGCCACTGCAATTCCATTCCCCAAATATCTGCAGGATGCAAACAAACAAGCATTGCAAGTATGGCCAAAGCAAATTTATTGAAAAGTGTGTGTTGCATAGAAATTTGCTATGCTACACTTTCAGGCCTTCATTTGAACCTGTATTTTCAGTGTCCCTTTGAGTGAATTTCTTGTAATTTTATATTTATTTCCTGGATCTGCAGACTATTTTCTCCTAAAGTGAAGTAAAGAATAGTAGATTCTAGATCACTTCATATTTTGTCACCTTCTTCCTGTAGCCCTAGAGCATTTATACCTTATAATTTATTCCTTCTAGGATGCTTCAGAGTAAATATTCTGTTCATGTTATCTTTTCTAGTGTAGCCAAGTCCAACACAGAGATTCTGATTTATTTCTACTAGTATTCACATCTGAGTTTGACATGAGATAAAGATATTTTGTGACTTTTCCCATAGTAAATAAAATGTGGAAAGAGCTACTTGTATATTAAGGGCTGGTGTTAGATGTGGAAGACTGAATATCTTAGGGTTTCTCAAATAGTGTATGGCCAATTGAACTAAGTTCCGAATCAATGCAGACAATAAAGGATAGAGACTGATTAAAGTCAACCTAAGACAGACACCTAACCACTCAGATGAATTGTTGCTTAGACTCAGTTGTCCGCATTGATGAGCTTTCTTCTGGTTAAAAGGGGAACTTAGAAGCAGAAACCTGCAGTAGGTTTCTTAGTCTTGAAAGGCATTCTGCCTGAAAAGGTATTTTGGCTCAGTGAAAGTAAAACTCTAAGGTTTTCTTTGCCCTCTTCCTACCTCTGCAACTGTACCCTCCTGCTGTCTCTAGACCTCCGTTCCCTCACCCATGGCCCCTTCAGTGCCAAAGCCCTGAGGCAACAGGGAGATGTAGGTGCCCCTTTTCTCCTCAGAGTCGCTTTTGCTGCAGTCCAGCCACTCCAGCACCCTTGTTTATAGCAGGTCTTTCTTGCTTGTTTTCTCACTGATGTAAAACTGACCATCTAGAAGAAGATTATTGTGTTTTATCATTAGGATAACTACAATGGTATAAGAAACTCTGGTAGATACATGGATGCTTGATAAATACTTTGTGAAACCCATGAAAAACAAAAGCAGCATTTCCATCAACATGTTTAGCATTCCTTGAGGTGATTGATAATCTGATTTTTTCCACCAAAAAAATTCAAAATTAAATCTCCCACCTTCTGTCAAACAGAACATAATCTTTACAGTGACTTTCAAAGCTGCAGGGTAGTCTTTGTAAATTAATTTCCTTGTTACATGATAAAAATTACACTGCAGTTCTAAAACCTAATTTAGGGTGTATGGACTTTCAGCTCCATAAATCATCAACATGTCCTTCAGCTAAAGTGTGCTCACCACTTCTCAGAAACTGTAATATATTACATAACATATAAAATATAAGGTGCAGTAACAGACTCTCTTAAGAAATCAAAATCAAGACAGAGCTTATATATACATATAAAAATCAATTTTATTGGGATAATAGTATTATATAAAACTTGAAATTAAATTAAAATGACTTATGCTTTCAGATCCTCTTAGATGTTGCGTTTAGTTAACATGAGAGAGACTTTTTAACCTATATAAATGCCACAGTACATGAATACACACCTTTGAAATTGCTTTCTTTTCAATCTCACTGATTACAAAGATTTATTGTCCCTTGTCTACCTCAGTATTTCCTTTTGAAACTGGGGTACAACAGAACTAAAAGTACTGATCATTTACCATGATTTATAAATATTAACATCCTGGTACATATTTCCGTCATAAAAAAAAGGTCAAAAGCTACCTTTGGAGAAGTCAGTTTCCTCAGGGCCTTACCACTGAGGCATCAAGAATTTGACAGCCAGTTCCAGGGATGTGTATTCTAAAGAATGAGTGCTGGTGCAAGCTGCACAGTAGTGAGATGGCTGCAACTCATTAGCTAGCTAGCTAGCTAGCTAGTAAAACATGTTTCTTCTTAAAGATGTGCTTCTTTCTCAGCTTCTCATTGGTTTGTTCAAAGCAACTGTTAGAAATAATGGGAAGTCCTGGCTTGTAGTCTGAAAATCAGGTTCTATATCTTCTTTTGTTCACCACCCTTCCCTTACAGCAGCTATTTCTTTGTTCTTGTTTTTATCCTTCCATGCTACAGCACCAATTTTTCACTGTTTCTTTTACTCTTTGTTATTCTTACCTTAGTGCTTTTTCCCTTTTGATACATTTCTGAGAGGCTGATGGAATTGCTTGCATTAATTTGTAAGCGTTTGTAAGTATTCCTGCCCAAAGATGACTATATGTTAAGTTCTGCAGCTACACAACTTGCAGTTCTATGCAGGGAACAGAATTCATCTGCCTGGGACCCTGCGTTCTCCTAGATGACGATTATCTCTGCTATTATTTGGAGCAATGCCTGAGTGCATTTGGAATATGTTCAGGGTCTCAGATCAGAACATGTATCTTGAAATTGGATAAAAACTAGTCAATAAGCTTTGACATACATGCCAGATGGAGGAATCATAATAATTGGGGGCCAATATCTATTTAATGTAGCAATAAAAAGTAATAAGGAAATTGGTACACCTGCAAAATGCAGATACCACCAAGCTAATGCCAACTGAGCCTTGATATAGTACAGGCACGCCAGACCAAGGATCACCCTGGAGTGATAAACCCTGTGGGGACATACACAGCTTGTTATTAATAACTCACCAAATACAGTTATCACAAATTCAGAGGCAAGTTAGACTCTCTGCATGTCACTATGGTATGTGCAAGAACTGGGATCTCTGCAGTCTAGTGTAATGTAGACATGCATGTTTAGACTGCCTCTATTTATACTCTTTTCAGTATTCTTTTACATTAGCAAGCACTACTTTGCTTTTTTCTGTTATTCCATTTAATGGCTTGTCACAGCTCCAAGAGTGAATTCTACTACAAGATCCAAATCCAAGCATATATTTTGGGAAAATCTAGTCTATGAAATGCAACTAAAAATCGAAGATGTTTCAAACCACTGCTCTGATATAAGAGAAAGCCTTCTATTTAAAATAAGTTCTTGTAGAGAAACTGAAAGAAGGGTCTCTGTGCTATTTGCTATATAGCCTAACTACAAAATCAGTATGCTTCAAGTAGATGTCTCTTCAAGCTACAGAGTTACTAATTTATTTTTTTTTTTACTTTAAACACCTGTATTACAATAGTCTGTAAATAAAAAAAATTCCTATATATTATGTTCTCAATTAATCTGTGTCCCCACCTCCTGTTACTTCTATATGCTAAAATAGGAGTGTAATGTAATTTAGGTATGGAAATTCTCTTTGCAGTCAATGGAGGGAGACAAGCACCTCAGAAGGGCATTTCATCCCATTCCCAAAATCAGAACCCCACTCTGCAATTCAGAGACATAGGATGGAGTTCCTTTGATCAGAAGTTGACAACTATGTTGTACATAGAATCATAGAATCACATACCCTTATCTGATCTAGTCGTCTAAATTCTCTGCATTGTCTGTAGTGAAAAATATGTACTTCCCTTCATCCCAAAGTAGATTCCAAAGAGGACAGATGAGCTGAGTGTTAAAGATACCTTTCCTCTCACTTGACTGTTAAGAGAGATGCTGAGCACCTGCCTTAGATGTATAAATCAGATACCTAACACTAACACCTTCTATCTTGATTACTGAGATTGCTTCATCTCTTAACTGAGCCTAAACTCCTATCCTTGACATTTCAGCTAAGCTAAATCCAAAGCAAGGTGAGATGAATCCAGGCTTGTGTGCTTCCCCATCCATGGCTCATACTTGCAGATGTTTATCTATCTAATTACTTGCCTCTAATTCCTGTTGAACACCTATTTGATTCCTATGTTGAAATTCTGTGTTCATATTAAAAGTTTCAAAAATACAGGTGTTTCAAATAATTTTGATAACTGTTGAATTTCTAGCTATGAATGTAGATTATAAAGTACTTTACAGGGGGATGTCTCTCCTTTCTTTGTACTTAAACGTTCTAGCAGACAGTTGCGCTTCATCCTCTGTCTCCAGAGAGAACATATTTTCATATCCTTTTCACATCTTTCCATTAGACATGTCTTTCTGAAAAAATATTTGTGTGATGTATGTACTCTTTTTGAACTGTATAGCACTGGGAAAAAACCACGGTTCTCTTTCATCTTTCATATAGTATTAATTAATGAATGTCACATGGTTCTCCAATGTGGCTTGCACCATTCTTGTCTTTTTTGGTTCCCTTGTAATGTTTGTACGGTGTGTAAACAAACAATGAAATCAAATTCATCACATCCAGTAGTAGATCACCTAAATGTAAGGATGGAAGGGTGTTTGGAGGCAGAGGAAGATATGTTTTATTTCAGCAGCTCTGTTTTATATTACAGCCCCATCTGCCTGTGCTGGACCTTGGATGACATCCGACAGTGCAAGCTAAAACAATGATCATTCAGAAAACACTTCAACAGATCAGCTAAATAATCAGACCCAAACCAGATGGTGCTGCAAAAAATAAGTATCTTTTTCTCTGCCAGTTTATGAATAACTACTCTTATAATGATAACAAAAAACTGCATACAAGGCTTTTGTAATATTAGAAGCAAACTCCAACTGCCAGGTGAGGGAATGGGTCACTTTTTTTAAAAATTCAATATGGTTTGTTCAGACTGTCTTTGTTAAATCACTTTTCCATAAGATAATCTTTTCAGTATAAGTTAATAATGTCATTATTGGGAAAGATTTTTTGTTTTATTTAAGATCGCCCATGTAGAAATGCACTCTGCATGTACATATATGTACATCTGCTATTGTGATAACAAAGACTTTTTTTACTTTGGGTATATACAAAGGTCTACAGTGTTTATTTTCTGAGGTATAAATATTTCAGATTCTTTGTATGAGGATTTAATTGACCTCCCAGTGCAAATTAGCGAAGCCAGGGAGTTTCCTCAAGTGTATAGCTACTACAGAACCACCTGCACTAAATAACTGTGGGTTGATTTACTGCGTTATAATTTTCTCTTCTATTTCTTGTACTTCATAAATTTTGGATTTTGCTATTTTCCCTACCTTCATTGTCTGTCACTTTCTCATAAATAAAAGTGTTAACTATTTAACACAAATATATTTAGCCCATTTTATATGATAATTAGATATAAAGTTAGCATATCCTCTGCAATCTAAAAACAATGGGAGAGACATTTTTCCTGATTTCTTCTTGATAGATCAGTCCACTAAATATATAAATAAATAACTCCTCATGATTATTTACTGTCAAGTAGCAGAAAACTTTGCAAAGTTGAGTTATGAGATATAGTTTGATCATTTTGGAATATTATTACTTTTAGACTTAGCAATTTGGCAGTGCTAAAATATGATGATCATTTCCAACCTTCTTGCCAGGCCTTCAAGACAGGTATGAAATTTAAGGCCTAATTTTGTTCTCCCTCTATACTGGCATAAATCAGGAAGAATGCTATTTCATTCAGCAGAGGCAGATCAAAGTAAAATTAGATGTTGGTCCTGATATCAACCGTCGCTTCAAAAACACTACCAATACTGCTTTATTATTATTGTTGCGCTTGATATTGGTATTTTGATATTTCCCCAAAAAAGCAATGACAAGATTGACATACTACTGTACAAACCATGTATTGGTAGCATACTATTATCCTAACATTTTGGAAAATGTACTGTCTCCTGTCAGTAGTGCTTTGGTCATTTTTCTCGCCAGTATGCAATTCCAGTTCTGCGGGACAGTTCATGGGCAGTACATTACTCGAACAGACAACTCTCTAACAAGATCAAGAACCTAATTTACAATCAGGTGCTACATGAGAACATAAAGAGGGAGGAGGGAAAAAACAGACAAATATGGCAGTAATGTGATATTCTCCTTGTACAGTTTAGTAGTGAGAATGACTTGGTCATTCTGAATAATTGAAGCTTTCTGTTGTAAATAATCATTATCAGCAGTCTCCATCTGCCTTCTACTTACTTTACTAATTACTAGAAGGGAAAATTTGTGTGCTAATGTTTTTGGCTTTTTTTACCAATAGAAAAAGAAGGTTTTTCTGTCTTCTTCTGCTTTGTTCAGCTGTTGAGATTTGCTAGTCCAGTGTTATTAGCTCTCTTCCTTGCTAAAAGGTGGCAAGAGTAATGTCTTTTGTAGTTTACTGTTGTATTTTTAATTTTCTTTCTTCAATCCTCTCTCCTTCAGCAGGCTGGAAGATCTTTAATGTTATTCTGGCCTTTGCATGCAATACTGTGAACAGATTGGTGTTGTCAGGGAATTATATCCAATCTGTGTTGAGCTTTGAAGAGGAATTGTTTATGATTAGGCGATTTACACTTGAAGTGGGCAGAAGATGGCAAGGCCTATAATTAGAAGGAGGGAAATTTATCTCCCAACAGCATGTTCCTCCCTCTGAGCAGAGCCCTAGAGTCAGAAAAGGGCAGATGTAAACACACTTCTCCTCCAAGCTGGCTGATTCTGCACCTGGGTTTGATTGAGTCTGAGTTGTCTCTGCCAGGAACAACAGTTGGACTTCAGCCTGGTTAGGAAAGGCAAATTCTGTCACCACTGTCTTCTTTCCTTAGCTTATCTGCTGTGTTTTCTAAAACATTTTGTTGAAGTACATCTGCCTCTTCTGACCCAGTTGGCCAAATGTGTATGAACAAGCTGAAGCACATTACCTGCTCTCGTGTCTGAGCAGCCACGGGTCACCTGAAGAGCTGAAAAGGAATCAAAAAGACAGAAAAGACCCAGAACAGACATGCTAAATATCATCTGTATGAAGCTAACAAAGAGATATTGTCAATGTCCCATTTATCTTCCTTAAATTTGTGTATTTGTATCTCACCTCTCTTCTTCTACCTGTAATTCTGCCCGTGCATCAAGGATGTGGCTCTGTCAATGTGGCTGTGACAGTCCCCAGTAGGGGACAGTGGCTATAAGACATTTTACAGGTATTACTCCCATGTTTAGCAGTCTACAAAATGTGTTTGGTGCCATGGCAAAGGGCTTATGATTCCCACTCCTAGGGTCTACTAACTGCTACATTAGCTTGCTATCTATCTGACTGCCTCAATGACATCTTTGGTAACCTTACAGGTGTCTTTGGAGCAAAGTGTTTGGGTTTCTGAAGCCAGCTTCTTTGTATACCAACATCACCCAGCTCCCACGGTCTACTCTGACATTTCCAAGAGTCTCCTAGAAAAGAAGCAAAAAAAGAGCTTCTGATTAGGAGTATGCCTAATAATTCACAGAATCACAGAATCGTCTAGGTTGGAAAAGACCTTGAAGGTCATCCAGTCCAACCATTTACCTAACACTGACAGTTCCCAACTACAACAGATCCGTCAGCGCTATGTCGACCCGACTCTTAAACACCTCCAGGGATGGGGGATCCACCACTGCCCTGGGCAGCCCAGTCCAACACCTAACAACCCATTCTGTAATGAAATGCTTCATAATATATATATATTCCTAATAATACTTCCTAATTCAACTCAACTACATTTTATCTTGGAGCAGTCCAACTAATCCACAGTTTATTTTGTCTGTATAACAATTTGTAAAGTTCAGAATTTATCTCAGCTAAAGTTTTGAAGTGATAAACTTGTTTTTTGACTGTAAAATCACCTCCAGCTAAATATGTTTTGTTGAATGGGAAAGTAAAGAGTAAATGTCAACTAAGAAGATTTTTCTATGTACCCAAGTTGAGGTTTTTTTGTTTTTACATCCAGGAAGCCCCTGCTTGTTGAACTTTTTTCCTTCTCCCTCACTCTAACCATGAGATTTTTATTATTTTTTTAAATGTGTTGAGAGCTATTTAAGAATTAAGAGAAGGATGTATGCTGCCAGACTGAAACTCCATATCTAAAAAATCCCATCCAGTCCTGAATACTTCTAGTCTCTATGATTTCCTAGCCAACCAAAAGCTACTGTCATCAAAGAAGCTGTTAAGATAACAAATGGAAAAGTTCCACGGTAATTTGTTTTTAAAGTAATTAGATTATGTACATCTGGGAAACATGATTTTTTCCAAGAATTGCTTTTTTTGCAGCCCCATTTTAACCATTTCTTTCAGTGTTTACCCTTCCTCAGTTTCCCACAGAACAGAGATACTGTAACTAGCTTCTACAGTTCATAAAGGATTTTCCACAGGATGCATTATGTCCATAAAAGACTGATTATACCCCACTGTGAATTCTTAGAAAGTACAGCATAACTATTTACAGTGTCTTCACTCTCCCTGTTCTCTGCGGTAGGAAATTGTTCCTAGGATTTAGTTGACCTCTGTGCGTGACCAGTAGTTCTAGTCCAGAAGGGCTGTTAGTGCTCATTGAGTCTGAAGAAACAAAAGAAATTATTTTACAGAGACTACCAGCTTCAATAAGCCAGGAATGAACAGGTTATTTATTAAATATGTACCTTTAGGAAAGGTTGCTGATATTCTTTCTATATAATGGGCAGATAGAGACTGAAAAAGGAAGCAGTACAGTTAATATAGTGACAAGTCAACAAGAATTGAAAAAAAAAATAGTCTATACCTCAGGAACACAGGTGAGGAGAAAATAGAGGGGAAGTAATAGTAGAATTGTTTCAGCAAAGATTGCACTGAGGACTTGAATTTATTCTTGAAATTCCTTCACTGACAAAAAATAACCCAATACCAAAAAAAAGGAAAAATCCAGAGATTTCAAAGGATAAGACTGTGCTGTGGAAGAATTACATAACATTATTTAATACTAGAAATCATTGTAATGATAAAGTAGCTAGAAGTTTGAAAAAATCAATCTTTCATAAAGTCCTCCAAAAACTCATCCATTTTTTATAGTATCTGTGACATCTGAGCATTAAAATAAGTTTCAAAGAACCTTCATGTTCAATAACAAAAGTAGATTTCGAGAAAAAGACGTACCACTTCTGCTGATAGTAATTTAAATGTTATATTGCTTTTCATATTCAATTAAGTGACCAAAACCTGCCAGCAAGGGCATAATTTTCATAAGATTTAAACTTAGACTTTTGCTACCAGCAAAATTGAGTTAAGCATCCAGACTGTCATATCCTCCTGTTATTGAATTAAGAAGCATGGCAGAACTTGTAAAAGGACAGAGACAGATTTTTTCAAGGTATGTAAGGAAATGTCTAGCTTTTACAAAATGACCACCTGCCTCTTTAGATCACTATATTTGAAAATCTGGTATCTAGTTACTTCCTGACAGAATGTTTTTCTTCCTCTTGGCACATTGTATAATGTGCCAAGAATAAGAACTCTGATTTTATTTATTTTATTTTAATTTAATTGTTTGACTGATGCCAAATAGCTGGGTCCTTCTCTGAGCTCTGAGGGACTTTTTGGATGAGTGACAAACAAGCTGAAAATACAACAGAGCTGTGGGTCAAATCTGAAATAATGCAGAGTGAGAAGTCCTGAATGTCGCTAGCGTGTTTTAATTTTATGTTTGATATTTGATGCTTGTGAGCATTCTGGGTCCAGCTGATTTTGCTGCGCTGCAGGAAACAGTACACAAGCTACTAATCACTCTGTACTCTAGCGTGAAAATTAGTTCTCTGATATTAAATTCAATTCTGTAGCAGTGAATTTTTTAATATGAACTACAGATGCAGCCATGACATAAATGCTGACTAGAGCCCCACTGCAGGTCTTGTACCCAGCTGCCTCATCCTCCTCCAGAGCCCAGGCTGTGCCCCATAGTCCCAGCCCCAACGGTCTGCCTGCTCCGTGGGGAGTTAGCCTGCAGCTGGCAGAGACACATAGCCACAGCCCTTCTGGCTTTAAGGCTGCTCTGTCCCTCTATCCTGCCACAGTGCTGGCACCATTTTGACTCCCAGTACAGCACCGGCGATTCTCTGCGGAGACAGAAACTGCAGGGATGTGCTGAGTGAATTGAGGGATGCCAGCACCACAGCAGGGGAGACTGGACTAGCATGAAAGCAAGAACCTTCATGGCCTGCACTGCCAATCTGTACTTGGCATTACATATTCAGCATCCAACTGCCTGGCAAATCAGAGGTCACATTCATTAATTTAGGTTTCACTTCAGCTAGCTGATTAAACACATAAAACAAATGAATATTCCCCTTGATTTCAATTAGATCATTCAATTTAAACCTCGTCAAATGCTAAACTTTGCTGAACTAGGGTCATTGTCGTTCCATAATAAAATCTATGACTTCATTTGAAGGGACAAAAACAGATAGAGAAGGCTGTCTGCTATAACATGAGAGAAGACTTGCTCAAACCCAGGTTTCATCTCTTGTGTTCGTTCTCTGTAGGCTGCAAAAACATGAGCCGCTAAAATGACAAAATCAAATGTAGCATTTGTGGGGTGGCTGACTTCTGATTCGTTGTAACTCTTCCTCTGGGAGCTGAGACAAAAATCACACTGGCCAAAATGAAAAATCAAGTGGTCATTCCAGATGTGTCATCTGCCTGTGGATGAAAATACTTACTTTGGCATTTGACAGCATCCTCAGCTGTAGACCACTCACAGATGCCAAAGATTTACAGTGGTGCTGCAAATTCTGCTGTTCTGAATTTCAAGAACACATTTCAAACTGACCAACCAAAGAGAGCAACCTTTTTGACTTCAGTGAGTTCATCTTGGACTCAAATGCCCATTTGTAAATGGAGAGTCTAAAATTTTGTTAAATTTATATGGTTGACACGAGAATAGATTAATCAGTGCTTTTGGAGTGCATGGTGTACTGCTGAGGACCACAGAAATGCCTGTAGATATTTTTTTTTAAAAGTACTTGTCATCATTCTCTTCACATGTGCTCTGGAAGCTCTTAAAAGCCCTCTCTGACCCTTTTGTATTTAGTCATACCTCTTGCAAAATCAGCTGCTTAGAGTATGCTTGTGTAGTGTCATAAAGAATTGTGATGAAAGCTGAAGCCCTAACTTTAAAGAATTAAAGAATAAGTATTATGTTATGGCTTTCTTTCAGAACTGAAACTAAAATTAGATGGGTGAGAATGGGAGGAAAAATAAAGAAGGCGCAGTGAAACAGGAAGAAATCTGTTTTAAGCTAAATAATAAGAAATAGAATGGTATATGATGTATGGCCACGAAAATGACCAGAAGGCTGGAGCATCTCTCCTGTGAAGAAAGGCTGAGAGAGTTGGGGTTGTTTCAGCCTGAAGAGAAGGCTCCGCGGAGACCTCACAGCAGCCTTCCTGTACTTAAAAGGGGACCTACAGGAAAGATGGGAGTGTACTGATAGAATGAGGGATGATGGTTTTAAACTGAAATAGGGTATATTAAGATTAGATATTAGGAAGAAATTCTTTACTGTGAGAGTGGTGAGACACTGGAAGATGTTGCCCAGAGAGGTTGTGGCTGTCCCCTCCCTGGAAGTGTTCAGGGCCATGTTGGACGGGGCTTTGAGCAACCTGGTCTAGTGGAGGGTCCCTGCGCATACAGGGCAGGCTAAAACTAGTTGCTCTTCAAAGGTCCCTTCCCACCCAAACCATTCTATGATTCAGTGAATGACAGAATGGTCTTGATGAGCAGAAAGGACCAGCAAGACCATGAACTGACTCAGCAAAAAAGAAAACTATGATTCATAATCAAAAGCTGTGTTAATAAGACAAGGCAGGAATGTTACCTGAGTAGGGAGTAGCTGGATAGACAGCAGCCTGGAAGTTGGACATGCTTGCTAGCAAAAGACAGTTAAATGAAAAATATTTGTGATGGTATTGCATCTGTGCTGCTGAAGACTAGAAGCTTGGAATAGATACAACCTCTCCCTTCTGTGCATTAAGGAACTCCATAATAAGGTTTATTTCTCCCAAGGAACAGTGAATTTTTGAGTACAGCTGGGAAACAGAAGACTACATTTAAACAATAATTAAATCCACTTTTCAGTGCAGTGTTCTTTGCAACAACAAGCTAAATCTTTACACAAAGGAGTGCAATAGTAAGAATAAACAATATCATGCAAAAATATTAACATAAAAAAATGATAGATTGAAGCAAAATTATTAAAAAAAAAAAAAAAAGCTGGCATTGCACTTTGAAATGCTACTCTGAAATGTACAGCCTCCCAATTAGGAAAAAAGCCCAACAGACAGGCCTTATTTTCTAGAAGTTGCTGACTGCATTGCTATCTACATGAAATACCCATTGATATCAGCATGATGTCTGGCTAAATCTAATGAGTTTTATTTGGAAGTGTATGTTGGAAAAAATGAAGAAATTTGGTGTGAAAAGTGGAGTAATTACATATGTAACTATACAAACGGGATCCTATGCCACAGGCCTTGCAGGGATAATGTATGTTTGAGTAACAAAAGGTGTGTATCTTCATCATCCACACAACCCAGAAGTGCTGTTCTTCACAAAATACATTCTGGAGCATCTGAATCAGTTATCAGGAGTTTTTCTGTTTGGTTGGATGGGTTTTTCTCCCCCATACCAACGGAAGCAAGATATAAATGAGATTTCCATGTAACAGATATGTCACCTGTGACCCTGAACATACTACAGGAACAAATGGATCAACAAAAACACCTCTTTGCATGCTATTAATCATTTTTGAGAAGCTTACCAATTCAGTGAAAGGAGTTCTTTATTAAAGAAAAGGTAAATAATGTAAAAGACACCCATGAAAATAGATCTCTTTTTGGATTTCTCTGTGCTTGTGAAGAAAAGGAAGATTGCCATTAATACAAGGTATGACCACATTTAAAGGTTTCCCACAAGCTCAATGTTCAAGAACTCACATGAAAGGAAACACACGAAGACTAGTTTATAATAATTATTTATACCACAGAGTCATTATTCATGCTCTTAACAAGGCTACACCTCAAAAACTGAAAATTAAATAAGAACCTATGTTTTTCAGGAAGATTAAGGGAAATTATTTAGATGATATTCATGCACCTGCTAGAACAAGAAAATGTACAAATTGACAAAATTATATGGATACAAAAAGTTATATTCTCCAATATCCGGCAAAAGAATATTAGATTCCTTAGAAACTAAAGATATGATTATTGATAATTCAACTGAATGAAAGATTCCCTCATAATTGATGAGTAATACGCAAAGCAGTATATTACATCTGTAATTCTTCTGTTAGTGCATGCAGATGATTGGACATGTCTGGAGTACACAACATGATTCAATATTATTTTCCATAGTCAAAATCATAAACCAGTTATTTGTTCCCTGGTAAAACATTTTTAAAATAGCATCTTTCTGCACAGAATATGGATTACAAATTTGGAATGATACGCTAATCCTGCTCAAATTTCTGCTGTCACATGGTTTTGCTTAGCTTGTTTTTACAATTATACCACAACCAGAAAAGCAATGGATATTTCCATATTAGATTTTGTGCCTTTTCACTAAATTAAATTTAAAGATGGGAGGACTTCAGTATACTGCTCTGTTCTGATTTGTTAAGACATTAAGTACCTGTATTATTTGGAAACATATACATTGTCATGATCCATTCCGTATCAGAAACAGTGTTTCTTTAGTGTCATGTTTAGGCTCTTATTGAAAGAAAAGTGAATGTTATACCATTTTGAAAGATCTAAACTTTGAGCTGAGATGATCTCCTATCTCTGCTATACGCTAATCTACCAAAATAGAGATGTACCAAAACCACTGGAAATAAATACCTTTTTTTTTTTTTTTTTTCTAAATATATTGCAACCTCCAGCGTCTCAAATAACATTTTAAATTAACAAATTCATCTATCTGTGAAATACATTAGCACATCTTAAAAGGAGAATCTCACTTTTTCTGTCTTTGTAAGCTTTACCACTGATTCATTTAGTGGTATCACCAAAACCTCAAAATTTTTGTTGATAATTCACAACTCATAACCCTCAGTTTCTCATCTAACCTAATTAGTGTCTAAAGAAAAGGATATACAAAAGCCAAGATGCTTGTCATAAAGCCAAATAAACTAGACAGAGTTTAGACTGAGTAGAACTTCATGGTCCCATCTGTCCTGCAAAGATGAACAGTTACCTAACAACAATGTAGCTCAGCTCAGCTTTCAATTGAGAACCATATCTTAGAACAAAACACTTTTAAGGATATTTTTTTCACACTTCTCATGGAAGAAACATTGCTCAGCATCTTCTTTTCTTCAGTCTATAGTATGTCACAATAGTTGGTGGTATTTTCTTTAGCTATAATGGTGGAAGGACAGAAGTCAGACAATCACAGAATCACAGGATGGCTACAGTTGGAAAGACCTTTGGGTATCATCTGGTCCATGCTCAAACCAGGATCAACTACAGCAGGCTGCTCAGAGACATGTCCAGTGGGGTTTTGAAGACCTTCAGGGATGGAAACTCCATAATTTCCCTGGACAATGTGTTCCAGTGTTTGACCATACTCACAATTAAAAAATATTTTCATTTATTTAAAGGGAATTTCTTGTATTTCCTTTTATGCCCATTACCTCTCTTCCTGTCACTGGATATCACAAAAAATAGTCTAGTTTCATCTTTTTTTACTTTCTCCCATAAGGTATTTAAAATAGAAACATCCATCAGATGTGTCTAAGCTTCATCTTCTCCAGGCTCAACAGTCCCAGCTCTCACAGCTTCTCCTAGTAAAAGAGATGCTCCAATACCTTAATCATCTTCATGGTCCTTTGATGGGCTTATTCCAGTATGTCCATGACTGTACTGCACTGTGTAGCCCAGGACTGGGCACAGCAGTCCAGGTGTGTGATACAGAGTGATGAGAGAGATACAGAGGATCACCTTTCCTCATCTGCAAACAATGATCTTTCTAATGCAACTCAGGACGGTTTTGGCCTTCTTGGTGGGAAGGCACATTGTTCACTGGCTTTTGTTAAACTTTATCATCATGAGGACTCCCAGGAGCTTTCCCTCAAAGCTGCTTTCCCGTCTGTGCCCCCCCAAAATATTATTGATCCATTGAGTTATTCCTCCACAGATGCAGGGCTTTACATTTCTGTTTCATTGAACTTTGTGAGATTATTGTTCACTCATTTCTGCAACCTGTCCTCTGACAGCTCAACCATCTGGTGTATCAGGGAGTTTATTATCCTCCCAGTTTTGTATCATCACAAACTTGCTGAGATTATGCTCTTTCCCATCATCCAGATCACTAATGCTGATGTTCAACAATATTGGCCCCAGTATTGACCCCTGAGGTACACCACTAATGGTTGTCCTGTGGCTGGACTTCATGTTACTGATCACAATCCTCTGAGCCCAGCAGTTCAGCCAGTTTTCAGTTCATCTCATTGCCCACTTATACAGGCTGTACTTCATTCAGTTTATAAGGATGTTACTAGAGATGGTGTCTTTCCAATGAGACTGTAGCCCAGTAACTGCATGCAGATGTCTAGTTCCTCCTGTTTGTTCCCCATGCTGATGCATCAAGATACACAAACTTCAGATGGGCACCTGGTGGTGTTGATTTATCAGTAAAAGTTAGGTGTACAATACACAAGTAGAACTAATTAATTAGATTGGAGCATAGATGATACTGAATGTTGTGTTTTAATACAGAGTGTATGGCATGGAGAAGAAAGATGCCAGGCTAATACTAATACTGATTTCCTATGCTTATACGAGTAAAAAATCACTCCCAGAGATGTCATCATTCTAACCCTGGCTGCTCAGACTTCATCACCAAACCTCAGGTTGCTTCTTGTATCTTCCGTATTGGTGCTTATTGCATCCACCTACAAACCTTGTCTTACCAATACATCTAACACTTGTATGGGATGTGAGAAGCAAGGATTCAAACTCTCTGCTGGAAGTTTTGTGTTTCTCACTTTTCAGGAAAGCAGCCTATAAATTATTCTGAGCCACTCTTAGCCTGCTTTGTTAAAGCTATTCATGCACATGTAATTGTTCGTTGGTCTAGAAACCAAGTATAGGCCAGTAGTTAGAAAGACTTTATCTCAGACACTTACTCAGTTACTAGCTGAGTAATTTACTCAGAAAGTGATATTGAAAAATTCTTCCATTTTCCAGGTTCCTCCAAACCCCTGTTCTTTCATAGCACACTAACATTCAGTATTTTCCAAGCAAGTATTCTCAGAGGATGGAGTTGAATGCTGAATGTCAACTTTGACATGATTATCCAGTGCTCTAACCATTTCAAGTAAAGGTTCTTAGCTACAGTTCATTACTTTGCTGCATGAATCAAGGTTTTTTAGATGAGATATATAGACTGTGAATCCCCACTTGAACATATGTATGAAATGTGAACATCAGTGGAAGTAGGAAAGATCTGAATTTGACTAAACTGTCAACCTAGACACCAAAAGTATCAGCTGTACACTTCCTGTGACACCTGATGCTTCAAATTAACAATTCTAGGATACGAACAAAGAACTAGAAGGAATATAAAAAATCTTTATATTATTTTCTGTCTAGTGACAATAAAAATATAATTTAATCTGTTCATAACTTCTGAAATTAGTTCTGTGTTTCCCATAGTAGAAGACCACAGCTCTTTTAAGTATTTTAATTATTCAGAATCCAAATATTTATATAAACTTACAGGGTAATGAGAGAGATTTCACTGGGGCCACATTAAAGGCTAGATTCTTTGTTGTGTTACTTGTTAGTTTTACATCAGAAAACTTCATCCTATATTTCTCTTCAACAAAGAAGGGGGAAGGGGACTCTGATAAAAGTTTGAAATAAATTACTATAAAGATCTGCTTAGAATTGGGCATACAAAACCAATAGGATTTTTCAGTGCACCGCACTCACCCTTCAGATGCCAAAGCAGAAGTATACAAGTGCTCTAAAGACAGACTCATGTAGATGTCTCCGATATTGTGTGACATCTCAAATGGCATGAGATGGAGAATTGAATTGAACATAAGACCTGAGATTCAATAATACATTAAGACATCTAAATTAAGGTGTGCATTTGTCTAGAATCACATTATAGTATATGGAATCTAAAGAGATACTCATTTAGCCAGAGACTGTCTTCTGCTTCAAGTTGAAGTGAATAGGAATGTGAGCTTAGTGCACTTCATTGATTAGCCTTTCATTTGGCTATAATGTCCAACTCACATTCAGATTCCCACATGTAGGTGCACTTGCATTGTTGAAAGTGTTGGCAATCTGGGCAGAGCCATGATTTTCAATAAGAGTCTTTGAAGCACTTTTCTAGAACAGACGTTTTTGCAATCCCAAACAGAATAATGACCCTAAAGATGTGACTAGAAGAAACTTCCAGAACAACAGGTGCTAGGGGACTAGAAAGCGACTAAGGAGTACGTCTTGAGGTTGACATGCAAAAGAACAGAAAACTCCAAAATAAAAGACAACTATTGGCATAGAACAGGGCTGTTAACTTCATTTCCTCTTTTCCACTAGTAATATTTCTGCCATTACATGCGTTTCAGGAAGCATAAGGATGCAAACTTTCCTGTCCTGTTTCTACTTGTTCAGAATAGTGGACTAAAAATATAGTCATCTGTCCCTAGCTGGTTGAAATTACTTGTACACTCAATACAGGAGGATCTGCCTCAATATCTTGTGATTTTCTGTAGGTTTTGTTTGTTTGTTTGTTTTCCTGAATAGCACAGCATTATGAAAAAAATAACTGAAAAGTTCTTAATTTGAGATAAAACAGAAACTAAAACTATGAGGAAAAAATAAAGAAAATAACTTGCAATTTCAAAAAAAAGCCACATAATGTTTAATTATTTCCTCCAGATTTAATTAGTGACATGATCTGCAATTTGAGATTTTGGAAGTTATTGTAAGATGTATTTTTTTCTCTATTAGCTCAAGAGCAAGAGAGACGCATAGTAGATTTATGAGAATTTGGCAGTTTATGGCAACATTGTTCTGTATTTTCATCTTCCAGCTCTTTGATTATTTGCTAACAGTCTTGAAATTAGTATCTAATGATGGTCTTCTCAAAAGCATGACTGCCACGTGATTAAAATAAATTAGATTCAGGAACATCACCAAACTGAAATTTGTCATGGAAAAACTACTGTATTTTAGCTAATTCCTTCTATTCTTATAAGAAAAGTTCTGTATTTTAAATCACTCACAAACAGAATGAACTTTAAGTAAAGTTTGCTTTAAAGAATAAAGTAAGAAAAAGTAAAATTAATACAGTACTCTAACTACCATAACAGACAAATCAACAGTATGAAGCAGTAAGAACATAAGACCGTACCATTAGAACACTCATTTATTCTGAATTAGGCAAAGGGGCTCTCAGACTTTAAAAAGCATCAAAGCCCTTCTTAGTTCACTATACAGGATGGAATGACTCCTACCCCCTTTGTTATTATCTCTGGCAATACAGAACAAAAAGTTTATTTAGCTGGAAGAAAAGAACATACTTTCCTCCCCCCCCCCCCCCCCCCCCCCCTTAATTGGTTTTCAAAGTACTGTTCAAGAGTTAGATTAAAATTTACTTTTCCTTAATAGAAAAAAAAAACCCAACATATCTTTAAATACAAAGCTAGGATTTCAGCATGCCTCACACCTACTACCTGCTCTGGAAAAATACATATAGAGGAACCTTAAATTTTACTTGCTATAAAAAAGGAAAATTTCTAACAGGCAAATTTGTCATTAACAAATAAAAAGGTTTCTCAGTTTTTAAGACAAACTGTTTTGTAGTTTTTATATCAACAGAATAATCCCTTCTTTAGAATTAAAAAAAAAAAAAGGTAATAACACCTGGGGGGTTTTGACCAAAAACATTGGGGTCTTCTCTTATCACTGAGCTCAGGATTTCAAGCAAAGATCAGACATGTATATGTTTGACAAAAAAAGAGAGTTCTAGAGATCACCAATTGTTCAAAGCATACCTAGTCTCTAGCTAGTATTAAAAGAAGTTTATCTGCAGCTAACACATATAAATCCCCAGTCCTGGATTTGCTTTATTTTTCTCCATATTGTCACCAAGACAGGAGTGCATTATTCTGTCTACACAAGCCAGGGACTGAGAAACAGATGAGTATTAATGTGCAGTGAAGGTGGGTATCTCTCAATAATTTTCTCTCTTCTGCTGCTATATTCCGTATCCAAGTACAATATAATGCTTGAGACAAAAAAGTAGTAATGTTATAATAATAATTAAGCAGTGTTGTTCACAAGTAGATAAATGAAAAAGACAAACTGCCACTTTCTGAAGAGGATTTGATTCTAGGTTTCTAAAACATCATTCGGACCCACAATGCACATGAGAGCTTGTAAGAACCTCAATTAAAAACAGCTTCTGAAGGCCTGAGACCACATATAATTTCTTTTGATCATCTTCCAGCCTTGAATCTGCAACAGAGATTGAACAAATCAGAGCCATCAAAAACCACTCCATACCCTGGTTTAGTCACCATCTTCTGACCAGTGCAATGTTATACACAGAACAGAAAGGATAATCAAACTTATCATCTCTATGCTATTAAATGGTGGTGTGGTTTAAGCCCAGAGGGCAGCTGGGCACTATACAGCTGCTCACTCCTTCCACCTTAGGTATGGGGAGGAGGAAATAAAACAAAAGGCTCAGGGATTGAGACAAGGAGAGGGAGGGATGATTCACCCATCATGGTCACGGGCAAAAGACAGACTCAATTTGGGAAAAACATCAGCTTAATGTGAACACCACCACCACTAATTTACCAGTCAAACAGAGTAGGACAGTGAGAAAAACAACCACATTTTAAAAACACCTTCCCCTCATCCCTTCTTTCTTCCTGGGCTCATCTTTGCTCCCAATTTCTCTACCTCCTCCCTCCCAGTAGCGCAGGAGGGCAGAGGATGGGGGTTGTGGTCAGTTCATCACCCATTGTTTCTGCTGTTCCTTCCTTCGCAGGGAGAAGACAGCTCACACTCTTCCCCTGCTCCCATATGAGGGCCCTCTCACAGGAGACAGTCCTCCATGACTTTCTCTGAGATAGTTCTTCCCATAGGGCTGCAGCTCTTCCCAAGCTGCTCCAGCATGAGTCCCTCCCACAGACTGAAGTCCTGCCAGCAACAGACTGCTCCAGTGTGGCCTTCCCTCAGAGTCCCAGACTTCTTTGAGAGCAGCCACCTGCTCCAGTATGGAGTCCTCCACAGACTGCAGGTGGGCATCTGCTCCACTGTGGAACTCCATGGGCTGCAGAAGGACAGCCTGCCTCACCATGTGTTGCAGGGGAATCTCCGCCTGGCACACCTCCCCACCTTCACCTCATTTCTTCAGCTGACTTTCATATTTGCATTGGTATCTCTGTCACAAATCCAAGTCCTCCTCCCAGTTTCCTCTTCTTAAATATGTTATCACAGAGGCACAACCACCACTGTTAATTAGCTTAGCCTTCACCAGAGGTGGGTCTGACTTGGAGCCAAGGCAGCTTCTAGAGCTTCTCACAGGGGCCATCACTGTAGCACCTCCTCATTTTTTGCTACCAAAAAATCCTGCCACACACATGATGGAAATCAAAGGAAACAGGGATCAACATGATTCTGTGATGCTGTGATTCTGTGATTCCCTGTTCTTTTTTCCACCCACAGCACCTTTCCTTTAGCACTCTGGAAGCTGTGAGACAGTTTTCATGCTTTTATTTAATTTTTTTTAAATCAAGCCTTATTTTCTAGAAGTACACAGATTTGAAACATTGGGAAAACATTGCAATATTGGATCAGGGGAATGGAAAATGAGATCCGACATTCAGCTGAACAGTAAACATTCAGTTTTCCGTTTTGCTTGATCCAAAATTTGAGTAGAAAATACAATGAATGGATGTTGACCAGATTTCAAAGCTATAAGAATTGAATTTACGACATTTTAAAAGAAAAAATCTGACCGGCAAAGCTGAGGTTACATTTCTTGTCATTAATATGTTAAATACATAAGTAAAATAATGCAAGAATAAAATAGTTATTTTAAATATTCTTAATTATAAAGAATAAATTCAAATTAAGCAAAAGGGTAAATTTTTCAATATTTTTATATCAAACAAAGAGGGAAATTGAAAACTTGAAGAACTTCTTTTTTTACTTTTTTTTTTTTTTTACCACCAAGTCAGGAAGTTTGGAATATTCTTTCAAGTCCTGGTAAATTTGTTCAGGGGAATCTTTATTGTGTGGGGAGTTTGGAAAATGAACTTTTGATAAGTGTATTGGTGCAGTGTCTTGCGTGGTTTTGAATGTAGTTGAATTTTTTTTTTCTTACTTTTTTTTTTTTTTTAAATAAGCTATGAAGTTTAAATAACCTTTGTTGACATTTCTTTGTAAAGTGCAAGGGGATAGTATTTCCTCTTGCAAAATTAATTCTGGAAATGCATAACTTAGAGTGTATACTGACTTTCTCAGTTTCATTCTTTGTGGAGTCTCAAGAAAACTAATTTATCACATTTTTACCCTGCTCTTACCTACAACTCCTCCTGTTTTTTCAATTATGTGAGTTCTCACAGCTTCTTTGTAATCATACCCATGATTGGCTTTCCCTCAGGAATAATGACAGCTGCTTTCTCGTGAATGTTAAATAGTGCAATTATATTCTCAAATACCATAAATGTCTACTTAATTCCCTAAATTTTCAATACTGTTTGTAAAGGATAAGTGAAAAGAAAAATATTTGCCCTCATGGTTTATTTAGAATGCAACCTGCTAGTGTTGGGGGCTGTCTGCATGTATTTGGGTAGTGGCTGGCACAATAGATCTGTAGTTCTCCTAAAATGCTATGCAATTATAAATGTTATTAACTTCTTAATTTTAGAAATCTAAAACATTTTTGAGTGCACAAAACTTTGCAAGTGATAACTTTTAAGTCTTAATTGTGGTAAATTGCAATTCAATGCATAACAAGAGGCAGCCCAAAATCTTGACATACTTTCACTACCAAAAGCTAAAATGTATTGCAAAAGGAAGAACACTTCTTTTTTAATTATCATTATAATTTAATATTTTTTAAATCACGTTATTTCTTCCAGAATACGTTCTAGAAATATTCAATTTGTATGTCTGTATCATGGTTGAAATGTTCTATTTTTAATGGTTCTGTCAACTGTAATATGATTTTAATTTCTCCAAGTTCACAACAGGATTGTGAAATAGTACACAAAAACACTGAAAGCAGTTTTAAAGGTGTTTTCAAAAGCTATTAAAAATATTATCTTTATCCTGAAATGTTTCCACTACAATAGACTATAAATATTTTTTGAAATTTTGAAACATATGTAAAGGATATTTAGGAATAAAGGATATATAGGAATAATGAAAGATATGTAAAGTCAATGGAAATTTAAAAAGTGAGAACTAAAATCAGGTGTGCTACCATTACACTGAGAGAATTCAGCTAGAAGGAAACAGGTAGAGAAACCTGAGACATTCTAAAACTTTGGAATATATGTCAATGTACCATTTGTAAAAATCCTTCTCTTTTTTTAAGAGAAAAGTTAAATTTGGCTTTTAGCTGGAATAACTCCTTGCAGACAATGAGACCTCTAATTAAATACTTAAACCCTGCTGATTCTGTGAAGGTTAAATAGCTAATATTACACATGATCCATGTCAAAAGTAATTTCTGGGAAGCTTGAGTGAGGACAGAAAAGTCCATTGTGAAATCACTAGCTATTAAAAATGTGGAAAAGCACTGCTAAACCATTTAAGACCTGAGCTCTTGGATCTCATGACCGTAATGTGAAAACTAATAGTCTAGCCATTTCTAACGCATGGCAAAATATTTACAGGTTAAGAAATACAGACAAAGGCATTTCTTAAAATAAAGAAAAAGTAGCTGAATTTGAACAAAGTATATCTTTATTTATTCATCTCGTCCATAATGTAAAACTCATTCTGAGCAGAAATCTTATTCAGTTTCATCACTGACACTCATTGTGCAGGTTTTTTCTGAACTGGAACTGTGTGATGTCTTTTTCACAATCAGCTTTCTAGTTGTGCCAGGGTGTAAACTTATGTTTCTGGGTTGTTTGGTTTTGTTTTGTTGTGGTTTTTTTTTTCCCCCTGATTGCCATGAACTTATCTAGGATCACCTTTAGTAATAAAGATTTTATTTAATACTGAAAAAATTAACAGGTCTTAAGCATTAAAGAAAACATTTTTTTTTTTTTTTAAGAGTACAGATCTACAGGGAAAAATCATTGTAAAGATGATATCACAGGAAACAAAAATATGGAGGAACTGGGATTTTACCTTTCTGCTGTTCTTACAGAGGTCTGAAATGCAAGTTTCCCCACTTGTAATTACTCTTTTCAAAAGCGATCACTTTTTGCTTATAAGAAATTATATTCATTCAATATTAGACACAAACTGAATAACTGGAAAGGGATATTAGTAATCTGTATTTGAAGTGCAGTTTTAATCTGGAAATATCCTATGTGCTTTGTTAGCTGTACATAAAAGCAGAGACTGTTATGTCTTAAAATCAAATTATATCAATGGTTTATTCATATTGTAACTCCAAAATGTATCCTACATACAGTAAGAGAAAAAAATTATTTTTTCCCAATAAACTGAAAAGAAACTTTTTCCTTTTTTCAAACTTTTTCTTAAAAATGTGTCTTTTATTTTGAAATATCATTACTGTTGCCACGTTCTGTGAATATTTCACATTTGATTGGCATTTTACAGCTCATTCTTCAAAAAATATCTGAATAGTTCTATATAAAAGATCTGCATCTGATATCTGTGGGAGAAGAAATAGCAGTTGTACTGCAGCAACATTTTCAGAGTACCTTTGGAAAGAACTGGGAAAGAACGATTAGTATTATTCAGATTTATATAATTTTAAAGAAATAAAAAATAATAGATAGGTAAATGATCTTGTTACCTCTACCTGCATAGAATATGAAGGGGATTATAACCCCTTTCTCAGATTTTTTTCATTACTTGAGAAGTGGCACTTTTGCTCATTCCATGCCAGAAGAGTTTAGTATCACTTCAATCAAAAGAGTACTCACATTATTGAAGTTTCCAAGATTTTCTGGAAGTTATTAGTCTACTTGCAACATAATCCATGATACGAGAAGTCACAAAGATAATAAAACCAAGGGTTTCTTAGGTACCGATTTATGAGCCCAGGAAAATGGGTTTGTTAATTTCTTAATTAACATTAACTTTATCCTCAGAGTTCACGACACAAGGTGTAATATGATTGAATGAATACAATGTCTGTATTTTTTATGGATTTTATTTTTTAAAGATGAGTAAGTAACTATATACTTAAGCATTTTACTGCAGCTAATTAAAGACGGAATGATACAATGATCCAATCAAGGTCATAATTAAGAGTGAGTCAATAAATCAATCTGTGAAATTATCAAATCATCAAATAAATATAGCAAGTAATCAACTGATATTACAAGGCTGACAGTGAAAATAATTATTTCTGGTAGTCAAGTGGGGAAAATCTAGATCCCTTTTAGTCTGTCATCATCTTTTGTTTTTTTCAGGCAATACAAAGCATTAACCTAGTCTCTGAATTTCTTAAACTTTTACCAGGAAAGTTATCCTACTTGTTTTCTCTCAGAAAAGTAGACAGCTGTGTGTTTGGGAATTCCACTTAGTAAATTTTATACTGATGCATTGTTTTTATTTTCCCTTTTTGTGAAACAGTATTGTAACATACATTCTAAAGATACTTGAAATGATGGATAAAAAATGTCCAACATGAGATTTTCTATAGTTTGTATTTTTTTTAATCTAAATGAAGAAATGACAAGAGCAGAAGGAAGAAGGTCTGGTATTCATATCTAGAAATGTTTTTGTAGATGTGTAACTCATACTACTTACCTAAGAAATACACGTTCATTTAGTGGAATAATATGGGCGAGACATTCCTAAATCAAAAAACCCCCACAAAATTAGAGACAGGCTATCTATTGAGAACTTTGATTTACATGGAACAGAGAAGTGCATAAAGTTTATAACAAAAGAAAAATCTTTACACTGTCAACAGATGATTGGCTGGGGGGAAGGAGGAAGGCATTAAATCATTCATGTCTTTGTGTGGATGATCTACTCAGAAACAAAGGAGCATGTGTCTCCAGTGTTTGTGTTAATCCAAGTAATATAATATGAGCAAGTTTTCTTCCTGAATTGCCCTAATCTTTGTCTTGCTATTTTCCTTTTCACTTTGCTTCAGAAATCTTCATTGGTTGGGGTCCAGTTAAATGCATCTAAGTATTGATTTTATTCTTTCACAGCAAGCAATCTGTTAGGCCTTTATGCAATAGTGTCAAGTATTGTCATTAGTGACCTTTCACTTGAAATCCTCGGATATTATTAGTCACAAATATTCTTTTTGAACAGAAAAACTTGGGTCCACAGGTACATCAGAAATCCTGCTGAACCAGAAGAGATGAGACCTACAGTGAGAGGAAATTATGTATTATTTTATGAAAAGAGGGACCTAATCTACATATTTGCTAAAACACATTCTTTTCCTTGCACTTGCTGCAGCATTCATTACATTTCTTTAAACAGTTTGGATATTTACATTAGCAGAATTACAGACCTGTATAACGTCAAAACTTACCCTAAAAATTTCTAATCTAGAAGCATCAAAGATTATCTTTTCAGATTAATAATTAAATTATTAAAGCTTTTCCTTCCAAGTAATATTTGGAATTTAATTTCCTATATTTGAAAAGCCTTAGAGTGAAATTAGGAGAGTACCAGAGTAGTTTTCCAAGTTAAGACAACTGTACATTTGACCAAAGGCGCAATGGCCTAGGCTTTAGCTATGAACAGTAACAAATGCTTAGAAGAGTTTATATCCCAGGAAGTATGTAGTGATTTACATTTCAGTGGCTTTGTGTCAAGGTATTTTCTTTACCTTGTAAAGAAAGGCAGGTATTTACCTAAAGGCAGGTAAATATAAGCATTTGAATTGCCTATAGTGAAGAGTTTCACAATTTAACTATATGTGTGAAGATATATTTGGGGGGGAGTTGAACGTGATACCTGACACATTAATACTTTCAGTGTTGCCCTTGTTCACTTACTCAATAGATTTCCTCATTTTATGGGTCTGTATTGTACTCTCCTCGATCTTTCCCAGGCTGAAGAATTCCGGTTTGTTCCATCTTCATTCATACAAAGGTTTTTCCATAGTCTCAAACATCCTTATCCAGCTTCTACACAACGATAAAATCTTGGAACAGATTGGGTTTTTTGGTTGGTTGGGTTTATTTACTATTAGAAAATACTCTCTTGTTAATAGTTTAGGCCAACATTAAAACAAATTTTATGAAGTTGACCCTGCATATTCAAGTCATAGCAGCTAGACAGTTGAGACTTACGTCAGGAAGCAGACTGAGAGTGGGAGTGAAAGAGCAAAGCTGTGTATTCCTTTACAAATGGACAGCCTGACATTCTGGTTTAAGTGTTATGAATGTGGATGGATAAGCACGTGGTATTACATGGAGCTGAGTATTATTAGCAATGTTGCAGCAAACTGTTGCTGGCATATTTTACTTTGGTATTTATCTCCTAGCCTTGATCCAAAAGCATACTGCAGGCTTGATTCAAGACTTGAGTAGAATAGATTGAAAAGTGTTGACACATGTTGATGGATCTATGATGTATGCATATTCATATAGGTTATTCTGTTGATAAGATAGAAATTATCTGGGGTAAGGAGAATCCATGTCTAGGATAGAATGGTGATGATAAGATCAAATGGAAAAAAAAAACCCACATACTTCTTTTTTTTTTTTTTTTTTTTAACCTTTGTTTGATATCTATTTTCTGGATGAAGTCCAGAACAGGCCAGATCAAAGCAGGTACATCTGAAACAGACATAGCACACTTCATAAAGAAACTCCTTTAAAAATAAATAAACAAGCAAACTTAAAAGCAAACAAACAAGCAAAACTCTAAATCTTAATTTTCAGTCCACAGAGTAGATTGAGAAAGATTCCAATAGAAATGAGGTGGGAGAAATTAAATTTGTTTGAATACATCTGGATACAAATTGGGTTTAAATTAGATTTGTGCTGGAAAACAAACCTTGCACAGGGAACTGATGTATGTGCAGTTTTCAAGTTCACATTGAAGGACCATTTTTTTAACAGTTGAGGTAGTGAATTAGTGAAGTACTTAATTATGTGCCAATTTACATTGGTTTTATCTTTATCTTGCTAAAGGAGTGAAACTCAAACTCTTCTAACATATTCATTCATCTAAAGTGAATAAATGTTGTGGATTTTTTTCTTTATTTTGAGAGAGCCAGAGATGAAGAATATGCAAATAGTGCAGGATGGCCAAAACATTTATGCATTTTCCACAGTTTTAATAAGTGAAATTGTGTGTGAAAGAGGATGAGAAATGGGAATATAGCGAGCAATTCTTTAGTGCTTAGCTAATATGGTACTGTTCAGCTTCATTCTTCCAACAAACAGAACTGCAGTTAATATTTTTAAAATATTTAGAAATATACAATTTTTTATTTTTAATGAGTAATGCACAGTTTCACTACAAAAAAAAAGTAATCTAAGTAGAAATCTTTAAGAACTTTCAAAACTTCAGATGATTTATGAAAAAAATTATAGACCTTTGTTATGAACTATACTGACAGCACACTGTAGATCTATGATTATACATTGTATTCTGATATATATAATTTCATCCTTACATACTGGTATTCTGAAAAATCGTTTTAATCCTGTGGCTCTTGTAATATTCATATCTTGACCATATGAAGCTTCCTTAGTGTTAATAGGATTGAGCACATTTTCTGTGAAATCTTTCCTACACATCATAAACTAATGGTAGAATGTTAGTAACACTTATACAATATTTCAAGGAACAAAAGAACACAAAATATCTTTGAAATAAATAGGACACCACTGCATAATCCTTGCTGTCATCATAAGCTAGTAGAGGAAAGTGAAGAAGTATCACACATAAAATTATCCAGAGATAAAATACAAATATTAATTCTAGAGCTGTACAACATACTCAGTACTGTTTTATTTACTTTATATTACATCAGTAAACTCTAAGTTAAAATTACTTGTTCAATATTGAACAAAGAAATAGTGAAAAACAGGCGAACAAGGAGAAAAAACAAACCAAACAAACCAAAACATGATCATTTCTACATATACTTCACAAAGTATATCTACATGTCTTCTCAAAGTTACTTTTCAATAGTAAGTTCTTTTCATTAATTCACGTCAATAGTCAAAAATCAGTTAGCACAGAGATTTAAAATTTTTGCTTATCCAGGTATGTTATTTTCCTGTTTAAACAAATGATATATATTTTTTTAAAACAGAAAAACCGTCTCCCTCACAAGAGTTTAAAAATTATTAATATTTTATTAGAATTTAACACATAGACTTGCACATAAATTCACATACATATACACTTATATATAATGCCTCAGGATTTTGGCCTTCTTGTTTCATAAGGTGAAAGCTAAGTTTTAGTGCATTATCCTAAATACTAAAGATATACACAGTGAGATCTTTCAATTTTTCAGGCCTAGAATTCATGGAAGAATTCACCTGTTCTATTGAAGAGGTTAGATAAACCTGTTCTACACTCAGAATCATTTTCACAAGGAAGAAGAGGATGAATTCAATTATAATTCTCTTGAAAAGCACACTGATCAAACTGTATGAACTACCATTCATTCATGAAGGCACTAATCAAATGCAATCAAATGTCTTTATCCTCAGCAGTGATTTCAAATACTTTAGAAGATAGTGGACTGTAATTTTTGTGTTTGTAGTAAAAATTTTAAATGTCCCCAAGTACTCATGGAAATACATGTCATCCTCTGAATTCAGAGAAGTCCTTCTCTACAGTAGTAACTAAATGTTTTGCCAGATATTAAAAGTAGCTAGGAAATGTGACCACAATTTAGTTTAAATCTGCTATACTTTTCCATGCATTCCCTTATAGTGAACAAGTTGGATTAACAGTTTTGGCTATCTGTAATATTTCATTATTGACAATAAAAACATTAAAATAAACCTTTATTTCCACTTTCTGGCATAAAGAAATAGCTAAATTTTGTTCTGTAAGCACATTTTATTTCCCTTTATCATGCATGTGGTTTCTGACATACTCATTCAATCCAGGAATTCAGATGATGGATTTATGAAATGTCGTTTCCTTCCAAATCATTCAAAATTGCAACACTGACTGCGGGACAAATGTATGTTATTTAGCAGAAATACATCAGTCATGAAAATGAGCAGTCTGTAAGTCCTAGTCAACACCTTACAGCCTATTAAACAGAAGAAAAGGAAGCAAGTTTACTTAGGTTTATTATGACAGATTGTGAAAATGAATAATAGTAACGTATTCCTGTACTGCCAATATTAACAGGAAAAAGTATCAGTCTTTAATCCATCAAATTATGCTGAGTTTCTGACTCTCAAATATTATTGAATTCCTCTATTTAGAGGAATAAGAAATATAATGAAATAGGTTTAGTCATTGAGTTTAATGGAGCATCTTACTGAGTTGTTATACAAAAAAGATTTATTCATCACCAGCAAACCTGAAAATTTAAAAGAGGTATTTCATACTAGATCACAAACATAATGAAAGATACCAGAAGGTCTCAATATAACCTCCAGGAATCTGATTATGGGAATTTAATCATAATTCTTTTTTGTCCTGGAAGCAAATATTTCCTGTGATTTCTGAAAAATGTTTTTCAGCTTTGAACTTCTTAAGTTTCTGAGCTAAAGAACTCCTGTTCATTAAGGAGAAGTATCATATAAGACAAATGGCACAACCGACACAACTATTCATTTTGGATTCTTGCTCCAAATCCACTGGAAACCCTCCTTCGGTTCCCTTTAACTAAAATGGGCTTTGATTCATTCCTTCTGTTGTTAGGGTGATAGATTACATGGAGAAGCAGCAAAAGTTTGAAATTAATGATCTGAATGATATAATCTACAACATGAATAAATCTTCAAGCAGACAGACTGCTCTGCTGAAAGTGCCTATACTATTAAAGCTGGCCCATCTGTTTCATTGCTCACATCTTTCATATATCCATTCTAGAGTCAACGTGTGTGTGTGTGTAATTTCAGTGTGTCTATGTGTTGCATTTCTTCTTCCATGAGAGCCAAAAATATCTCTGGCACTGAACTGGTAAAAGCCAGATGATTTCTGACTTCTGTCAGAAGATTGCTAGATTGCTATTGTCAGAAGATTGTAGATTGCTGTCTACAATAAGTTGAAATATAGCTGTCCCGGAAATACATATATTTTTACTGATGATAGCTGCAGAAAACTATTTCCAACCTTGATCTAAGAAAATAAATATGAATGTATGTATAATGCTAAGTTGCAGGAAAAAGTCCTATTGGCTGTCGCATCGTCATACTTCTACTGGGAGAAGGGCTGTCTAACCTTAGCCTTCTCTTTGACTCCCTTTCCATACCAGTAGCTCATGTGGTGCATTGCAGTGTGGCACCACACTGGAACAATGTGCAAACCCCTTTCCCATTCATCTTGTAGCAAGAAAGAGGTACACCAAATCAGAGCAGCGTCTATGTTTTAAACATAATTGTAATCCAGTTCGTTAAATTGGCATAACATTACTACAAAGGGGCTTACTGCCAAAAGTAAACTATAAAGCATTTGTATATCATATAATTCTGTCATTTGTGAGAGGTGCCTGGTTTACCTGAGAATGAGATAGGAGCTCACAGTGTTGTGCTGTGGGTCCCAGCTGTGATAGCAGTGTTCTACATATTCTCATCATCAGGAGCTGATGCGTTTGGATGCTTAGTTATCACTGCATTGATGCATTTTAATAACTTATGGCTAGAAGAACAAAGATAAATACGGCCGATCATGTCTGGCCAAATACAGCTTGCTGGATTCAAGGGCTTCAGTGACTCACTATAGATTAGGCACTGGAAAAGTAAGAAGCAGTTAAAAAAAAAAAAAAAAAAAAGGAAAAGAAAAAAAAAGAGGAAAATAAATTAAACCCACAAAATTATTTCATTTAAAACTTCTAAATGACCTGTGTTCCTGCAGCCCAGTGGTAAAAGCAGTCTAAATGCAGAATCTACATTCCCTATCTGATTCTCTTCTTTAATTGGAGATTTAAAAAAAGATTTAAAAAATTTGATGCTTCTCTTTTATCCCCTTCCTCTCAGCTTCAACTCCAAGAAATTCCTACCTAGAACCTAGCTAAACTTTTTCAACAAGATCCAATTGAAAACATAGAGATTAATTTATTTCACAGTAAATATGACAAAATATGGAGGTTTTTTAAATTTGAATTTTCATTGGCTTTCATATTAACTCCAGTGTGATCTTTGGGGTTACACTTCTAACACTGTGACTTTTTTGACAACAGCACTGCATTTAAAAATTTGATTAGAGCATCTCTTATTTTGAAGCAGAAAGTCACAATTGTTCTCTATTTCACCAAACTGTGTAGAAGAAAAGTGAAATGCATTTCTTAAACTGCAACAATATAATGTTGAAATGACAAGCAATGTCTTTAAAGTGTCTTCAAGGCTGACAGCATATTAGAGTAATAGCCATTAGTCTGCATGTATATGCCTTTATAGGAGTTCTGCAGTACAGTATTATATTTGATTACTCAACTAAAAACAGTCATCCATTAACCCCCAGAGAGTTAGAGCTCCCTCAGCATGCCTGAGGCCATGCCACTTAGTGTGTCCCCATTAGTTTAAATGTTATAGAAAGAACACTAGGACATATAGAAACATCCTAAGGTCACTCTTTGCCATTTCAATAAAAGTTATGGAAGAAAATGTATCCCTTTTGCAATGTTATTACAGTCAGCAGCACAGTAACATGAGGGAGGAATCTGGCATATATATTCAAGGGCACTGATGGGTTAAGCATCAGTAATATTAGAAGCAAGGCTATGGAAAAAACCAGATACCATTGTGCTTGACAGAAAAAAAATAGTATTTCTGCTTTTCTGGAAGTATGAGGGGATTTCACTACCCCCTCCTCCCAAAAAATTACAGAACTATAAATGATTCCACAGTGGTTTATAAATATTACTAGTCCTACTAATGAAGGTTTTCATTGTATTAGAGCTCAGAATTTCTAGTAAAGGTTGAGTGTTGTTCTTGCAGTTAAGAAGGATAAATTTGGACATTTCCTTTGTGTTGAAGAATTTACAATAAAAAAGCACATGTAATTTGTAGAGGAAGAAGAGACTCAAATATACATACCAGTTTGCTTTAAAAGTTTAAAATATTCAGTAAGTAAATAACTATAGTTCATAACTTTCTAGGATTTTTACCTTCCCCACCTGGCAGAAAATCTTTTTAAAGAAAGCATTAGTAATCTGGTAAGAGTATACTCCATCATCATCACTACCACCAGCATCATCATGCTACAGATCACAGAGTACAATCAGGAGCACAGTCCTGTTGGGGAAGGTGTTTTAGCATCACAAAGGATATCACAATCTGGGGTACAAAATTCTTTCTATATAAGAATCCTATCCTGACATTTTTTAAAACACCTAAGTAACTTGTGCAAATACATATGCGAAAGTGTTGCCTAAAATAAAGTATCAAAGAAAATTTCCTTGTTTTCAATATTGTCCTATACTTTCAATTTATTTGCTTTGTTTATTGGTGTGATGTTTTTGTCTATTCTATTAATACTTCCTTGAAGCAGTTATAATTGTGGGCAAAATTCATGATTAGATCAGGGATATCCATCCATTGACATGAGTTACAATTTTGGTTCCACATCATCCCAACAGTGATGTAATTTAAGAGCTTAAAAATACTGGTTCCTCAGATATGTGGTCTCTGATAACAATCACTTTCAGTTAGTTTTACTCAATAAAAAAATGTGAATACTCAGGATACAAATCCCAATTTTTATGTAAGAGAAATATTTTATCTACTGTCTACAACAAAGAAATTTCACTACTTATATTATGTACTGTGGGTTTTTTTTTATTATTTAATTTGCTTTTATGGACTCCTAGTGGTAAATCACCAGTTCTGACCAATGATTTTGCATTCTTTTCTGCATTTATATTAACAAAACCAAACAGAAAATAAATTGAAGCAAAACATGTCTCTAGGAGCAGGTTCAAATTGAATCAGCTACTGTGGTGACTTTCAAATAGTTGTTGAAACCTGTGGGTATAAATTTAATCATGGTTACACCACTTTATCTATATGAGACAATACTGAAAGGATTAATTAATCCTTGATTGTAAACCACTTAAGGAGCCTTTGAAAAAAATTGCACGCAAGTTCAGTGAATTGTTTAGAGTGGTGACTCACACAGATCTTAATATTTTACTTGGTAAAAGAACTAATCATTTGTCTGCTGAGTTTTAGTGTGACTTTTTTTCCCTAGATTAGGTTCAAATTCAAATAATGTGAGCTCTCTTGGGCAAATCAGGGCAGCTGGACATAAAAGCCTATATGCATCCTGTCTTTCCACTCAACCGTATAATGCAACACTTTGCTATCTCCATTAAAAGACTTACTTTGTACCATATCATGCATTTCATAATATTTCCATCTAAATGCAGATTTTTCTGTTCCATGTGTAGCATCTAGTCAGGTTTTCCATAAAAATACCAGCAGGACAGAACATTGAAATTCATTTTGCATATTAAAGAAATCTCTCCTAGATTTTTTCTTTTATTTGTTTTATCAACTCAAGCAATAAGCAAGAAAATTAGAGTTTCAGCAACGATGGAGAAAACATTTATGATTTTATCAGGTTTGCTATTTTTTCCCCCCTCCTTACACAATTGCCAGACTCCTAAGAGCAAGTAATTTTACAATGTTTCACTGATAAATGACATAAGCCCCTCTGTACCATTTAACCCAAGTACAGTAGTAATATACATTGCCCAAGAAGAACTTCACTTTGAGTAACACACACACTGAATGTTCTCCTTCCCAATATTCACAACACATTTAATATCTGTCCCATGGGAATTTGTTTCCCTTGAAAGCATTATTACAAATGTCGTAATATTTTCTGGTATAGCTCTCTGGTGAGCACAGGTTAAAAAAAAAAAAAAAAAAAAGTAGAATGGATTAGATAGTGGAGCTGTCATTGCAAACACTCTGTTCCAATTCCAAAAGGAGAAGACAATCAAAACTGTCATTGTCAAGCTTCATAAATACAGCTGGAGTAGATTTATACTGTAATAAGTTGTTTATTAGAAATTTTTATATTGCACATTAATCAAAAAATGGAAAAGAAAGCAATTCAACTTTAAAAAAAAAAACCAACAGAGAATGATTATTAGAGCCTACCATATGCGTGTGTTTATATATAAATAGTGTAATTCAAAAAGATAGGGAAGATATTTGACTTTTGCTTATTGATTTTCTCTATTGTCTGATATCTTGTAAACAGAAAATTTGTGGTTTAGAGAAAGATATTTTCTAGGGTTTGCACAGAAAATGTGGTGTGATAATGAATAACAGTGGGCTACTTTTACATCCATGCTTGACTTATTTGTTACTTTTATAAAGTTCTTTTAGAACACTCAGAATTTTACTAAATCAGCAACACATCGTACTCTTACTACAGCTGTAGTTCAGCCATGCACAGATATATGTGATGATTCCAGAATAATGTTTGCAGAAAGCCTGCAATTTTTCCTTCCATTATTTCCGTGCAGCTGATGGGGTGCCACAGTGACAGAAGCAGCCACACTGTTGTTGCTGCCGGCCTCGACCCTTGAAAGACCCTCAATTTGGTTTTAACTTTGAACAGAATGGGAAGTGCTTTTCTACCCTGAACCACCAAAGCAGAGAGCATGCAAGCAGGAAACCCAGATCCCCTTCAGCTCTGCAGATGTGGGTTAGGGAAAGCCAGCTTGGCTTCCCCGCAGTCTGCTTCTTGGGAGGACATCAGCTGCCATCACCAGCCCTCTGCTGCCTCTTTCTAGCCACGACTCTGGAGACAGCTCACCCGCTGTACCTCGCCCGCCTCTGCCCCTTTCTTTTCTGCTTTCTTCTTGTTAAAGTTCACAAAGTCTTGGACCTAGCAGGAGAGTTGTCTAAGTTTTCAGACTGTACAGACTAAGAGCTGGTACACAGCTAAGTAAAATTTCCAGCATAGACAGGGCCACACTGAATTCCCAGCCATGAAGAACGAAGGGGAATTTTTTGCTGCTTTTAAAGTGTCACTTTCTACAATGGTAGATTTATAAATAAAATCAGATAAATAAAACTAAGCAGAAATAACACCTTTCCAAGATCTCACACTTTTTTTGTCAAACTTAAGTGAATTTATCTCACAGTTCTCTGGTTGGTTGGTGGTTATCTCTGTGTAACTGTACTGGTTTTTGTGGTGTTTTATCTCAGGGAGAATACTATTTACATACCTTAATCTTCATCTCAGTTTGCGAAAATATTCTTATTCAAATCTGCCATGAATGCAAAGTAATATGCAATTATGTGTAATAGAGGGAAAGAACAACTTCTGGATCAGAGCACATTTAGGTTGCAAAGCTATCATCTTTAATCTCAAAATAAGTATTAAGTTCATTAGCATTCACAAATACTTTAACGTTGCTTTAAAATTCATCGGAATAATGAATATAGTTAAGATTAAAATTATTCTGCTTTTATTCAAGCACAGAAGAGAAGAAACAAGATTCTGCCTCCATTTCACAGGAGAGTGGTGCTGTTAAAATGTTCCCGTGGTGCAGCTATTGTCTCAAATTTAAATTTTGCTGCACCAGGACAGAATACGGAGTGATGGTGACAGGAGGGGGCCCCCAAGCTGGTCAGGGCTGGAGCCGTTGCTCTGTGAGGAGAGACTGAGGGATGAGACCAGCTCAGCCAGGGAAGAGACATCTCCAGTGTGTCTGGCAGCAGCCCCTCACGCCTGTGGGGATGTGGTCAGGTAACTGGAATGGTCTGACTGAAATATTAGAGACTTTTTTGGTTTACGAACCAAAGTTGCCCCTAAGGAGTTTGTTATGTCATGTCATTTTACCAACTTATTTCTTTCTGAAAATAACAAAGGAATTTTCATCTGGCAAAGTTTATTAAAAGAGAAGACTTGAAGAAAAGGAGTAAATTCATCACTTGAATGTAAAGGACCTGCTGTTTACATTTGACTCAGTTGCCACCGTTGGCAGTTTCTCAGGACAACTGTATGGCCGCATGACTATGAGAGAGATCAAGTAGCAGAAAGGCTCACTGGTTGTGGTACAAGTTGGAGTACTGACATGATATGCAACCTCTCTTGTCCTGTTTCTGTAGAAAGAGGGTCCCACTTTTCACTAGCAGCACATTCAGGGCAAATCACATCTGCTGCTTTCACAGTAAGACCTGCTCACACTGCAAGGCACACTGCAGCTGTAGCAGTCTCCTGAGAACAGGAGTTCTTCCCTGATAGTCTCCAGCCATCTTAGTGGGATATGAATTTATTACATAGGTATTTTTGAGGTAGGGAGTAGGGGGCTGACTCACAAAGAGTATGGCCTGAGGGACCTACAAATCTGTGGCATAATATATCTTGGGGTGTAATGACTTCACTTTAGTCCCTTAAATGATTTTTGTTTTAATGGTCCATAAAAATAAATACAAAAGAACAAAGACTCATTTATTCTTTCTCAATTTTCTCATATTAAAAATGAATTATTTTCTTTACACTGGCCTTTGTTGTTTTTTGGGGCTTCCCCCCCCCCCCCCCCCCCCATTGTTTTCTCTTTAGAGAGAAAAAAAAAAGAGATATGATTGCTCTTACACACTATGAAGCATAGTTTTTCTATGTGTATTCATATGCATGCTATGGTCCATCATTGTCTGTCATGACTACCAATAGTTTCTTTTTCACGTGAATTTTTTGGTTCATGTTAATGTCAAGGAAAGGCTGATTCTTACCTGTACAGAAGACTACTGTACAGGAAAGCACTGTCGTCTGTGTAGAGTTTTGGCTTTCTTCCCTAGTTTTAAGAGTTAGTTTATATGTAGATAAAGCATTATAAGACATTAGATTGCCATATCAAAGCATACCTTACCATTTTCTTTAAATTAACCTTTAGACTGTTCTTTAAACTGGCAATTACAAAAGCATTTACCAAGTTTCACTCTCCCACAGGCTTCTTTCTTAATTTGGCATGAGAGTCATATGAGACTGTCACATGCATTGAGATATATATACTATACCATCTTATTCTAGTGTTACGGCTTGTCTGTGTATTATTTACTTTCTATCATGTAACATTTTTTAGCAAAGATGTCTTGTCACATCTGTTATGCATTCCTATTTAATTGGGGCATTTTGTTCTGCTAAATATATTGGTGGTGAATTAAAGTCAAGTAACATATTTAGCATTTACAGTGAAACAGTATGTCATCTAAAAAAACCTCCCATCAAAATAAATGGAAATCCTTATGATAAAATATTCAAAAACAGTATTCCATGATGAAAAATTGTACTCATGCTTACTAAGTAGTATAGCTACTGGTGTTAATTTAGATAAAGACCTTTCATTGCTGCTAATTGATTGCATTACTAGACAATGATATTTTATATAAATACAGCATAACTAAAAGGTTTTTTTCTCTGCAATCTGATTTAATTTGCCTGATCTTGCCAAACTTTCTGTTCACAAGAGAAAAATTAAAATATGGATTAGTTTCAAACTCGATTTCATGTTGTGACCCAAATTTTTAGACTAATTTGTGTACTTGTGATAAAAACCTGTGGTTTGCCTTTACCTATGGAGTAATACATTTCAAGCAAAAATAAAACCCAGGAATAGGTAATTAAAGGCATACATGTTATGTCATTTTACTTGTTTCACTACTTAAGAAAGCTATCATGAAAGGTACTAATATTTGATGCCTCTTTACAATATATTTTTTCTTTACAATATATTTTTCTTATACATCTTTCATCCCTGTTATGTCATTTTATTAATATTTTGATAGTACCACTTATATATAAGGCTGTCAAACAACAAATCATTTTCAATCACCGCTTTCATATGCCTTACCCTACCCTGATAATGTCAGGTTGATACTTTGGTTTTCACACAGACACAGAAACCTTTTTTTTTGGGTGAAAAAAAAAAAAAAAAAAAAGAAAAGGTTTTTTACTATGTTAAAACAATTCTTATAACAATTACATGGCCATAGTTTCTGGTTTAGATCAAAGACTTACCATCTGTTATTTAGAAAAGATGCATCTGCATCTCTGTTGCTTCTGATGAGCACAGCAGAAAAGAAGAAAACAGAAAGAGGGAAGGTCATTTAGAAGAAAAAATATTTTTTTTTTTAATGGCCCTTGAACAAAATCTCTGACTTTGAAATTTTCCATTGTGTTTGTTTTTGCCTTGTTCTAAAGCACAAGTGCTAACACATATGTCCTGTCTTGGCTGCCAAGTGATTTTAAATTGTTGGTTGAACTGCCTGTTCCCAGGCACTACGTTATGTGCTGAACTACAGATCCAGCACTCTGGCACACCTTCTCCCTCACTTCCTCCAGGCACTGAACTTCAATTCCAACACTCTTAGGTGATTTTAATATGGATGCAAGTATGATAGTAACAAGGGCTCAGTACAATAGTGAGTTAACCATGCAGAGACATACTTTATTTCCTTTGTTCTCAGCACTAGGCTGGGAAAAAGTAACATTGCAATCAGTATCCTCACTTCAAAGAAGAGGATGTAAGAATTCAACTCAGATAGCAAAAGGAATAACTGAGAGTAGGATGCCTAAGGATGCAGCTGGAGCCTCAGGTATGCACCAAGAGGTTGTAGCAGGTTGGCAAAGGAAAATTGGATAACTGAAATCAGCAAATAATTTCTGGGGAAAAAGTTGAGAGAGAGAAACTCAGACTAGCTAGACAAGAAAGTTTTCAGTGGAAAGATTTTTATTTAGGAGAATGATATGAAAGTCTCAGTCAAAGAGCTTGGGAACTGAAACTAAATCTGCATTGGGAATTTAGAAGTACTCTAATGAGTCAGAAGATGGAGAGCAAGACAAGAAAATACTGGAAGTGAAGACCTCCTGAACAGTGAACAGAGTATAAGGAGATACCACAGAAGGAGAGCTGGAGAATCTGGCATGTAAACAGTGTTTGTGAGAACACACAGAAACTGAAACTGAAATCATTATTCCATTAGTACTGGTAAGCATCTGTAAAACTCATAGCTTACACGTATTTGCATACAAAAATAAATGTTTCCATTTCTGGCCCTTGTGTAAAATAGGAACCTGATATTGCAACCTCATAATTAATTAGTTGATGGCAGAACCTCTGAATACTCTAAGCCAGGTAATGGGTCATGGAGATACTAGCAAATTTGTAAGTTTTGTTCATTCACTTTTGTCAAAAACTTAAATAAACAGTGCTGTTTCTCTCCTGCTCTCTCCCTTGTCCTTCTTCCTCTACTCTAATATACCCAAGCCACCATAAATGAGGTACTTCAATACTAAAAACTAAGAACTTGAAACATAGGAAACAGTTTATGAGATACTCATCATTATTTCATTGTGAACCATGACCTTGTGGAAAAACTGAGGAGTGGCTATTTGGTCTTTTTGATATCACTTTGATATTAATAGTTCATTCACTAAAAGATATCCTCAGATATGAGGCTGTAAACTGTCCAAAGTTATTTTAATTGTTAGTTTGTTTTGATTCCCCTCACCATAATCTCTGTTTTACATGGGTTCACTGTTCTTTATTCAGGCTAAACTAGTCTTCATCTGTTAGCTGTTCTTGGCCAACATTTGACCCCATCTTGCTCTCTTTGGAGAAGATAAATATGATGAGAGCTGTGTAGTTGCTGCACTAAATTCACAACGAATCCACCATTTCTAGGATCTGTCTGCAGATGTCAAATAGGTTCAAATAGAGAAATGGTAGTTGTGAAGTCAGGAGACAAACATGGCATTTCCTGTCGTGGTATAAACCCAGAGAAATGTTTGACCATTTTGATGTATTCATTATTCAGCCTTGCCATTTCCTTCAGTAATCTCTCATGACCACTGTCTGCATCAAATGTTGCAAAGAGGGCAACAAAGATGAGACATAATGTATGCCCTCCATATCACACCATCAAGAAATCATCCATCACTGCCATTAGTATTTTGAGACCAGAGGGTTTGCATCCAGATTGCATTGAGGCTTGGACATTTGTTACAGCCTGGTTGTTTCTTCCCCGGATAGTCTGTTGTTGCTATGAGAAAATCACAGAAAATGCTGTGCCCTCTGTGCTGAAACTACTGTCACTGAAACTTAAGGGCCAATAAGAGTGACTGAGGCTGGTTTCTGATTTCTTTCTTTTCATTAGTTTCAGGTTGAGAAGCATGGCAGAACACTGCCCTATACCTGTGAACAGAGGGAAAGGACTTCAGTGAGAACAAGAAGCAGGAATCTGCATCAGAAAATGGTGGTCAGTCACAAAGGTCCCCTTTGTGACAGCTTGGGGATGAAGTAGAATGAAAATCTGCCCACTGGGCAGCTGGGCAATATGCAAGAAATATTACTGTGATTTATGAGCTGATTCATTAACTGCAGATACAGCACCATGTAAAATCCAGTTTCAGTTTTAGAGAAAAGCTCTGTGGGAGAAAACTTTCAGATCTGGGTCTTCAGGGTATCATAGAAATGGTGGTCAGTAAAAAGTTTCTGCTTAAATTTTGGATGCAACAATTAGCAGTATTCAGACCAACTCCATTGCTAGAGAAACTTTCTGAAGATACTTGGAAATTTTATAGTTCAGTTTAGAGTTCTTTCTGAAATTTTACTCAGGAAACTAATTACACCATCAATCCAAAGAAACTTCTTGAGAAAAAGTAAACAGTACACCACACCACCACCACCACACCAACCCCCCCCCCCCAAAAAAAAAACAAAACAAAACAAAACACACCAAAAAAAAAACAAGAGAGAGAAATGTAGCACTTGAGAAAATATGTTTATAGAGCATGTACAGGTAAAGTAAAATTTAAATATTTGCAAAATGTATTATAGCTGTTGATCATACTTGCTAAGGAAAAGTCTGTCAAAGAAAATGCTCAATAACTGTTGAAGCTCATTTTGTTACCTTGAAAAAGCCAGGATGTAAAATCACAAGATGTCTGTGCAGTATTTGATATATTCAGAAGCTGAATTTTTCTGTCCCTAGAATAGCAGTAATGCAAGAGATGTCAGAGGTGAAAAGCATCTGAAGAATGTGACATTATCAGTTTTAACATACTAAGCGGAGTAAGTGAATAACAGACTGTGACAGGGAAAGTTTTTCATTTATTTATGCACACACATCAGCTGAGACCTGGCATATGTACCTCTCCAGTGAGAGGGCACAATCAAAGCAGGGGAGGTGCAGCACCTCTCCAATCAGTCCAGGCTCTGGGTGGTAGTTTGGCCCCAAAATAAAAAGTTGCCACCTCAGGCCTTCTGCTCCTACATGGCGTCAGATATCCATGTAATGGTGTTCCTCCCAGTTTTTACAGGAAGGGTTTCTTATAGCCAGATGCCAGCACAGACTTCCAGTCGCATCAGTCCATGATGACACTACAGGACACCAGCAATCTCAGGTGTGCTCCTGTCACTTGCTGATCCTGGCCCATAGCCCACATCAGGGCTCCTTACATTCAGTTCTTGTTTGCACTGTTTATTAACTCTTGGTCAATATGGGGCCATGATGTTCTCCTGTTAAAGAAAACTCCATAAAACGCTTCAAGCAAAATATCTGCTGGCTAAAGACTACTCCAAAATGTATGTCTCTCCTGGAATCTAGTGGCACCTCAGATACTGTTTTTTTACTTTAAGACCCAGGGACTTAGTAACACAATGCATCACATATTTAAGCATAAATTTTAAGACACAAGGCTTTTAGATGGTAATGCATAAACACATCTGGATATCCAACTTCCCTTTAAAGTGCAGAGGGACAGCTGGGTGTCAGGAAATGTTATTCATAGGTATAGGCATGTTGAGACAGACAGCAGTGTGTATGGAAGTCACAGAAAATCAGACACACAGGGGTTTAATGCAGAACACATTTATGAAGATAATTACTGTTTAGGCTCTTGAAGACTGTTGGGATAAATATTTAATCCGAAGAACACCTGAAGATACCTCATTTTCTCCCAAATGAAGCTTTAGCTTAATTTTACGTCTCTGAGAGCTGTCATACAATTTTGGTGTCTACTCAGAACCTGGCTTCTCAGATAACAGGAGCAGAAATTATGAATGGTTGTCCACTAGCATCTTGGATAATTAACTATCATTCAGATTATTTTAATCCCTAATCTGAGTTTTGAGATTCTGAGATGGTTCTTTTCCCCACTACAATTTATTGGCTTTTTTTCCAAGAGGAAGGGAGGTTGTGTTCATTTAAAACTCTGATCCAAACTGATATGTGTGCCAAATCATATGACAGATATAAAGAAAATGATTTTTTTTTTTTTTTTGGCCATAAACTGGAAAGGGCAAGACAAGGAAGGAGTAGAAGTAATTAAATCACGCACATTAATATAATCGCTTAGAAAACAAAGTGGACACTCAGATATTTGTACCTTGTGAACTGCTGAATATAAGAATTTGTTCACTGTTTAGGGAGTGCCTTGTCCTCCGTTCACCTTCAAACGAAGCGTTTGAAACTATTAAAGGTCAGAGGAAAAGTGTGACCTACAGGATTAGGGATTTAAGGGACCCTGTTCTACAATTTAACCCCACCAAGTAATGATAACTACTGAAATTGTCACTGGATTCTACTCCATCCCATGTGTTGTATGCAGCTTTCCATCACCCAGCTAAAGGTTAGTCTGTTATCATAAAACCCAATAAAAGATTTATTTAACAGTGAAAGAGTTTTGCTCTACCAGGTTTTACCTCACAGCTTGCATAGCTAGATGTACACACATGGATGTTCATTAAATCTCAGCTGAGAGTCAGCAATTTATGCTGACTTGTTCATGTTCAATAGCATAGCCATAATGTCATTTGAAAACTTAAAAGAAATTGATGCACAACCACATTTAACTTCAAGTCACATGCTTTCATCAGTCAGCTACATAGACAACTAGTGCAAATAGCAGAAAAGTAGCTTTAAAAAGATATTTTCAACTGATGAAGTTCTTCAATATTCAGTTTTTAACGACCATATTTCTGTGTTTCTGTTGTATGTTTAATTTGCAGGATTTTATTGCCAAGGCTAAAAAAAAATATAGAAGTTAAAATAAGGGCTAAGCACACTGATGTGAAAACTGAAACTTAAAAATGCATCTAAACCTTTTTCTGTTTTTCCTTTTACCTGGAAATCTTATAAGAACACACAATGTAAAATAGGGAAATTTCCATCACAAATGTATGGACTGAAGATATTTAAATAACAATACTACAATTTAGACATTGTCTGAGTGAAAAGAATTTTCCAGCTTTCAAGATTCATCTTTCACTAGTCAAAAAGTAGCTTCTGGCAGTTTGCATGCTGCATTGCCAGATTAAATGATAATGTTTCTTCATGTAAGTGTTCCATAGGAGAGAAAAATTAAAGCCTTGGAAAGAGATTCCTTACTCCTTCTAGAGTCCTTTTATGATACATTAATGACAGTAAAATGGGCTAAAAAAAGTCACCAAATCTTGGAGATGCATGAACTGAATCTTAAAGACTTTTTCACAAGCTCTGGCTCAGCAGACCTGGAGGTAGAAAGATGTATCAGGAGAGGGTCACAACCTATCTCTATTTATCTCTCACATGAGGAGGGCACCTAATAACTATTACAGTATGGTAGATGGCAGCAGCCAAAAGCATTTGCCTGAATGTCTGCAAATTATTTGTTATATTCCTAGAAGTCTGATTCTTGTGGTTCTGGTCACAGGGGACAGCAAATCACAAATCTGTCTGCTGCTAGGATTGAAAGAACAGACTCCCGCAGAACTTTTGAGCTTCAAAATCAGCCTTTTTTTCTTCTTTCTTTTTAAAATGAATCAATGACTTTTGTCTTTTGCCATCCATTTGGCAGCAAGTACTCCAGTCAAGAGAAGCAGCTAGAACCTGGATTTAGATACATGAACTGGACTGAGGTGGGCCATGTCTCCTAGAGCACAGAACACTGCAGGATCCTGGTGGGTCCCAATCTCCCACAAGGTCAGGCAAGCCTGAGTATTGTCAGCTGCCCTAGCCAAGGCACAAATGACTATGCCAGGCACAAACCCCAGGCAGAAAGCACAGAAAAAAGGCCCGACTTCTCCCATCTTCCACTCTTCCATCATGACATTGCCCTTCCTTCTATTGCAGCATGGGCACTAGGGACACATGTCCCAGGAGTGCCGGGGTACCGCAAGGAGCAGGGAGCAAGGTAAAAAGGAAAATACAGGGCAAGGCAAAACAGTGCTAAAACTTCACCAAAAGTTCTGTGCCTGAATTCTCTTCACTGAAAATCTAAGAAATAAGTGTTCATTGCATAACGTGAGCTCAAACAGTGCCCATCAAAAAGCAATTTCTTATCTCATGGAAGCATCTCTTGGAGACAAGATTATCAGTGGAGACCATCACTCAGAGACGTAATAACTTCCACCTTTGAAAACTGAACCTAAGCTGCATGTAATCATATATAGGACATTCAACTGCTTTGAACATCTACATACTTCAGGGTTTCGGTTTTGACACCTATTCGTGGGACAAAGTTCAGAAATTAAGGTAAGAAAGCCAAGTGACTACATTGGTTATGGATCGTTCAAAACCTCCTTCATGTCCATGCAATGGTTTTTATCACATTTAAATGTGAGGCCAAAGTCTATTTACAGGAGATACACACAGATATAGGACTATCCCAGCTTGCTTAAAGGTGAAAGGGAAAGCAGAATTTTCCTTAGTTGAAGAACATCAACAAATTCCGGATTACAAAATTCTAAACTCTCTGCACTGGATCAATGATTTACCATATCTCTTTAATTTACTTAACCAATACTCAGTAGTCAGCTTGACAACTTGTTCTTGCTCCAGCTAGTGCAGATGGATTTTACCTCATAAATTGACTAACTACATAAAAACAGAGAGTATGTAACAATTTAAAAGCAAGAAAAGCAGAAGATAGAAACACCATTATTTTTCATACATTGCTACGATAATGTTCGACACCTGTCAGTATAACGACTTCAGAGGAATTTAAATATATATGTACACTTTCTGATGTGTCTGGCCAGACTGGAAGCAGGCTAAAATGAGTTATACAAAGATCTGTACTTTCATAGGTGGGTGCCTTATCACACTTTCCAATTTAATCTGGTTAGATTATCTTACTTTAAAACTTAATATGTGCTGTACACTTACGGTAGGAGAAACAGTGTTGATAAAGAAGACAAAAAGCACTGTTACAATTTTATATATCTACTTGGATCTAGCTCAGTTAATGTTTGAAAGAAAAAGCTATTGCTTTTGTGAATACTAGGATAGTACTAAGATTGGCTTTCTTTTCAAATAACAAGCAGCATTTTGCTAATGTGAAGCAAAGAAACTGCATGCTGCAATACTTAAAATAAAAGTACCTATTAAGCCAAATTAAATTGCCTTCCTGAATAGGTTGATGGTGAAGTTGCTTTTATATAGGTTTGAAAGGGGTATTAGAAATCTCCCAGATGGAAAATACATGAGATTTGAATTTTCTCTTTTCAGAACAGCAGATATTCTTTTCCACTGTAAATTTATTGCTAGACCTTAGAATTTGTTCTCAAAGATAGGTGCACAAATGTGTTTGTGGAACTTCTACCAAAAAATCTAGAAGTTAGATGTTTTATTACATGTTCTCCAGTGACATAAAATAATGGGATGATCTCTATAAGTTAATGTATGGTGCATGATAATCAGTTTGCAAAGTCTGGGTTCAGACCCAAGTACCCATCTTTATGCTTGATGTGAGCAACAGAATGGTTTTGTAACTGCTACTGTATTTATTGATCTAATAAAAAGCTTTTGAGCTGGTGGCCCTTGAGATAGTGAGCATGAATTCAAGTATTCCCTATTATTTTCAGAATTTCTTACATAATTGGCAACAGTTGGTGACAAAGTAGACTATTATGAGTTGTTACTTACAAAGATGGGCATAAACAGTATAGGATTCAAGCTTACTTAGCTTCTCTAGGCAAATAGAAGCATTGCAGTCAGCATTACCAGTCATTAACAATTATAACATTGGATCAGAACCTGTTTTACTTTCCTTGATGTTCTCTGTAACTGCTTATATAGATCTATTGGAAGTAACATTCCACATTTTCACCACTGTCAGGTGTATTCTTCATTTGTCTAGTTAAATCTAAATGAAGAATCTTTCAATTATAAGTTTAGGAAAACTATGTCTCTGGTTGGTGCTCTTTGAGTTTACTGTAGACTAATATCTCCTCGTATTTTGGCTTTTCGGACTTTTCTAAGACTTTTCTCTGTTAGACTTCAGAAACCCCACTCCTTTTATTTTCAATCAGATTTCCATATAATTAATCATACAAAGGATATACTGTCATTCATTCATTTGACATTGAAAGGCATATTTTTAAATTCTACATCATATACTGTTGCAATCACTTATACTTAGCAGTAACATGCTTCTAAATGATTATCCCCAGCTCACTTAGTCTTTGGTTTACCTGCAGTTTGTGAGCTCCTGCAGGCAAAGACAATTTCTGTTCATTTGTTTTAAGGTCCCATGCGGCCATAACAGATGAAATGAACAGTGCAATTTCTACAATAGATCTCCTTCATGCTAAATGGCAGTCCAAAAGGTCTAGTGAATGCTGGAGATTGAACAATAAAATTCATTGCTAATACATACCTATTGCTGCCTGGAACTCAAAACATACAAGCAGTTATAGAGTTTGGGGATAATGGAAAGTGTCTGTGATTGATTTATGCTACATATCACAATGGATGAAATTTTTATACATGTGATAGAAATGTGTTACACTATAAATGCATTTTTGTATAGAATTATCATTCTATTTTATAACACCATGGAAAAAACATTATCTGCTCCTCGAAACTGTTTATATAGTAGCTCTGAGATAGCTTTGCTGCTTGCCATATATTATTTTAATATGTACTTTTTTGCAGAATTATCTGTAAGTGCTTATTCTATAACAGTTAAAATTGTTTTCACATCTTCCTTCAGGTGGTTGAGGTTATTTTTTGGTTTGGTTTGGCTTCTAGATTTGTTTGGGCTTTTTTCTTTTGGGATTATCCAGGTTCATTGTACATTAGGATTAATTTCCTCTTTGAAACCGTTCTTAAGTTCTGTTTGCTTTTCAAAAACAGAAAACTGAGATAATAAAATTTCCCATTATTTTAAGTAGGAAAAAGTAGCAAAGTTTTTTTTTTTCCCAAAGTAGTTTTTGTTAAAATGTTTTCTTCACAACAAACTACACCACATACCTGATAGACTTTTCTAGATTTAGCATATATATGTATGGCTTTGAAATGTGTCAAATTTTAATGGGCTGATAGTGCATTGAGGGATTTTTTTTTCTTTTTTAATGTTTACAGCATGAGCTCTGATTTAATGAAGACATGATTTCCTTTGCCAAAAACTGGATATGGAACATAGTTCACCATTGGTAAAAATGGCAACATAATCTCCATTTTTTTATAACCCAAACATGAAGTCAGTTATCAGTAAATTAAACTTGACCTCAGTACCTAAAGATTTAACTACATGTTCTACCTAAAATCAGTGTTGATCACATTAAATTCCTTTTGAAAATACTGTTTATTTTTCCAGTAATAATTTCAAAGCAGAAACTAACCAGAAATGGGACTCTAGATATTTGTGTGCATGTGTATCATTTAAATGCATATATTGACTGTTAATATTATGTATATAAGTGAAGTTGTATATTCTAGATGTGGACACACACACTAGAACACACATTGTAGAGATGGGAATCGTGTTTCTTACTTTTGCAGATATATGAGGTATATCTGAGGTACAAAAAGTAAGAAAAGTGCTTCCTGTGCTTACAGGCCTTTATTTGCATTCGCAACTGAAGTTTTCTTATCTTTCCCTGCATAAATGCAGAGGAATTCCATTGAAACAACATACATACAGAGAGGGTTGAATTTTGCCTTATGTCTTCACAAATATTCTGAAGTGCAGTTTGGGTATAGTAATCATGATCCTCCTGAGGTTTTTTTTATACATCTGCTATTTTTTTATTCTTTGCAGACAGACAGATACCATCAGCTGCCAGAGAAAGAATACTACCTGGGTCTTTGTTTGATGCAGTGCATCCACACTTACTTTTGCCTCTGTATGGCCAGTGGAGATATGATTGCGGCACATTCAGAAATACCAATGGTGGCGTCAAGTGAAGTACTAGGTATAAAAGCAGCAGCACATCCCCAGGGCAATGACTATAGATGTTCTTCACTGGAGGTGCCACCCTGAATGAAGGGTACTGAATAGAGACTAATGGTCATTGTCTATATTATGCAGCTCCCACAGTATATTCTCCTGCCCCCTAAGTCAATCTATCTGCACTGCTTCCTGCCACAAATGGGGTCACCATGGTCCCCTATTCTACATGGTTTAGAGTTTATGCACATGGAGCTAGTGTGGAATAGGTATTTCCTCTCAAGCTAATATGAATGTGTATATAAGGTGGTTTTAATTGTTTTTAACATTCTTGGACTTCAAAAGGGGGCAAAGGCATCAAACTGGACAAAAATATTTTGTGCCTAAATTAAGTATTACCCTTAAGAACATACTTGGCTTGAAAAGCAAAGGAAGTCCCATAATCTTAATAAGAACCAGAAAATAAAACCAAAACAGGTCTCAAAGAAGCTAGTGAGATACTAGTTTCAGCAGCAGTTAACCAAAAATATTTCCAGTCTTCAATCTTTGGTTCCAACTACTCATTCCTGGTTGTGACAGTAGAAAAGTATGTGAGTCTATGACCCAAACCATAGATCACACAAAACTTGGCTGAAGTCTCTGAAAGGTGTGTTCATCAGCTGTTTTTCACTTTACTGCATTGGTTACAGGACGAGGTCAATAGCCTGATCCAAACAAGCTCTGAATTTCAGGTTTGAGGCAAACACCCTTTTTCACCATCTTACTGCAGAATCTGCAAGTAGTGCTTTAAATAAGACTCCGTTCATTCGTAAAATCACAGTCTATACAGCTACTCTCCATTTGACACAAGCCACTTTAAATTATCTGATCATATTCTCCTTTTGAAAACTGAGTCTGAAAAATAGAAGGATTTACAAGTGCATTCTGTTGTTATTTCTTTGTCCCATCATTAAAACTGAGGTTGTAAATCAAACAGTGCATGGATTTCCCTTTTGGCACTTTTATCCCCTACAGGTCATTACTGTATGTGGGCTGAAAGCGTTGCTGCACTTCAAAGCTTTTATCAACCTTCTGTTAGTGGAATTATAATTTCACCTCTGAACAGACCCATACTTGATTAAACTTTTATTGTTTATAACCTTTTTTTTCACCATAAAAATATAAATGAGTTGACAGTGAGAAAAGTCTCTTTTAAGTAAGGGTTCTTTTGGTAGAGTTTTTCAAGAAAAATACACAGTGTGCTGTGCACTAATACCAGCATGGTACTATTTTTCAGTAAGCCTTGGTTGTTTTGCTCTAAAAATTTCTCAGAATGGAAGAGACATCACTAATGACCTTAAACCTGCAAATAAACTTTTCAATTAAGAGAGACACAAACACATGGCAGCTACTATATGAAAACAGATCACTGAACCATACGGTTGCTTCAGAAAAAAAGACAAAACAATATGATACGTTTCACAAAGAAAGTGATACCGTTCAAGGCAAAAGACAATGAAGTGGACAAATTCCTATTTTCCTCTATAATGATTGTCTTATTCCCTGAAGCATAATATTTGAATGTCCTCATCTTTACATGGATAACTACAAATGTTATAACTGGCCATAAAATTATCCAGCCCTTCTGAAAAATTAGTCTATAGCATCTGCCTTTCCCATTTCACTGCAGCCATGAATATCAGAGATTGAAGACACACAGTGCAAAGGAAGACATACTTGCTTCTACATATTTTCCATGTCCATTTCCTCTGGTGATTTTTAGATCTTTAGAAAAGCACTAGGAAAAGAGACACTTATGGGCAGGATTTAATTGCTTACCTGCAGGTTTCCAGTACTTAATATATCCTCTCCACACCTCCAGCTGTCAGTCTAGAAGGCTTGCTTTCTTGCCTAGTGACTGAGTCATATCTATCCATGTCCAGTCTGGATATTTTGGATGCTGCAGGGGATTTAGAATGGCTCTAGAAGATGTCTGCTTGGACAACTGAATTTCATGCTTGTCTGTCTGAAGACCGCAACATCTGGAAAGTTAAAGAATATTATCTTTTTTGTTTAGCCATCTAATTTCTACTGGCAGTAAACATCATAGTCTAAAAACAAAATATGGACTTTTTTTCCCAGTATATTCAGGAAGTTTCCCATTCACTGGGGATGAAGAATTTGCACTAAATTATATGGTATCTGTCTTATTATGAATGTCTTATTAAGACTTTATCTGTCTTATTATGAACTTCCATCTCTCTTGTCATCACACTAGAAAAAAGGGGAACAAGGAGCATTTGTAAAATATGATGAGGTGTTCATCTGTCCACACATGAAGGAGCTATGCCAGATGGGGACATGCAGCTGCAGCAGCCTCACCTCTGTCATGTGTCTGGTTTTAGCAGTGTCTAATGATATGAATACCGTTACAATTTCTGGAAAAAAAAAAGGACAAGGACAAAACAGGTGGCAGGGTTTTGTCTTTGTCACAGTAGCACTAGATGCATAGTCTACAAGAAAAACAGTATGTCACTTAAAATGATGTTAATTAACAGCAGTTGTACATTTTTCACTGTTCAATAGAACTTATTTGCTTATACCATATTATTTTAGTTGCAGTATCTCTTATGTTTCACTTGCTTCCTTTCTCATGTGCAATTAGTCCCTTTTTATGTGATAAGGTTTCTTCTTTACCTTTTCTATAATGATTCCTCTTGCCTGACTTAACCTGTCTAGAAGATAGTTACTTGATTTGCCAGTTATCAGGCCTAGCATAAAGGATACAGCCAGCATAAAGATCAACCAATAACCAAACAGTATTTGATACAAAAGGGTCAGCACATGGGTGAGCACTGGGGATACAAACAAGTCAGTCAGGTTATACATAATCAACATCAATCCCACTGACCCCAACAACAACACCACACAACCAACAATGGGTGGAATAAATGGTGAAATGCAGTTTCCCATACAAGGGACAGGAGACAAACAAGTCAACTAACCAAATAAATAAGACCAAGGAAGCCACATACTGAATCTCCACACAGCCCACATTTACAGAGGCCAGACCTGACTGGAGCCCAGTCCCAGGGAGGCAGGAGGTCCTTCCCCAACAGGGAACTCTGCACAGCTCATCCACCTCACAGACAGACACTGCCCCTTCCTGCAAGGGGTCCCAGCTTTTACCCCTCAGTGGGACACCTGACCTTTGGTTACTCAATGCAGACACCTGGGGCTCCTTTACCCAATGGCTCTCCCTGCCAGGCCGGCCGCACCCTGGAGGGAAGCCTAAAGGGAAACTGACCCCCCCTTTGTGAAGGGCTGTGGGAATCACCCATATGTCAACATTAATTTGGGGCTTGGGGTTGAAACCCCAGCATTTCATTACTTCAGTGTAAGGTAATTTCCTCCAAGAAGCACCTATCCTGTTGCAAATACTTATTTTATACTAAAAAGATGTCCGTATCTCCATACCTATCCTTCCTTATTGACTATAAGGAATCTAAAATGGTTACCAGATTCAGGGCAAACTTTTTGATGTGTAAATTAAATGTGTTGTGACACAGTGCAGAGTGTGATTTGCTACTTAATGTGCAGTATATAAATCTATTCATTTGCCCTCCATCTTCCTTTCTTCCAGTGGCTGGAAATGCAAGCAAGCTCCTGAAATACACATGTTTTAATATATCCATGTTAATTGACCAAGGCTTTAGCTGAATATCAAATACCAGACAGGAGAATCATAAAGGAGCTTGAGATCAAAAATGTCAAAAGTATAACCAGCTTTTCTTTTTACTGAACTGCAGCTGGTTTATATTGATGAAGTAAATACATCTGCCAAATAATTTCCACTGAAACTTTTTGGTAGAAGTTGTTCTTTGTAAGCAGCTGATACTTAAATCTTGAATTGCTTAGGATAAAAATCTTTGATGAAAATTATTTTTCTATATACTCCAGAAGTAATAAAGAATGAAATTTCTGAAAGTGTAGTAAAAACTGCTGCTTAGAAGAGTATTTGTTATGTTTGACCTGTTTCAGACACAAAGCTAAGTTTTGAGAAGGCACTTTTCTAACATTTAAAAAAGGATGGGAAATTAATCCTTACGTAGCATAGCATTAAAAAGAGTACCTAAAGCTAAGTATTTGTTTCAGTTCACTGAAATAAACAATAATGGCTTTCCAAGAATTCAGTAAGTCCTCAAGCGCTATAAAAAATGATGACTTTTCATTGTTTGATGAATTTAATCAAAGGTTTTCTCACAGGAGAAGAAAAATGAAAGGCTGTGATATTGTAATGGAATATACTACATAGGTCAATGTGCAATCAAAACCAAACGATATCACAGCTCACTAACATGTCACTGCAGTGGATGCAGTGCAGTATAGCTCCATTCCAGCAAAATTGTGTTTGAGGCTATTAAGTCAGCTTTTGCACGGACACACGGCCCATTGGCTTGATCACACCCAGTATCCAGCTGAACTTGCTTAGAGGTAGTTCAGGTATTTTGAAACAGCGCCAATATGAGCAACAAAAGCAGCTTTAAAAGGCATGTTGCTCAGTAAGTGGTTCTCTGTTTTTTCTCTCATGTTTTAGGAGGAATTTCCACTCACAGATGTTGTTTGGGAATAGTTCATTAAATTGATGAAAGAGTTGAACTGCATTAGCAGTTCATATTTAGATAATTTAAGGCATTCTAATGATCGGAGAGAAAATAACACATGAGATAGTATGATCCACATTCAATGGGGTGTGTGTAACACAATCCTCAGGAAGCCTCAGACACTTCAGGAGAATCCTCTAGCAGTCAGCTCTGCCTTTGCACTCGTATGTCACAAATTGCTGCAGATGGTTCTGTTTTCTTTTGGAGTCTAACCTCTTCACACATTTATAGGATGAATCTTTGATAGATGGGTGTAATCTGTTCATTATATTATGGATCCTAGTTCTCCCAGGGGTAGTTTCAAATCCACATGGTGCTCTTAATATTCTTTATTTTGCATTATAATCCATGATTTATTTGAAAGATGTGTAGAACTGTATGCAAGCAGACAGCTCCCTATTGGACTATTATACCAGCTAGGGAGATTCATGTGTATTGTTTATTTCACCATCATACAGAATAATTTACATTCTAAAAAAATATATTCCTCTTCACTCATTGGAGATTATAACATATGATTAATAATGTTTAGGAATACATAATTTTTCTTTGTACAAATCTTATCACTGGAGAGAAAATCTGATCCCCAAACACTGCAGAGACACGGCTTTGCCTGGAAATACCATTCTCAGTCAGCTCCTTCGTTTCTGGACTCAGTTCTGCAAGGTAAAAGCACTCTAATCAACCAAGTACCAAAGACACGCTCAACTGTAAGTATATGAATCATAACACTGATTTAGGAGGAAGTGAGGAGATGAGGTCAGCCTATTTGTGATCTGAAAACCTCAATGTTTCTGGGAGATCTGAGAGAAGTACCAGGACTTACAGATGCTTGAAGGGAAAAAAAACATGGTGTTTGAGAGAGAAAATCCTAAGAAATTCCTTCGTATTGTAGCATCTGTTTTTCTTCCACAGACCTGGTCTATTACTTACTGAAAATCAATGTACAAGAAACAAAACATAATGGCCTCATTCTTTCCTAAGACTCTTCTTCATGTTAAAGCAAAAGCCATTTTCACCCTAAAAAAGCAAGGTTAAGAAAATGTCTGCAATATTGCAAGCTTTTGTTCTTCACAAAAATGCTGAGGTCTGCTAAAACCTCATGTTGCATACAGTGCTTGAGATTGTGTCAGTAAAACTGCATTTAGCATTTGTGTTAGTCCAGAGGCAGAAGCAGAAATTAAAACATGTCATCTAGGGGAGTTAAATTTGCATGATCTAACCATTAAAGCAAAGAATATATTCATAGGGATTTGGTTTTATGTGCTTTTCAGAAGGATGCCAGTGTCAGTCTTTTTTTTATGAAATTGCCAAAACCATTAGCCGGACATTTTGTAGCAGTCAAATTTAGAAATTAAGACTTTAAGACTTAGTTGGCTAATTTATTGTGCTAAGAAAAAGACTTGGGAATTTTTATATTAGAAAACTATTTTGGCTCCAGAAATGCTATTCCATCAGAAATTGAATAAGTGTGTTTGCATGACCTGATTTACTAGCATTTATGGAAGCCACAAATGTGTAATCAAAAAGGTAATAAAGTCACTTTGTAAGAAAAGTAATGTCTAAATAAGTATTGAGAATGCCTTTTAGAACTTTTTAGTTATTCTATTACTGTTCCATCTGATAACATAGCTAACAGGAAACAATATCTGACAGTATCTGTGAAAGAGACAATCTTCCATCTTCACTTCTGAAAGAATTCCAAAACCTTCTAGCATTAGCGAAACATTAAGGTATCCACAACCAAATATTTTATTTTTAATCATTCTGATTACAGAAACTGATCACAAAATACATATTGCATACAAACTGAGATCTAGATTTCAGAACTGAGCCTACAAAGCATTTTATCTGAATGCTTATAGGCTTAGTTCCCACAGAGCTGCTTTCCCTAAACTGATTTCAGAAAACAAAAACATATAGGCTAACTTATTGTTTATTTAAGCATAACACAGCAGAGTAATTGATTTTGAAAACTGGTCAGGGATTCTCAAGGTCATTCACAAAAGGACCCTTCTTTATTCTTTCATTTTGTAGCACAAGGTATTTGAATAAGACAGGCTTTATTGCTGGAGAAAGAAAATTTGTCAATAAGTTATTGGAGATGTATTTTGTTCTGGATTTATTACAGCAAAATATTGGTAAATATAATAAAAATAGTTTGCATCACTTACCTGGTGTCTAAGTACTTTCCATGTGATCTATTTTCCATGTAGTCTCATCTTCCCCAGCAGATCGTGGTACAGCCAATCCTTCTGACAGCTGAGTAGGATCAGCAAGGCTGTCATCTCCAACTGCACTTCAAAAGGCATTGAAAACTTCAGTGCCACAGCAGCAATTATTTGAAGCAACCATCAGATGGATAAGAATCTTTCTCTTAGAGAAGGAGAAGGTAGCTAGACCTAACTCCCTGGTTTAGATGTAAGCTTTCTAACTTTGATTCCCTCTCAGCTTCCCCTCCAGCTCTGAGAGACTCATGAGCTGATGCTGTTAACCCTGAAAGTATTTGACTCAGGGCTAAGCAAGGCTTATAGAATGTGATAGTTTAGTATAGTTTACACAGCTTGTTCACCTGGCCTAACTCTGACAAAGCCTGGTAAGTTTATATCTTCTCTAATATAGACTTCAATCATTTAGACTTTTAAGGATGCATAAAAACACATGGATTATTCATGGCAATTCCCCATAGTTATTTCCTTTCTGATTTTGCATAAATCAAATATATACCTGCATACATACATGAGCAAAATACCGGTATAATTTCTCGTGCTCTGCATTCATAAGGAACAGCCATCTTCACTAGTAATTAAAACATAGATCAGATATGTGGCTGGTCAATAGGAGCATATTAGGTCTCTCAGACAGTGTCCTGAGCACTACAGTATGAACTTTTGCTATGGGAGATACAGTGAACAACATCTTTCAGCAGAAGTACTTCTTGACTGTATTACTTCAACATTTATTTATTAAATAATCAAAACTGGTGTTCAATAATGGCATTTATTCATGGAATAAAGATCTGTAGAGGTGAAGAAAACATTTTTATATATTAAGAATATAATATTACCATGTTTAAATGTTATTAATAATTATTAAATTTTTAAAATTAGTTTTTATTAAAAATTAATATACTTTTAAAATATACAATTTGAGTTTTCCTTTGTTACCAGTGATTGCAGTCTTTAGAGGATTCCAATGTGGAGTGGCATGGTGAAGGTGTAAGCAGGCATGTAATTTTACTAATGTGGGAAAGATGATCAAATGAGAGTTATTCTGCACTTGATTTGTCTTTAACATATGATGAAATAGTAAATACAGCTTTCATCACTTTATGGGAACATCCTTAAAGCAGCTGTCAGTGTTTTTCCTACTGTTGATCAAATTAGGCTAACATCTTCTGAGAGCACCTGGAAAACAATAACAGCGTTATAACTACGTATAGCTTGAAACTTACCTGTGAATTATGAGGTATTTTGAATTACATTCTGTTCTTCTTTGTGGCTTCTCAAATTAACTGGGTAGAAAGGAAAGGAAAAAAATAGAATTACATTCCAAATCTATGCATGTGTGCACAACAAGATTTATGCAGTCATGGCAGTGTGTGTAAAATGTGATTCATGAAAAGACAAAAGACGAGAAGATATATGATGGACAGGTTTTGGGTTTACTTGTCTCTCACTTGTGCTACAATCCTTCAAAAAGGTGTGGGTGGGTTGTAGGAAAGAAGGTTATTGTTTATCTCTGCTTGTTGTTGAATTTTTGGGCAAGGAGGGAATTGGGATGTCAGTTCAGACTGGTGTTACCTGGAAACAGGAGTTTCCTGGAAAATCAAAAGATGGGGCAGAAAGAAAACAGTTAGGGAGACAAAGAAGTAAAGGGACAACAGATTAAAAGACATCTGAAAGGCCAGGACTAAGAGATGACGAAAAGAACAAGGGTTTCCCTAGGGACACAGAAGAGATACTCTGGGGTTTATTGACACCTGGATTTATTGGAATGAGAACAAGCCTGACAGACAAGACACAGCAGGCAGGGAGAAGTGAAAGACTGTTGTTTCTTCATGTCCCTCTTATTCATTCTCAATTTCCTCTATTCTAAATGATCTACTATCTAGCCAATCTTCAGAAAGAAAACTATTTGAGCCTTTGATACGCACTTTTCAGAAAAAGAAACAGATGAAAGCTCTGGCAGTCCTGTGGCCTCAGGGTTACATGAGCAATGTCCATGACTTTCATGCTAGAATCACCTAAATGTGCAGAGTTATGTGTACCTCTGTACTTGAACACATCCATAATTATGGAAGGTTTAGCAATAAAGGGGTGTAGGCAAAGATATTTGTCTTTGAATACAAAATATTGGTAGGAGTTTTTTCCACTTTTCCACATTCTTTTCACATTTCAATTCTTTTGGGTTTTTTTCATTATATCTTTTGAAAAATGAATTTTGAGAAGTAAAGAGTATGGTCACAGGGTAAATCATAATAAACATTTAGATATTTGAGAATAAATGGTAAGAGCCAAGTGCATGTTATAGCTCATTAAAACATGATTGAGAAGTTCTGTCATGTTCTGATCCATGAATCTTTGAATCTCTTAGGACTGCCATGGTTTAACCACAGCTGGCAACTAAGCACCACAGAGCCACTCGCTCAGTCCTCTCCTCTCTCCCCCCCCCTCAGTGGGATGGGGGGGAGAATTGGAAATGCAAAAGGGAGAAAACTCAGGGGTTGAGATAAAAAGAATTTAATAATTTTAAAAATATAACAATAAAAATAATAAGGAAAAGGAAAATAACAAAGAGAGAGAAATAAAACCCAAGACAAACAAGTGATGCAAATCAAAACAGTTGTTCACTATCAACCAAACAATGGCCAGCCAGTCCCTGAGTTTTATTGCCGAGGATGACATCATGTGGTATGGAATATCCCTTTGGTCAGTTGGGACCACCTGTCCCAGCTGTGTCCCCTCCCAACTTTTTGTGTATCACCAGTCTCCTTGCTGGTAGGATGAGGTGAGAGGTGAGAGGCAAAAAAGGCCTTGAATGCGTATGCACTGCTCAGCAGTAACTAAAGCATCCCTGTATTATCAACACCATTTCAGCACAAATCCAAAACATAGCCACTATGTACCTCAACCAAAACCAAAACAATTTTTTTTTTTTTTCCCCAAAAAACAGACATGGACTTCATTTACCTGCAATGAGTGACCTTTGAGTTCCTCCTCTGCTTTTTTAAAAGCAGGAAAGGGCATGAATTTGATAAACTGCCTGACTAGCCTGTCACTCGATTAATTAATTGACAAACAAAAAAAGAGAAATTTCATAAATTTCATTCATTTTCTGGATTATTTTTTTTTTTACTACAGCAGTAACATTTTGTGGTTTTAAAAATGAAGTTCTAAAGTTTCCTAAGGAAATAAACATCCAGCAACCATGCTATTGCCTTGCATTGCCTGTGTGCTTTGTTTTCTGCATGTGCCTGGTTTTAAACCCCTTGGCTGATTTGACAGAGAAGTCTAAAAAATATTATCTTCTTCAGATTACTTGAGAACTGTTGCCTGGGTAAAGAAGTAAAACTTCACCTTCTAGTGAGAGAAATACCATAGTGTCAGGAAACCAGACTTCTTGGTTCCACTGGTCATGACATTTCTGGATGGCAATAGAACAGTTACGGGAAGGGGGGTGGTAGTTCTGGACACATCACTAGGAAGCCAGTTGCAAGAGTCGAAAACAAAACAATGATTCAATCCGCCATCTGGGAAAAAATAAAGTTAAAAGAACAAAGAACTTGGTGGCAGAAACTAGCCAGTCAGTTATTAAATGAACCAGGAGTATTTACAGGTGCCATATTTTCTTTCTTATTGACATATTTCTCCATTTTCATCTCGGCACGCAAACAATAGCAGAGCCATTCAATTTTTTACTTTTCTATAATCTCAGTTATTCTGAATGCACCACAAAGGTTCACATATTGCTCAGAAAGAATGAAGAGGAGGTAAATCACCTTTTTGAATAATATTTTGCAGCAGGATGAACAGGAATTGGCCAGTGTAAAAGCAGACAAGCCCAAAACTTATTTGAGAATGAAAGACAGAGAAAGAGAGAAGCTGCAATCTCTGGAGAAAAAAAAAAAAACAAAAACAAACCACCACCACCAACAACAACAACAAACAAAAGCAAAAACAAACCAAAGCAAAAAACCCAAACCAAACCAAACAAAGAAACAAACACACCCCCCCAAAAAAAAAAAAAACAAAAAAACAAAAAAACCCCACACCAAACCAAACCAAAACCCCCAAAATAAACAAAAAAACCCTACAAACAAACAAAAAAGCACCACCACCACCAAAAACTTTAAAGCTTAATTCTTCAGACTCTTCTACATACTACACCAATATATTTTGATGAGATCTTTGGGCTTCTCAGGGAATCTCAGAAGGGCTTTAATTTTCCTGAGACATAAAGGGGCTGTCATAGCTTTCACTGAAAGGCAGTGGAATCTTGAAAATGCACACTCATATTGAATTCATAAATTTTTAGTTATTCTAATAGTTTCAGACCTACTCTCAACTCAAAACTTAGAAACTGAAGTATAAAATCTTCATTTTTTACATATTGTTTTTATTATTTATTTATTTCTTTCTGATTTGGATTTCCTTATATTCTTTCAGAAGTAAGGATAAAAAGAACTTATTTTGTACTTTCCATATGAATAAACTATGCAAACTGTGTCTTTAGAAGAAAGATAGGTTTGTTGAGGGATATGCTTGTAGATATTAAAATTTGGTCAGAAATTGTGCAGTTAGAAATATGCCACCAGATTTTTTAACAACTTTAAATAAATTAGAACAAACTCTACTATTAAAGACAAAATCAAAGCAATTTATTCAGTTCTAAAGATGCTTTTCCAAGCAATAAAGAGAACAAGCAAATAATTTTGAGGCATATCAATTAGATCTTGAAGAAAGATCACTCACTGAGGGAAAATTAATGGTGGCTTTCTATCTGGTGTGATTTTTGGTGGTTTGTTGGGTTTTTTTGGTTTGTTTTTTTGGTTTTTTTTCATGTATTGCTCTGTGGGATAGTGCAGTAGGAAGTCCACTGAGTAACACAGACTTTCCTGTAGTCAAGTTCAGTGGTTTCAGGCTTTTTTAGTTTTGGGTTTCTAAATATTTTCATGGTGCCTTTCCATCAATACAAATATTAGTTTACTGATATTGTACTTATTTTTCTGAGTTCATGATAGCCTTATGAAACTCCAGGGCAACACCTATGGAAGGCTGAAGAGGTAATTTTGAAAAAATACATGTTCCATTCCTCAGAAATGTCTGTCTTAATGCAGCAGTTATCTGTTGCTGTGTCATTTGCTCTGACTCATTGCTGCATTATCAATCACTGTGAGATGTGGGAAGGCTGGGGCTTGAAACACACAGATACACTTACGCTTTGAATTTCCAGTTTCCTTAACCAGATGATGCAGTTAAACCTTTACATGTGGAAGCTGCGTTTGCAGTAGCAAAATGTAGTGAATGGCAAATCAAAAACCAGACCTATATAAGGGCGGACCCTATAGATAAATAATGGCATTAGTTAGGGGTGGCATCCTTAACCAGGGGAGAAAAGGCAGAGTAATTTGTCTCTGTCTGTTTTTCCTTTGTTACCATTCTTGTAGGGGCTATATCTGTCTTTTATACTTCTTGTTAACTCCTTTGTGTTTTCACCATATCTAGGAAGATTTATGTATGCTGAATACATTTTTTTTTTAGTCTTTCTTGTGTCCTAAACTCAGTTCTACCCTGTATGCTATGTTGCATTCCTTCAGTGACCAATAATGAGCTTTTTCTGATTTGTGTTTATAACCCTGGATCCATCTTGTGCCTGTATTTTCCAGGCTTATGTTGTCATAACATAATATGAAGTACATAATGAATAACTGGGGAGGTTGGAGGGTGTGGGGTGTGGAGAGGTACCTAGACCAGAGATTTCCAACCACATTTTGGCTTCCTGTTTTGCTGCATTTGAACTCCATTGATTTTTGCCTCCATGGCTACATCACGGCTTTGCTTTACTTGGATGAATAAGAGCTTTACTTAAGAATCTTCATAACATGAAAACTAGAGCAATCTTCTTGATGTGCAAGTCATGGATTCACATTTCTTCAGACTGTGAAGAGGCTAGGGAACACTCTGTTCTCTCATATGGTTATGTTAGTCACAGACACAGAAAAGCTGGGCATTACTTCTTCCTGCAGTACTTCTGCGAAAAAAACAGTCATGGCTATACTTTCTACTACCTCAGTCCTCTTGGTTCTCCGCATCATTATTAGATCAAATCCTGGAAAGTCTTAGAGAGAGAAATACCTGCATAAGTTCATATTAATTCTCTAGTTCTTTAAAAATGGATCCCCTGAACATGCTTTCCTTAACTGCTGTCCCAGTAGGTCATGTAGTAGTCTGGTTTGTTGTATTGTTTACACACCTCTAAACTTCATCGATGTTTTAATTCAGACAATATGTACATACTTTCAGGTGTGCTATGGACACCCGTGCATATGACTGCAGGACAGTATCTTATATTCAGGAAGTCAGCAAGTATAGCTGTGCTAGTGGAGATTCAGTAAACTATATAAGACAAAAAGTAGTGTGTACTACTTTGTGTGTCTTCTGAGAAGGCTCTGCTTACTTAAGCTTGAACACTGCATGATTCCAGACTAGTCAGTGCTAATTGCAACTCATCTACTACAACCACAAATATGACAACTGAATACTTACCGATAACTATGGTCTCAGAGCTCAAAAATTAGTAATGATAATATTTAGGTAACATACATAACAGAAGATGCATAAAGCTGAAAACAAGCTTCCGTTCACAAAATGAGAAGTACAAAACCATTATAAATGCAATAGCTTTCAAAATAAAGGAAAACACACCTTCACCAATATTCTAAAAAATCTTTCCCAAAATGTCAAACTCAGGAAACAATCGAAAGTTTTTTTAATGGTTTGTAAGATTCGATGTGAAAATAACACTTCTTTATGCCATAGGCAAAATACTGAATGCTAAAATCATGTTTGGTATACTCTCGTTAGTGTGGGGTTTTTTGTGTTTGTTTGGGTTTTGTGTTTGTTTTTTTTTTTTTTTTTTAACATAATGATAGCTATATAATTAAATAGTGCACCAAAATTAAAAAAAAAAAAAAAAGTAATAAAACTTAAAATAGGGAATTTAGTAATGAGGATGAACATCAGATCTCTTGACAGTGTGCATTAGGCTTGTTATTGGAAGAAGATAATGATTCACTTGCATATTAAAAAAATTATTCAGGTTCTGAAACTAAAATTTAATCTTTTAAACATTGGTTAATAGTAATATTATCAGCCACACGTCTTCTGGGACTTTTAATTTTCTGATTTAAATTAAATGCTTTTTACCAGCTTTTGTTAACGCTCAATTAATTTTCAAAATCAATTAAGATAAAAATCACCCGTAATAACATTATACTTATTATTAAACCTATAATTTTACCAATCTCATTTACCATTTTTGACCTAGCACTAATGACTCCTGATTAGAGGTGAACATAGACTCTAGGGTTTGTGTCTGTGAATTGTTGATGTGTTTGGAAAATCATGTCCTCTTGAATTGGACAGTGGTTTTGCTAACTGTAGAGGTAATTTACAATGAATCATGCATTTGACATGTCTAACCCATATTTAGGCTACCATGATAACTGCAAGTAGATCACAGTTTCCTAAAAATACTAATTGAATGTGTGCAAGATAATTCTTTTGAAGTTTAAGTTCTCCAGAAAGGAATAGATAGAAGTAAATGAAAAGATGTTTATTGTTGGTTTAATAAATTATACTGTGTCATGATTGAAGATTGCACAAGAATATTTGGTGTCCATAGTCCCAGTGTTGCAAAGGTTTTTGTGAGTACTGAATGGTCATAATGGTCTCATTCCCAGTCCAGTGGAAACAGTGTAATTCGTACTTACTTTCTGGAAGCCTGCTTTTTGTAAGCTCTTGTTGCAAGTCTTCAAATGCTTGTAGCCAGTGAGTAGGAATGAAGTTGCAAGTATGGATGAAATGGAATAATTTAAAATGAGAGCTAATACTCTCTGGAAATAGCTCATATTCTTTCTCCAAGCCAAACTAAGCTTTTGCTCCATATTTAAACTAGCTCCACTGTCTAGTGTATTTCTAGGAGTTCTTTTGTAAGCGGTCTAAAATCACTTTCCATTACGATTACACTGTCACATTTGTGTATGATACAACATGACATTAAACAACATGAAGTGAATAACCCAGATGATCACTTGTTGTCAACATAGTTCATGTAAATACAGCTGAAAAGTCTCTTCATTTCAGAAAATGAAACCTTTTTCTCAAAGGTCTGAAAGTCAGAATGCATATAATTTGTCATATGTCTTTCCATAACCTATTTTCCTTTCTAATTGCTGAGGACTAGACCCTTTCTTTACTCTAGTTTATGTATCTCCTTATCTACAGTCACTGGCTAGTCAAAAATATTTAGTTATGCCTGAAGATAGAATATAACTAAGTACATGTATTTAAGGAAATAATTTCTATAAAATAGTTATCAATCCTTAAGAATAATCAACAGCAAATCTGCATGTCTTTTTTTTCATATGTACCAATAATATAAATAAATCCAAGAACTTAATATATAATTTATAAACCTGAGTAGTTTTTTTTAAAGTGTGAATCTAGAAACAGTTTAAAGAACATTTGTTATTCTTACTGAAAACATTTTATATGATAAATAGATATATTTTTCAAAATGGTTGTTCTCAACCAAACTATTGACATTCAACAAAGATTTTTATTTGGATAAATGCAAAAATAAGTATGAATAAATATTAAACTTGACGGATGTTGAAAAAGAAGATGAGAGATAGAAAGCAACTGAACCATAGCAAGAACCATTTGCCTGTTTATTTCAAATTGTTTTCTCCACCTAGAATATTTCTTTTCTCCTTCTAAAACTGCCCTCTTGAATGACAGGGTTTTCACCTTATTGCATCTGATGAAAAAAGTTAGCAGCTTCCTAACTGGATCTTGACTATGATCCATCTCCTCATTAAACTTAAAAATCTACAGCCGGGGAGAATTAAGCCTTAAGAACTATAGAGGGCTCATCATTCAAGTAAATGAATGTTCTGCATGAGTGTTGGAAGGACTAAGAGTGAAAAGAGTGAGCCATCTGTTTTGGAACTGACTCAGGATTTAGAAGTCTATATCACAGGTATAGATCATAAGTCAGACCTGGCACTTACATGTTTCTGTGAATCTTACAGGGTCTTTTTGAAATTAAACTGAGGCAAAGGCAATATAACCCAATCTGTCTAGAGATTAAATTAGACTAGTTAGAGAATGTGGTGAAATATCCTGGGTTATTTCCAGGCAAATTCTATTAATGTATTACTCAAGTACAACATAATATAAATTAATCGTCATATCATTTTTGTCTCCTCTATCACACTGGCTGGTTATAAGAGGGGAGGGGGAAGGGGGAGAGAGTAATGGATAACATTCTTCCAGTCTAGAGAATGAGGAAGGAAAGTTTAAATCTCAGGATTTTCAAAAGGGGACCCAGGTTTATCAGTCAGTGTTCATGCTAGTAAGATGTATGGGCCTGTCTTGAGAGAACTCCAACCAAAATTTAGAAATATGAAAAAACCAAAGCCTCAATTTAATTGCTAGAGATGCCCAGTCACCACTGCTTTCAGATGTTCTGTTCCAGATCAGAATAAAATACTGATATACTTTGATAAGGGTAAGGAATGGGAGGATTTTAATCCCTGATAGTCCACAGTGTGTCTATGTTTCATATTTCAGTATGAAGAATTTGTGCACCGAGGCTCATTTCTAGAAAGAAGTACAGTGAAAGATCATACCCAAAGTGAAAGCTTGACATGGGAGTTTGTCCTAAGAAGCTTGAAGACCTGACTCAGCTAATATCAATGGAAGTTACCATTTATTTAATAGCATTCTGGATTTAATTTCAAATTACTAAATTTTAATGTTAATCATCTTCTCTACCAGGAAGCTAATGGGTATTTCTGTGAGTCTGCAAAAACTTAATTCGTTTTCAGTACAAAATATATGCACATCAGTCACCTTAAAAAAACAGAGTGAGCCAGCAGAGAATAATATACAAGCAAGAAACCTCTTTCCTTTAAATGAGCTCAGAAACTGTGCAACTTTATCTTTTCAATAAATGTTCTGTATCAAAGTCCAGACCACTTGAAATTGAACTTAAAAGGCATTCCACCAAGGTGTAAGAGAACTGTAGTAACACCTCTGAGGATTTATCCTTGGGAACTAAGCTGCTCAGCCAAGATAGGGGAGGGTCATCTCCAGTTCAAACCACTGACACTTCTAGCAAATTAAAGTTTATATACAAAATATTATGTTGTATATTGAAAAATCTGTTGCCTGACTAAAAAAAAAATCTACTTTTTTTCAACTTCAGAGCAGAAAATTTTCTCTTCACTTTCCCATCATACCTTCTTCACTGTGTGTAATGCATATTCCACAATATTAAGCTATCATATTATTCTCTGTCCATATATCATATCATACCATACCATACCATATCATATTCTCTCTGTCCATCTGATTATCTACTGGTATTAAGAAGCTTATGTTATACATCCTAACTTCTGTGTAAAGCTGGCTTACCTTCACAACTAATATGGTCCATTTACTGCATGATACTTTGAGTATCAGAACAATATTTTGGGGTAATGCTGAAAGTTCAGGCTGACCCACTGTACTGCTTATTTGATCTGGGTATCCCATTACATATTACCTGCAGAACCTACTGATGTAAATTAGAACTTCACTGGCCATTTTTTATTTCATACCTTAGCCTGTTCACTTTCCAAAAGGTACGGTACAGATTGGAGTTGGTGTCATCAGAGTATATTATGACAATGCTTTGCATTTATTGCTGAAAACATGTTACATTTTCATTTGTATATACACAGACATTCAGTAAATGAACCAAGTGAAAGAAAAGACTAAAATGTTTTGGGAAAGAGGTGGTATTTAATTTAAAAGTTCTTATTAATCAAGTAATAATTAGCCCATGTTCCTTTATTTGTTGGTTCCATATTTTAAACATTACTTGTTTAAAAAAAAAACCCAGAACATATTTAAATATTTACCTAGAAGCTCATATAAAATCAGTGAGTCTGCATGTATAAATAAAACATATGCATAAGATTTGCAAAGTTAGACCTTTTAATTTTAAAGTAGTGAAACGAAATAGCAAAATCTTATTTGCTAGTCTCCTGCAAAGGCTGCTTAGTCTGCAGCGTATGAGGGTTCAACCTTTTCAATTAAAATATTCATCCCTTTTTCCTCTGTGTGAAGGAATGAAGCACATTTGAAAGGTTACTCAGCAGGTCAGACTGCATTCTTTTATTTCTAATGGTGAGATAAAATAAAAAGAGTCAGTCTGCTAACACTGTCAGCTGTCTCCAAACTTTGTCATGGATTGATGTTAAGAAATTTAAGAAGCTTATAAAAATTCAGGTACTGTTTCTTTACGTAAAGTTTATTTAAAATATAAAATTAATTGTCTAAATAACTGGACTAGAGAGGAGCAGAATAAGCCAATCAAATGAAAGTCGGGCAGCTGAAAAGCAGAACAGGAATTTTATAATAAAGTGAGTAACCAAAATCTTCAATCACTGTCAATATTTTTATAGTCAGATTGGTATTAGACTGCTTCATTTGATTTAACCTTTGTATGTAAATGTGCCTCCATCAGACAGGGGATGAAATCCCAGAGTCACAAGCTGCACAGCCAACAATGTGTTCTGCTTGTTCATTTTATACACTTATAGGATGAGGATTCAGTGTGAAAGAGCAGTGAATGTAATCAGAAATATTTTATCTGCTAAGCAGGTACATTCTACATATGCATTTGAGTAATAAGATGGGATCTCAGACTTACACTTATTCTAAAAATAAAGGTCCCTTAATGTGTGTTTTTCTTTTAATTATTTTGGGGAATGTGTTTTTCAGGGTCTATGAAATTATTATGGAAGAACAGAAAAGTCAGTGTTATGAAGATTGTCTTAGCTTTATTGCTACTTTTAATTCCTTTTTGACATCTTTTCTTAGCTCACAAATTCAATACTCCTGAAAACTTTTTTTCTATCCTTTTGGGCATTCATATAAAAAATTATGATTATGAGATCAGGGGTAAAAGGGGTATCCATATTATAAATGCAAAAAGGAGAATATTTTAGTCTTTAAAACAGACGTATGGAATTCAGTTAAATGAAGGAATATAATTTTATGGCCTTTTCTAATATTTGAATACTGAGGTTACAGATACAGTCACTGCTGTGATCAAGTCTCCATTTATGAGACCGATAGCATGATGTACTGACTGGAGGATACTTGTCTTCATCTTTGTTATTCATATATCAGCAAAAATGGAAAAGGTGGATGAACAGCAAAGCTGTTTTGTTTTCAAGAAAGAGTGATGTGAGTTTTACTGAGGGTACTTGAAAAAGCTTTAGAGATTTTTAGAAGCTTTTTCCTCCAGCTAGTGTTAGCTTTCCTGGAGCTCATTTTAGCCAACAAGTTTTCATAGCAAAGACTTCTGGGAAAATGAAAACTGTTTACCAAAAGAAAATATAGGTATGTAAATTTGAATTAGAAAAGAAGCTTGTACAATCTATCTAGAAACAAATGTGGCGATGTTGTTTTCATCATGACTTCCTGGGATCAGCCTATCACATACGAGTCTTTGAGGAAAAACTGGTAAAGACTCCTTGGTGACAGTTGAGTGCTTTCATGCATTTTTACTGGAAATTGTAACAGACTCCTTGCTCCTCCTGCACCCTTGGGTGGCCAAGGCTGTCTCCCAGATACACTTTCTCGTTAGTTATGTGATGTATTCACCCCATTCTGTTTCAGTGTGCCTTAATTACTACTGTTCCTGAACCACTTTTTCAAGAATATTAATGCTTGTTTTAAGACACAGGGAGAATAAGCTTTTATCCCAATTCCATGCCCTGCTCTCTGCTGTTTTGGATAAAGGAGACACAAGATGTAAGTCATCTCTTCTGGAAGGCCTTAATTTGCAAACGTGAAGTAAAAGCACATGAGTTGAATTTGAGCATCTGTGAGTTCAGGTATTGTCAGTATTTTCTCTAGAACTGATAGAATTGTTTTGTTTAGGAATTAGAGTCAAAGAAGTCATGACCTAGTGAAATTTATACCATAAATGTAGAGCAATTGCTTTTAAAAGTTAGCAATAACACAAAGGTAATCCTTCTTAAGACCTTCCCCCTCCCCCCCCCCCAAAAAAAAGGCCCAAACCCACCCCTGAACTCTGTTTCTTTGATAATAAAGCTCATTATACAATTTACTCAGATGTTGAAGAAAGACATAGATTAACATTAGCAACCATAAAAGTATTAAATATAAGAATCAATAAAATGTAGTGTTAGAATTGGTGAATATCTTTATATACATGACAATAGCCATACATGACTACAGAATTACCAAAACCATGTTAGTTCGTTTGAGATCACTGTAAATTCCCTACTAAAAGAAATAAGAAGAACAAAAAATGAAGAATAGTAGGCAGAGTTCATGCAAGCTGAAATAAAAACTTTACACAAAATACAGAAAGCAAAGGTGAAATAGTCAAAAGTGTTTGGATTCTGACAAAATGGCCTCAGGTTGCACCAGGGAAGGTTTAGACTGGATATTAGGAAGCATTTCTTTACAGAAGGGGTTGTTGGGTGTTGGAATGGGCTGCCCAGGGAGGTGGTGGAGTCCCCATCCCTGGAGGTGTTTAAGAGTTGGGTTGACCCAGCGCTGAGGGATATGGTGTAGTTGGGAACTGTCAGTGTTAGGTTAATGGTTGGACTGGATGATCTTCCAGGTCTTTTCCAACCTAGACGATCCTGTGATTCTGTAATATTCCTGCGAAAAGTTAAACTGATTTTTTTTTTTAATATAAAAAAGAAAACTGTAAATTTTCAGAAGAAATTTCTGAATATGATTTGCTGGTTTATATCTACACTCATTTGATGGTACTTTTGTATAATTTACTACTTATCAGGTTGCTGTTACTGCACCTAATTCTGTTATCTATGCATCTTCTTTGCAAAATAATATGGGGTCAATTCTTATATTATTCAATTTTCATCTTGCATATGTTTTAAATTGCTCTGTATTTCCATTAAGAGCTCATGTGAATGTAACTAGTGAAGCAATTCCCACATTTTTTCTTCTGAAAACAACATAATAATGCCACCATGTTTACATAGCTCTTTCAATTCCTGCACGTTTTACACAGAAGTCTTGAATTTTGATTCACTTACACCAACATTTTTCCCTTATTATTGCATTTTCATATGAATTACAAAATATCACAATGAGAAAGAACACTATGTGACTTTATATGAGGAACAGAAAAACAAACTAACAAAACCCTCAGATATTCTTTTTAAAGCAGGGGAAAGGAGTTAATATAGACAGAATAGAGCTCCCTGAACTGGAATTTGACCAAGCTAAAAGGATTAACAGTCTTCCTTGACCAGAAGGGTACCAAGGGAACTTTAACAAGGAGACACATCTGGCAAACAGGCAGCATGGAGGCCAAATGATACCATCCTTCATCAACTCTTAAAATTCCACAGACCTGAAGAGTGTAGCTAGAAGAGTTTCTAGGAGTGATATTTCACTGTGCAGCAATAGAATGACTGGAGTTATGAGCCCACAGATAAATCACATTGATGATCTTATTGAAACAGCCATGCCTGGAAGGGAGGTGTAGTCTCTTCCCCAGACACAAAGAAAGCAAGCTGATGCAAGAAGCAAAACCTCTTGTGCTCTGGGGACACTTAAACCTACCTTTGAACAATGATTCTTCTCATAAGGGGAACATGGTTTAATTAGGGGGAAAAAAAGGAGTTTCAGGACAGGCGATACAAATTAAATTTCCTTTAGTATTTGTGTTTATCTGCATGGACGTGTTTCTTCAGTCAAGAAAATCTCAATGTCAAATTTGTATGTATAAAAATGGACCATAAATATAATGAAACTCTCATATTCATAACTTTACTCAGTTCCAAGAAAATCAAACAATTTTCCGCTCTAAATGTCTGTTAGTTTCTACTTCATATCTCTGACTGAATTATGTTTTTAGTCAAAAAACAAACAAACAAAAAAAAAAAAAAAAAGAAAAGAAAAAAAATGAAAAAGCATGCTAAGCATTTTGGGAGTGGGATTTAATCACCAAGGGAAAAGGAGTTTAAGCCCCATGGGAGTTTCAGATTTAAATTCAGTAAGGGTTCCTTTTTTTTTTTTTTTTAATATGTTTTAGACTTCCGTGAAAGGTTGCCATATGGAGATAAAAGAGCAGATGAAATAAAAAGCAATAAGACAAAACAATAAAACTGTCATTGTTTTCTTGACCTTTTTCAAATGCATTCATCATAGAGTATATGGTAAATCTTGTTAGAGTTTTGAAGCTACTGTTGCTCTGAGTGGAATGATCTCTAGCATCCACTTACCAATGGCCCTTTGTTGCAAGGTCAGATAATAAGAAGCCTCTCTCTGCACTGAAACACTAAGTAAGCAATGACTCAAAAGAGGGATTGTTTATTCTTTATTTTTCACTCTCTGGCAGAGATAACACAGACTAGGCCAATTTCTGTGCTACTGTTACTTATCTTTGTGTGGAGTTATCATGATAACGCACAAAAAGAACAAATGTTACCTTTCCCAACTGTGGGGCATGCAGTGGGAGGAAAGGGCAGAAAGCAAGAAAGAAGCTCCCTTTCTGAACAAAGCATCCTTCCATTAGCTTCATAAATATAGCAAAATAGTACAGTTTCCATGTATTATAAGACAGCAAGTATCATTAAATTAAAGATGTGCCCAAGTGCTAGTGATGCTTACTTCAGTTTCTAAATTGAAATATTTGGCTCTCTGTCCTTTAAGAGGGAGCTACAACAAGAAGCATATATTCTTTTCCTGTTTTCTTTCCAGAGCTGGGTAATCCTTCTCAGTAATCATACTTCAATTAAATATGAATATTGTTCTCAGATCAATTGCAACATTGATTGTGTTAGTGTTTCTGTTTCATGTAGCTTGTCTTTTAAAGAGAAAACATGTTTACTTGCTATTGTATAGATGAGCTGTATTTTTTACTGTCAAATCTAATGCTTGACATGAATTCAGAGTAATTAACTGCTTGCTATGTATAGAATAGCTTTTAAGGGCAACTGGGGGGAAAGAGCTGTTGCTTCCCTGATATGTGCAGAGCTGTAAACCGATGTTTGAGACATCTGATAAAAATATCCTTCTTTGCAAATTAAATAGCACAAAATCTATGTAGCCACCATCTTTTTTAGTATTTCTTGGACAAACTAACATTTTCCAGCCTAGCTGTGTGTAATGTTATCTCTTTTAATGTGTTTGGAATGTTTTAATTCCATGATGTGATAAAGGCTATAGGAAAATCTCTTTAAAATGTGAAAATCTCAGAGAGGTACATTTCAGTATGAAGCTTCTACCTTTGATTTATGCTGAATGTTTTTAAGGTTGGAAGTGAAAACTAGAAATTTGCCAGGGGTTGCAGAGGAAGGAAGGCTGTTGATAAGAGTAATTTTACACTCTGGAGATCTTTATCAAATTCTATTCTTAACTAAACTCACATAATTCTTCTTGTTATATTTCCTCCATTGGCACTTTATGATGTCATTCAAGCACTTTAAACTTATCATACATTGAGAAGGACCCCTAAGAACATGACTATTAATTCAAATTATAATCACATACAGCATGCTTATTGCAATTTGTAGTGAGGTAGAAATTCCAAACTTATCACTCATGATGTCTTTCCCATTAGTAGAGATCCTTCTTATCACCACTGTCTTGGATACTTTCTAACTGAACCTTCCAACAGGATTAAGCTGTTCAGGATTTGGCATCTTTCAGGAGATTGTTGTCTGGCTTTCATTTATGATTACCATAGATGACTACACTTGATAGAAGAGCTTGAGAAGATGAATGCTATAGTGGTATCTGCTGCTAGTCATATTTTTTAACACGGGGAAAAGGAGCTAGAAATACCTAAGAGACAGGCCACTGGACTTGGGATCTTGTTTTCATTTAGCACATGATCTGCAGTGCGACAAAGAGCAAGCTGGGTCACTATCAGCAAGCTCTGTCAGATCAGCAGACTTTCTGACTATATGTCTGTGTGCTTCCCGTGGCAAAGGGGAGCTGAAGCTTGAGGGACACAAGGTGTATTGTCACTGCATAGGTAACTCATAATAATAAAATAATGGTGGCCAACATTTTTGATTTGGGGATCAAAAGTATCTGATGGCTATCAATCATTAGAAGAAACCTTTAGTATGTTATATCCAGCTGTCTCTAAATACAAATTCGTAGCAGCCCCTAAAAAAATCAGTGAAGATTCTTTGATTATAACATTCTCCACATTTGTTTTACCCTTTTATGGAAAGAAAGGAAACATTAGGGATAAGTGGAGCTTTATGAATAAACTCTGGATCAGAGTGTTCTGCCAGACAATTAAATAATTTACAGTTTTATCCCTTTGTATAGCAATGAGTCTGTGGAGTGATTCCAGCTAAGGAACCTCCACCTGCATCTTTCATTACTTCCTGTATTTTTAGTTGTCACATTAGAAGATGAAGGATGGATTGTTCATGCAAACAAACCCCTCTCATAACACTTCCATTTGAGTTACAGGGACTTTTTATAAATGTGTCTGTTCCTATTCTTACACAACTCCAGGATAAATTCCTCTTTGACTTCTGTTCTAGAAGAGAAAACTTGACACTTTTTATGTTTTCAGATTCTTTTTTGCTGCTTGTAGATGTCACAGAGACTTGCACTAGTGCAGGATCTCTATACTTGTCAAAAATTAGGTTGCTTAAAACAACTTTAGGTGCTTTGGAACTGGACTAGTCACAAACATGTGATGTGAAACAGCTTTATTCTCTTTACTGCCACCAGTCACAGATTTTTACTTTGATAAACTATTTGATCTGATTGCCTTCAAATGTGAAACAACCAAGCTTTTCCATTAACTGAGTTTTCTGTGATTTCTTCATGAAACATAGAAATATGAGTATCAAAGATCACTGTCTAAATGGTTCTTGTGTAAATGAACTATAAATAACCAGTCCAGTACAAAAAGATCACACTTTTTCTGTTTTGTTTGTTGTGTTTAACCCCCATTAGTATTTTCAATAGTTCATAATGAGAACATACAGAATCATATAACTGAAGCAGAAGTTTCTGGAAAATTATTTTCCATCTGATTTTTCTGATCACAGCCTTTCTCCTTTACAGTTTAATATTTGTAAGTTATATCAGGTTCATGAAATCAAATGTGGCTTCTTGTTTCAAAGATGAAGTCTTTGCTATGGTTGCAGTACGCTATTCAGCAGCTGGTAATACTTCCTATTTTTGATATTCAGTATATTAGGAAGAGTCATCACATCTTTTCAAACTTCTCTTTGGGCTGCAAGGTTCAACAACATGCTATCCCTTGCTCTAATAAGTTGCAAAAGTCTCTTCAGGTAGGATATGCCTTACTGTAATGAGCTTTGTATAAATATATAGTGGGGTAGCTAAAACACAGACTGGCATTTAGTTGTTTTGTTACCTCAGGTCACAACCTAACTTGTAACTTTTACCAGTTCATTACCTGTCTCTCCCATACCTCTTTTTGAAAAACCTGGGCTCTTCTCTCCACTTCTGCTAACCACCAGTGCCAAGATGCAGAGCCTACCTCAGAAAAAGCATGACCTGCACTTTGCTCTCTGGTGAAGTTACATTAGATACCACTCGATCCCTTTACTTTGGAAAATAAAGCTCTCATGATTACAGTGCACTGGATTACATAGTTAAGAGGACCCTCAGAATTCAGTATAGTATATTACTAACTGTAAAAAAAACAACAATGCTCAGGATATTGTGTAAATGTCTTATGTCAGTGAATGTCATTGGTCAAGATTGAGGCAATCGGAGTAGCAGAACTGAAATGTTTTTGACACTGATACAAGTAATGATATAATATAAAGAAGCAGGTTTATTATAAAAGTAATTTAATACAATTGTGTCAGGAGGTAAGATAAAGGTTCCGTGATAAAGAGGCATATTCTTCTTGTGTTGGAGTATTGCACAGTTACTCTGAAGAATGAGGTTTTACATGACATGTTCAGAGGTCAGGTACTTGACTGTAGAGGCTAATAGTTTTAGTGTGACTCTCATCAAATAACAAAGGCAAAGGTTTGCATTTACAGAGGAATGACCCTGGCATCAGGTGCACAGGTTTGTCTATTGTTTGCATTTGAATTGGCAAGAGAAAGCCATGTGCAGTCATTGCAGATTTGGGGGGATAAAAAAAGGGCAAATGTATTTCCACAACAGCTTGAGTAGTTATCGAACAGAATCAGATTCTGGATATATATTTATTGTATCAGACAGATCCAGCAATAAAGATCTTATAAGCGATTTAGTAACAAATAAGTAAGCTTTAAACTCTTGTAAGACTTGTTCTAATGGTATAGAGGAGGTACACAGAGGAAATCAGACTTTTACACAAATGTGTCTGAGATCACTGTAGTAGAGAATGTAAGTATTGTTTTTCAGGTTTAAAGTTCCTGAAAGAGTCATTTTACTTAGACCAAATCTGTAAATTCAAAGAGGCAGAGTCAATGGCCAATTATTCGAGAACCAGATTCCAATATTAATGACAGTAAAGGGCTTGGCAATGTGTGTAGAAAGCCACAGTACAATACACATGTAGTTCTTCAGGTGTGTTTCAGTTTTGACCAGCTTGATTGCGGCGGGCGGAGGAAGCAAGCAGCTGACTCAATATGAATGATAGAGCAAGCTTCAACTTTATTGAAAGAAATCACACCTTACATAAGCACTCCACAATAATCATGTATACTATTCACAAATCTATTGGATACATGTAAAAGGCTACATTATAATATCCCAGCCCCTTGTGGCATTTCAGATATGTTACAACATCTTCCTTCTTCTGGCCTGCCTTTTTCCCACGGTTGTTTTTTACCATCAAGGCCATTCTGTACCTCAGTTTCTCTCTTTGTTAACATAACAGTCCTTTGTTAGCATAACTGTACCCTGGGTTGTTTCCTTTGTTTACCTCAGATGGCTGCAATCAGCTCCTGCAGAGACCCATGGCCTTGCTCTCTGCAAGCCATTCTCCAACACTTGATGAACTTTATTTGATGGAGTCACCACAATAACACAGAGAGAAAGGGTAAGTAATTTGTTACCCACAGCCACATGGGTGCTGGCCCTATTTTTCATCAGTACATCTTTTGGTACTTAAGAGACTTATTCTGCACACATAACAGAAAAACATAATTGTCTGACATTTTGATATAGTCTCAGCACTAACATCTTCCAGAGCCTGTATTTTGAGGCAAGATATCAAATCACACAATTTCCTATATCCCATGGGCTGGAAGATGCAATATTTGGAAGCACCCAGGGGTAACAGACGTTTGCCAGCTGCCTCATTGCCACTGGCAAAATCCTAACAAAATCATTCTTTAATTGAAGAAGTGGTGATATTGAACAGCATGGAGCTGTTACATGCAAAGATACATCTTATCCCCAGCTGAATTTTCTTCCAGGCCTTTACAGCAGCAACAGCCCCACTATTCCATTAAACACAGTGCCAGGTCACCACACAGTACCCGTGCCCAGGCTGCCAAATACCATTGCACTACAGACATGGGAAGAAGAAGGAGGTGGTGTGCAAGTGACAGTGGATTATTAAACCTGATTTTACTGAAAAGATTGAATCACTGCTGTTTCCAGAACAATGAGGATTTCTTCCAAGTGTTAAGTGAATAATCACTTTTCAGAAACTGATTTGAACAATAATCTCTGTGCCAATAAGACATTGACTTGTATTTTGCTAATGACTGTGACTTGAATTTCTGTTGTTGTGGCAAAAGTGAATAAAAAGTGATGCTCTTAAGTGCACAACATTGTTAGAATATTTGGACTGGTAAATTTCAGGACAACATGAAATGATAACAAAAGTTGTTGCTATACTTTTAATTGCAAACTCTTTAGCTAAGTCCCTGCACTTTGAATCTATGTCATATCACCTAGTAGTGTCTTATTTATGTAATATAATTATTTATCGAAATACAAAAAAATTACAGGAATACCTGCATTTTTTTTTCTTCTTCACTGCTTTGTTTCTTGAGAAATTGAAAATTAGATGTTTCTAGTTGTGACACAATGACAGGTCTTAGAGATATCAAGTGACAGAAATGCAAAAGAAATGGTGTCATTAAACAAGTTATGGCCTTCTGCACTAGGGGCCAGAGAAGGTTTAATAAAAACTGAGCCTCATATTTATGGTGGAGAATGGAAAAGCAAGCAGAGGTAAACAAGGAATAATATCATGATGAAAATCAACAGACCAGCTGCAATACGATCATCCAGCTACAAATATTCATCCAAGCTGTGAAAACATATCAGTTTATCACAGTGGAAAGGCTTTGATTTTTGTAAGTCAGCAATAAGTGGGAGGTGGTGAATATCACTGCATTCAACCTTAATTTTGTTATCTTCTCTCCTATAGACCCAAGCAGGCCACCACCTCCCAGTCAGATCTAATTGGGACCTAATTTCATTGATAACCATGAATGTTTAATTATTTTCACAACTTAGTGTGGATATTAAAAAAGTTAACTGATTTGTGAATCTTCCTTTTTTTTCAGTTAGCTGTTACAAACATAGTAAACATAGTGAAGTTCAGATATCCTTCCCCAAATTAAAATCTAGGCTAAAAATATAAAAAAGGTAAAATAGAAGGAAACCTGAAACAGAAGAAGAGTTGCTTAGCAATTAGTAATTATATATATACAGGACCATCGGAACACAGAAAAATGCATATTGGAAGGGACTTCTGGAGGCCTCTTGTACAAGCTGCTGTTCAAAGTACAGCCAACTTAGATGAGGTTTTTCAGACCCCTGTCCAGATGAGTTTTGAATACTTCCAAAGGTGGTGATTATAGAGTCTTTCCTGGTACCTATTCCAGTCTTTGACTACCCATACGACGAGTGTTGGGGTTTTTTTCCCTTATATTGATATTTCCCTTGTTTCAGCTTAAGACTTTGCCCTCTTGTTCAATTGCTCTGCACTTCTGAGCATCTGACTTGAACTTATTTATATCATAAGGTATATGAGGTAGCTGAGGATCAATAAGACCTTCCCTTAGCGCACAATTTTTCAAGCTGAACAACCCTGACTTTCAGCCCTCTATTACACATCTAGCACTCCAGCCCCCTAACAATATTTTTGGCCCTCCACTGGACTTACTTCAGCGTATCAATATCTTTCTTTTACTGTGTGTACAACTATATGTACATTTGTATGTGTGAATTTGTGTATTTGGAAATAAATTGAATGAGTTTGAGAATGTAATTAAATTTTAATTCTTTCTGATACATATAAGCTACACATAAAATTCTGTTGTGAACAACCACACATTATTAAAATGTGAGCAGATGATTAGAAGCAATCAATTTAACATGGCTTAATGAGTTATCATGTATCAACTGAGCTACAACACTCCCTCCTACATCCACAGAAAATGCAAAACAAATCATCATGAAGATTTGGTTGCCCATCTCTGTAAAGAAACACAGCTATTGTTGGACAGAATAAATAATATTTGCTTGTTCAGAAGGGTCAAATCTTTATTAAATAGATTTTATTTTCTATTTTATGAGATAGATTTTTTTATATGTGTAATTTCTAGCTGCTGTCATGTACTAAATACACATAACAATTTAGCATGACAGTATTTTGATGTCATACATTTCTTAACCTGTGGTTGCCACAGTTGGGAATTTCACATGCCTCAGTTACAAGGCACAATTAATAGACATACCTTACTAAGCTCAAGTAACTCAACTATTTGTTATTCTCTTGCCATGTGTACTGGGTCTGGCTGAGCCGGAATTGTTTTTCCCCTACAGCAGCCTTCACGGTGCTGTGTTTTATGTTGGGAGCTGCAGGGTGTTGATAGCACACTGGTGTTGTGGCTGCTGCTGAGCAGTGCTTACACAGCACCAAGGCTCTTTCCAACATTCCCCACACACACAGTGGGACAGGGTGGGCAAGATCTTGGGAGGGGACACAACCAGGACAACTGACCCAAGGAATATTCCAGACCATGTGACATCTGCCCAGTATAAAGCTGGGAGAAAGGAGGAAGGGGGTGGGGTCACCCTTGGTCCTCCAAGGCAACCGCTATGTGTATGGGAGCCCTGATTCCTGAGAAGGCCCGACATCGCCTCTTCATGGGAAGTAGAGAATAAATCTGTTTTCTTTTCTTTGCTTCTGCGCATGGACCTTTGCTTCACTTTGCTTATGTTAAAAATGCTTTTGTTTTACCCACAAGGGTTGGTCTATTTTATTTTCTTTCCCCTCTTTGCCCTGTTGAGAAAAACAAGGGGAAAGGGGGGGAAGTGATAGAGTGACTTGGTGGGTACCTGGCATTTAGCCGAAGTCAAACCACCACACCATGTCTTTCCAAACAGAAGGTAAAGCAAGATAAGGTTCTCAGACACCGTTGCGCTGAAAACGATGTAAATGCTGGTGTAGCATATGAGGCAGATCATCAAACATAAAATCACCAAGACTATTTTTATTCTGACATCTGTATATTTATTAAGAACTTAAAGGGTTCTTTCTGTTATTGATGCCTCACATGTTCTCAGTGCAGTTTCCTACTGATTACACTGATCTATCTACAAGGTGAAGAGTCAGAAAGATGCTGTGACATGGAGAGCATACAGTGTATGTGGGACTGCCCTGTCTTATCCTGTGACTTAAAAAAAGTGATGAAGTGAGACCTCCCTATTCATGTGCAAGTTCATCTCTCTTGACCTCTAAAGGAACATTACTTTCTAATAAAAAAAGTAGATTCCTATTGGCTTTAACAAAGGAGTACACTCCTCTTCTTCTTATGGAAAGATTAGGAAATTTGAAAACATATAAACAAAGGCAGAGCAGGCTTTGGGTTCTATTACAGTATTCAAAATCTGCCATCCATACATAACAAAAGTTCCCTATAACTAGGCAGCATTAAAAAGTATATGGCCAATATTTTAAAACACATCTTTCTACTTTCTTGGGATCAAGACTACTTTACATAAGGTTCCATCCAAGGAGATATATGGCTTCTTTCTATTCATGTCTTTCTCCTGCACAATATTTTTTTTTAAATGTTTTTGAAATTAAATTGCTTTATCACAAATCAAAATCTATGTATGTTTGGGTCATGTTTATTTCAGAAACTGCACTAGTCAAATTAGTATGTAATTTCTGACACACTTCTTCCACTAGGTAAAGTTTGTTAAGTGTTTTATTGATGAGTTAATAACTCATTTCTGAGGAATTTATTATGTTCTGAGAAGACATTCTCCAAATGGCAGAGATGTGAGACAGAAAAATAAAAAGCAATGTATAATTGTGAAAGTACTGTTATATCTTCCAATACAATTGTTTATATTTTCCTTATTTCCATTATTCCACTCTTTTTTTAACACTTCACATAAAAGATTGCTACAAACAGTAGAGAGGGTCTCTCTTCAGAGGAGCCACAGGGAGAAGACAAGGGGCAATGGGTACAAGTTGCATTGGGAGATGTTTCATCTCAATATTAGAAAGAAAATTTTTAAAGAACAGTCAATCACTGGAACAACCTCTCCAGGGATATGCTAGTCTCCTTTGCTAGAGGTTTTCAAGATGCGATTGGATACAGTGTTGACTTCATCTGGGCTCCCATTCTCATTAAAGTCTGGACAAGATGATGTTTTGAAGTCCTTTCCAATTAGCGCTCTTTTATGTTGGTTTGTTTGTTTGTTTGTTTTGGGGTTTTCTTTGTTTGGTTGGTTTTGGTTTTTTGTTTTTTGTTTTTTTTTTCAGATTTCTGTTTTAATAAACAGACATGGCACATATTTTAACTAGTTGCTGTAAAGATTTCTTTGTTAACTAAGTAAATTTTTTAACACTAGAATCAGATCATTCTGATATTGTGGGAAGATTTCTCATTGTACAATTTAAATGCAGTCCACAAAGAGAGTCAGGAATTTGGGTTGTGTTTTGATTTGTTTTCTTTTGTTTTAACGAAAGATGCAATATCTACATAACTGTGTTTTCCAGATGAATTTTTTAGTTTTCTATGTCTTAAAAATGAAGTATTTGCACTTGTGATGGTTTGTTGTGAATCAAAATCTTTCCAGTTGCCAGACTAAATCAAACATACAGTTTTATGTCAGTTGAAGAGTAATCTTCCCTTCCAGAATAGCTTTGTTTGGAATTGGAACTCATGCCATCCATTACAGTCCTTTTTTAAGAAGCAGATTTCATTGTTTATATGAGTATTCTAGACTCATTTTCATGGCAAGCAAAAGCAAAAACACCCGTTGGTTTAGATTTACAAACTAAAATATTTTCATTCAGAAATGCTGACATATTTTGGCTTTGACAAATGTAAATAATATTCTTATGGGTTTTTTTGTTCTGTGAAAAGTAGATTCTACATTAATGGAAAAGAGATCCGTAAAATAATCATTATTTAATATTTTTAATTTATCCAGATAACATTTTTGAAGACAAATACTAAAATATCAAAGCGTAGCATTATAATATCTGGAAAAGGAAAAAAAGAAAACTGATATAGTCATACAAGCATAGAAATGTTGTTTGGAAGGAAACTCCTGAGATTTTCTGGTTCAGCCTCTCAGTGAAAACAGGACTATCGCAAACACTATTTTGGTTCAGCCTTTGCTTTTTCTATCCCTGACCACCAAACCAAGAAAAGAGAGGCAACCAGTTCCAGTGCTGTAGTACTCTCCCAGGAATAAAGTTTTTCCCAGTGATAAACCTGAACCTCCTTGAAAAGAGCTTGTAGCTTGTGTCCCCTCTGACAGTGTCTAGCACTGCTGGAAACAGTTTGGCATAGTCTTCTTTATATCTTAGAGGGTCTCACTAATTAATGAGTAAATGACACAGAAAAAAAACCCAGCACAGAATCGTCTAGGTTGGAAAAGACCTGGAAGATCGTCCAGTCCAACCATTAACCTAACACTGACAGTTCCCAACTACACCATATCCCTCAGCGCTGTGTCAACACAATTCTTAAACACCTCCAGGGATGGGGACTCCACCACCTCCCTGGGCAGCCCATTGCAACGCCTAACAACCCCTTCTGGAAAGAAATGCTTCCTAATATCTAGTCCAAAACTTCCCTGGAGCAATTTCCGGCCATTACCTCTTGTCCTATTACTTGTTTCTTGGTTAAAGAGACTCATCCCCAGCTCTCTGCAGCCTCCTTTCAGGTAGCTGTAGAGGGCAATGAGGTCTCCCCTCAGCCTCCTCTTCTCCAGACTAAACACCCCCAGTTCCCTCAGCCGCTCCTCGTACGACCTGTGCTCCAGACCCTGCACCAGCTTCGTTGCCCTTCTCTGGACGCGCTCGAGTCATTCAATGTCCTTTTTGTAGTGAGGGGCCCAAAACTGAACACAGGAATCGAGGGGCGGCCTCACCAGTGCCGAGTCCAGGGGTCAGATCCCTTCCCTGTCCCTGCTGGCCACGCTGTTGCTGACACAAGCCAGGATGCCATTGGCCTTCTTGGCCCCCTGGGCACACTGCTGGCTCCTGTTCAGCCGGCTGTCAATCAGCACCCCCAGGTCCCTCTCTGACTGGCAGCTCTCCAGCCACTCCTCCCCAAGCCTGTAGCGCTGCCGGGGGTTGTTGTGGCCCAAGGGCAGCCCCCGGCATTTGGCCTTATTGAAACTCCCCCAGTTGGCCTCAGCCCATGGCTCCAGCCTGTCCAGGTCTCTCTGCAGAGCCTCCCTACCCTCGAGCACATCAACACTCCCACCCAACTTGGTGTCACCTGCAAACTGACTGAGGGTGCACTCGATCCCCTCGTCTAGATCATCAATAAAGATGTTAAACAGGAGTGGCCCCAAAACTGAGCCCTGGGGGGCACCACTCGTGACTGGCTACCAACTCTTTAGGCCCGGCCATCCAGACAGTTTTTTACCCAGCAACGCGTGTGCCCATTCGAGCCACAAGCAGCCAGTTTCACCAGGAGAATGCTGTGGGAAATGCTGTCAAACGCCTGACTAAAGTCAAGGTAGAGAACATCCACAGCCTTTCCCTCATCCAACAAGCAGGTCGCCCTGTCATAGAAGGAGATCAGGTTTGTCAAGCAGGACCTGCCTTTCATAAACCCATGCTGACTGGGCCTGAGCCCCTGGTTGTCCATTATATGACTTTTAATGGCACCCAAGGTGACCTGCTCTATGACCTTCCCTGGATCTTCCCTTCCAGGTGTTGAAGGTAGCTAGCATTTAGCTTCCTCTTCATCAAATTAAACCTAGTATTCTCAGACTCTCCCTACTGGCTATGCTTGAGGCCCTAAACACTGACTTGATAGCCCTTGTCTGAAATCTCTTTACTTCCTTCTCATCCATCCTGTCACCTGGAAAGTCCAGTACTGGACACAGTATTCCTTATGCAGCTCAGCATCCCAGTGTAGTCCAGCATACCCAACTAGTAAGATACTTATCATTAAGTCATTTTACAGTGGGGATTTTTGTTCATTTGTTTATAGGGTTGGGATTTTTTTAAGAGCACTGATTACCTTATTGATATAAGAAATTGCAAATAGTTTCGTCCATTTCTTTTTTACATTTGACTGAAGGCTATATCTGAATAGCTATTATGCATGCCTAATCTAGCCGCGGTGACTACTGTGAGTGAAACGCTTTTCTGTGGTCTGTGGCTGCCAGAAATTGACTTCTTACATGATCAGAAGTGAGAAAAGTCATAACACCTAAACTGAAGAGAACAGCTGAATAGAACAGATTTTAGATATGAAAATAATTTTCTCCATTGCAGTCCTATATCACTGAGCCTCGATCTTAAGCATTATTGGTTTTGTGACAGATAAGTTAGATTCCCACACTTGTCAGTTGGAGCTGGATCATGAGTACTTGCTTTTTTACAGATATGGATAATGAATTTTTAATTTATCCCTCCTTGTTGAAAACCTCACTAGAGAAAAGTAGAAAAGAGGAATTGCAATTGTGTTTGTTCTCAATTTGTGCACGTTGTCTTAATAATGATCACACTAGAGAAGCTTCCTATCAGATTTTGTGAAAAATTTCTGCAGAGAGCTTTTTACTGGGAGACTTCATGCATCAGATTCCAGTGAAGAGTTTCCTAAACTGGTCCAAGGTTTTTATTTTTTCAACTTTTTAAAACTTGAGAATGTATGTAATGATGATTCAATTTTTTCACAATTCAAATTCCAAATAAGAAGCTGTATAAGTCTCTGTACAGATCCTTAACAGTGACTTAAAAACACACTGAATGGAAGCATGGAAGCAGTATAAACATTCACTTTTCAGTCTGGGCAAGAAATACAAAATGGCATTAATCTCCCTGAAGGACGTGAATTCTATTTAGGATTATCACCTAAATTTAAGTGTCTAAATTTAAGTGTCTACATGAGCATTATTTGTGTAAGGTCTTAGCACAATCTACAGACATCTAGTCAGAGCTGTCAACAGGGTCTGCAACTCAGCTCATGCCAGTAAAGACACCTGAGGCAGAATTCAGTTGCATAAGCACTGGTTTCTAATGCTGTTTAAACTGCTTAGTATAACAATTACTGCTATTCAGGGCTGGCAAACAAAACACAGGACCTGTGCACACTTTGGAGAGGGAACTGGAAACCAAGATGTTCTCAGGGCATCTAAGGCATATAAAAGCTTAGATACCTGTAAAAACAATGTCATTGATCCTTTCCTTATGGGTCTCTTCCAACTTGAGATACTCTATGATTCTATGACTCACAGTTGATCAGTTAAATTCCACTGACTGCATTGACTATGGGTGTAGTCAGTTGTCACAGGTTTAATCTTGTTTGAAATGCCATCAAGTCCCTAGAAAGCTGTAGAAATCCCATAGTTCCTGCTCATACCTGCCACCTTCATCTCCAATACCTGAGAATATTTCAAACAACAATGCTTAATTCTGTGGAGGAACTCAGTCGAGTCCAAGATCTCTCCTGTTCTATAGAAACCAATATGATATGCATGCATGTACAGTTTTTACTCCAGAGCTGAACCTCGTTTGTGGGACTTTAAACTTTTTTCTTTTTTTCTTTTTTTCTTTCCAGATTTTATTTTTTTTTATATCTCTGTTTTAATTCATCTTTCAACTTCAGAATGTGCATTAAATACCACAGTGGGGAGGGAGTAGCTATTTATGGTAGACAACGCATTATCTAGGTGAAGTGACTTGCTACATGAAGACAGTAATTAGCATGAAAAATTAGTGAAGTACAATTTAAATCGTACTAATACTTTTGTTTAATTACCCAGATACTCCTCCCTGTAGATGCTGCACTTAAAAAAACCCAAATTAATTTGCTAATTAAAAAAATCACATATTTTAAGTGAAGTCAAATTCTTAAAAGTTTAATGACTTCATTTTTCCCACATTTTACTTTGTGAGAATCAGAGACAAAATTTAGAACTGACTCAGCTTATGTGTAACGTTTCCAACACAGCCATTGAATTTTCTTCTGATACTACTTTTTATATATTGTTAATTGTTTTGGAAAGGCTTTGTGTTCAAGGTAAACAATCAATGAACTCCTCTTTTAATCTGAAGATATCAGCAGTTTCCTTCCTCCTGAAAATTAGTTTGAACTGTGAAGTTGTAAAGGACAGTGGATGGCAGTTTTTAATGCTTTTGAGTACTGTTACTTCTTTAGGTAATAGGGTGCCTATCAGCTCTGTGTTCCATTCTTTAGGAATAAATGGGAAAGTGTGGGACATAGGAGTTCTGTGATTACAGAGGAAATTTGAAAGAAACTGAAATATGACAACTATGGAAGTTACTATAATTCTTATGTGATAATGATCAAACAGAAATTGAATTAGCTCTAACCATCCTTTGCTGGTTTATAAGAACACATGTAGAGACAAGAAATCAGAAAATGTTTACACTAGGGTAAAATGACATGGAACTGAATGATTTGGTATTTCTACTACCAGATGAATGTGTCCTGTAGAACTTGCCTTCAAAAACAGTAATAGAGGTTGGTCATATAAGCATTCAGTATTATCTGGCAATGATTTACTGGACGAACTGACCTTTGAAACTAGACATTCTAGGTTTGCATGGTGGTAGCACTGAAAAATTTGGATATCACATTTCAATATTGGTCTCAGCTCTACCACAGAGACTCCAGCTTTGCAAGTTACAGCTAGCAGAGCCAGGTCAACAACTGTATTATAAAACCAGCCTCCTAGCTTGATTTTTCATCAGAATCAGGGATCAGTAGGTTTTTGCAAGGTTTTTTTGTATTCTATTGTAAGCAGTATATATCCACAGTGTACACATGTCTCAGACACTCTATGCAATCTTGGTTTTCTCATTCCAAATTAAATGTAGTAGAACTATAAAACAACCCAGAAAGCTGATAGGGACAATCTGGAATATACAGTCACTTCTGAGTGAAAAAAAGATTAAACCTGGAAGGATTTTTCAGCCAGGAGCAAAGACAAACTGGACTTTTTAAAATCGTGTCATGGAAATGGAAAATGAGGCATGACTTTTTACTGTACTTCTATGGCAGGTGCACCTGCTCAATGCAAACAGAGCTTCTTGGCTGCTGAAGTGTAGCAGCTCCTGATGGCCTTTGCTATCGGGACTTCATGGTAGAACAGGAGACACCATTGACTACAGGTCAGATTGGGCCTGGGTATAAATGGAGTCCCCTGGGGAGCCATCTTGAGCTTGTCCCCCGGAGAAGCCTGCTGTGGCCAAGGACTATCCCCTTGGGTTGGGACACGGCCCAAGGAAACTCCTTGAGGTGACTTAGGTCGAGATGCTGCCCTGAGCAAGTCCTCAAGGTTGAGAGCCCTCACTTGTTGGGTGAGTGATAGAGCGTTTTGGGTTGTGGTTAAACTCTAGGGAGTGGGGCTTTGCTACACGTTTTTTGTTGTTGTTAAACCCTAAGAAGTTGTCATGTTCTCCTTTCACAGACATTTGTGGATGGCTAGTCAATTGTGTTGACAATAAATTTTAAATTTTCAGTGGTTGCTTGTTTATTTGAGAGCCTCTGTAACAACTTCCTAAATAAAGAACTCTAAAGCATTAGATAAAACCTATCAGAACAAGCAAAAGAACAGCATAAAGGAACTATGGAACTCATTGCCAGAAGGTAGCAAAGACTACTGTCATCTAGAAAGAGACTATGCACTTTCATAGAAAAAAAATCTAGCAATGGCTAAGAAACAAATATTTAGAGGCAATTTCTAGTTCAGAATATCCTTGAAAGACTTAAACATCAGACTAGGAGTTACCATTTGGCTGCTATGATGTGCTTGGTCTGGTTTTGTGTGCTTTATTAAACAGCTCTGATAAAATAAGGTGATTTTGTGACCAAAAATGTGTCTACACGAGTCAAGGAACTGTTTTATAACCCTGTTGCCAGAACAAAGAGGTCTCTCTCTGTTACTGTGCTGTGAAAATACAAGTCTGGTAAGGAACTCAGACAAAGTTCATTGGTTGAAAAATTTTTCAGAGTCTGTTAACAATGCAATATTTCACTAGTAGTTTATGAGTGAGATCATAGTTTATTCCCTATAAGACACTCTACCATTATGCTCAACTGGAAGTGAGTTCATTATATGCAGCACCTTTTACAATTTATATAATTTAAGATAAATAGGTAAGTAATATAAAATATTTTATTTTAAATAGATAAACTTCTCAAATACTAGGCAAATAGAAGTATATATAAAACAACAGAAATTAAATGACATCATAGCATGTAATATAGATTCTTCAATAACTTTTTTTTTTTTGACACTTGACATCTTGACCCTTTATCAAGGAGTTTTGTGTAGATAAAAAGAGGGGCTTTGCAAAACTGAAAAATCTCTCTTCTCTGGATGTAATAACCATCTTGAACCTGCTCAGTGATTCTAGGCCTAGCTTTATAAGTGGTAACAATAATTGCACACGCTTCTAACCCACTTTCAGTTAAGTTGCAGACCATAGTGGTAATTAGGATAAAATTAGGACCTTAAACTAAATCTGCCAAAAAGCTATAGATGCCACAACTTGTTGCACTATGATGACTGACTGGTGTGGCAAGGTTTTGGCAGCAGGAAGGCTGCAGAGGTGATCTCTGTGAGAAGAGGTTGGTTGCTTCCCCCTTGTCATATCCCAATTTCTCAGGACAATGACTCAGATTCACCAATTCCCAGGTCAGGATTAAGGTGAGCAACACCAAGGATTCTTCAATTCACATAACTCATTTTTTATTTGCTCACAATAGATAATTGGCATGAAACTTTGTCAGTAATCATTGCATCCTCTGCAACAGTCATTAAATTTATACCGACTAGTCGCAGATCTTATAACATGCCCCAACAAGCCTTGCCTTATATGTGGGTACACAGAATATGAATTGAAGAGAAAAGGGGAAAGAGAAGAAGAGAGAGAGAGAGAGAGAGAGAGAGAGAAAGACAAAAAGGAAGATTTCACCAGCCATGGTTCCATCGTTGGTCCAGCCTAGGGGCCCAGTTTTGGTGGGGCACAGCCACCCGGGGCTTTGACTTGTCTCCTTTTATAATTCCTTGCCCCTCCTCTGGACAAGCACTTGGATTTGTTAGGCTAATTAGGCATCATGTGCAGTTTATGCTTTCAGATTCTTCTGGAAATGAGTTGGTGGGCTTGGGGGTCGTTGGGGAGTTGCTCCCCCATCCCTGCAGGTATGACCATTGATTGACTTTTACCTGCCTCGTGAAAATGGTCTCTCTATTGGCTCTTCATAGAGTCACTCAAAGTGAGACAAGTGTGGTCCCACCTCCACAGGACCCCCACTTCTTGCCACACCTCCCTGCCATTACCTGCACAGCCCCGGCATTTCCACAGAAACCATTTCCTTTGCCAAAGTTCTCTACTGGATGGTTGAGACATTAACTGTGGTTTCATCAGACTGTCACACCCCTGCCCCCAAAATGTGTTCCAGCCAGTTCCAAAAAGGACCCAGACATGACACCATCAGCAATGCTGGTGGCACCTCTGAGATAATATATTTAAGAAAGGGAAAAAAATGATGTGCAGCAACTGTGAGAGAGAGGAGTGAGAAAAATGTGAGAGAAACAGCCCTGCAGACACCAAGGCCAATGAAGAAGGAAAGGGAGGAGGTGCTCCTGACATCAGAGCAGAATTTCCTCTGAAACCCCTGGAGAAGACCATAGTGAAGCAGGTTGTTGCCATGTAGCCCACGGAGGACTACAATGGAGCAGATATCCACCTGGAGGACCCCATGACACAGCAGGTGGACTTGCCCTGAAAGAAGCTGCAGCCCATAGAGAGACCATGCAGGAGCAGGCTACTGGCAGGAGCTGCTGGTCGTGGAGGGGACCCCACACGTCAGCAGCTAAAGTTTTAATTTGTTTTTTATTCATTGATTTCTTCTTCATTTTACCCCATGTAATAATAATCAAGCTATCTGTAAAACTAGAAAAATGCTAGTAAAGCATCTTAATCTTGCTTTTCAGGCTCAGGAGCATTTGCCAGCATCTTATTGTATTTAATAAAACTGAACTGTCCTTTCAAAAAATTAAAGAACCTTCTTTCAAACTTCTATAGTCTCCTTTCACCATCTTGGTGGTGATGTTTTACACAGCATAATCTTTCATCTCTTGTGCTTTATATCACACTCTACTGGAGCTATACAGTTAATGTATGAGTTTGACTGACTTCAGTAGGAGCTAAATATACTCTTCATATTATTCTACACAGAAACAGAAGATAAAGAATTCAGTGAAAATACTAATGGTAAAGTTTTGAAATGTGAACACAAAATTAAAATTGAAAAGTCACTAGTCGGGCATTATTTAAGAAGTTATTTTTATGCATTGTTTTGCTCTTTATATCATTCTGACAGTGAGCAAAATGTCATTTCTAACATCAAACAAAAATTGAATGTACAGGCAATGTCATTCACAACATATCTTTGTTTTCCACAATCAAGAGAATTCTGCTAAGATGTACAAAAGGAATGAAAATGTGTATCAATACCGTTATGTGTGTGTGTATTAACAGGTGTATGATATAAAAATTTCTAATATTTGTGTTTAAATGTTATAAAGATAATAAGGAAGATGGAATTTTCTATGTGTTACATTCATAATATAATCAAGGTCAGACATTTTCTCTGGGCCCATTCTTAAAGGAATAATCACTACTTGTTACTAAGTTGAATGTGAATTACCATGATTTTTCCTTAACTCCATTTTTTTTACATTCTTTTGCAATGATTAATATTAAGATCTGTATTAGTGACAGTAGGACCTGTACTTAATTTTTTAATGTGAAAGCCATACAAAGAACATTTTTTTATATTCATAAACATCACTGAGTCCTTCTAACAACTTTTCTACTTATGTGTTTATAATATGCCTTTTGTTTTCTTTATTTGAATTGTAGTAGCAAAGTACCTTGTTCTTACTCCTTAGAAACAAATTCAGATATATGGCTAATTGGTATCTATTATGTACTCTTACCTCAGTTAAGCAGGTTATTATGAAATTACTTGTGTTCCCATTGCACTATAATATCATTTACAGGCTTGAAGACATAGCGAGCTCATGCAGAAATGATAGAGGAGGCTCATGGTATGATTTCCCATTAGTATTCAAAATTATTGATGTTTACTGCATTATAGCATGACACCAGTAATAAATATATTCAGTCCAAGATACCTTTTTGGCATGAAAATGTTACCTCCTGAAAGAATCAATTTAATATTTGTTTCAAATGCAAATGCTAGGGTGATCATCTATATTTTACTCCATAAAGTAGTTAAACACTTTTTTTTAATAGAACGTAATTTTAAAAACATACATATTTCACAGCATAAAAGGTCTGCTATGTTTGACTAATCCAACAGATGAAAAATGAGTTTGCTAATCACAGCTGTTCCTTGTTCTAAGAGTAACATAAAGCAATGATTTGCAGAATAAAGATACCTCAGGATATCTCTGAATACTAGATGGAGATTACATAGAAGGAGTTCAAATACTTCATACTCTATCATGTACTGGCTGTTTACAGCCTGAGGCCCCCAAGAATAGTATTAAAATCACATGCCTTATATAGAACATTTCTGTTTGAAACACTGCAAATATTTAAAACAACGACGTTATAAGTTTGGATCTATAAACACAGCATAACATATTTTTTAATTGAAATAGAAGGACACTGAGAGATTGGATAAATAGTAGTCTGCAATGATAATTTTGCTTAGTGTAATTTTAAAATGTGATGAGGCACGGGTAGCCGGGACCTTGCTTTTCCTTTTTATTTAAAGAAATCACATTTTAAAAGTATTTCAGTGATTAAATTGTAAATCAGAGCATGTAATGGCAAAATTAGTCTTTCAAAGCAAAAATGTTGGAGTTGTCATTGCAATGCACATCTGCAAGAACTTTGAAGGAAGTCAAAGGAATCTGCATCCGCTGACATGAGCTCTTACACAATAACAGGTCTGCCCCATGTTGTTCCAGGGATGTTGCGTTTCAACGGATGCTTCTTGAAAAGACAAAAAGGTGATGGGATCATTCTCACTTCAACTACTAGGGAAAAGAATCTGGTGACAAACACATGCTTCACAAACTTTATGTTTTCCTTGGATGACTTTCCACCAAGTTCTCATGCAGTAAGTCTCTTGAGCTGTAGTAGCATGAGACTTCAAGGTGACTTTCAAGCAAGGACTACATGCTCAAGCATGTAACAGATACATTTAACTTCCATGGTTCCAGTTTTGTGATTCTGCACAGCACAACTCTGAACTATTTCTGATTCAACTGAAGTTGTTTTAAACTGTTAACACTTACTGCAGCCTAGTACAGTTAGAACTGGTTTGGGGAAGTCCACTTCGGAAGCATTCTAAAAAGCAATCAAACAACCCAACAAAGAAACATCTATCTAGACACCTCTAACTGTCTATGTCAGTAAATATGTATCTTTCAGGATTTTTTGTAATATCCGCAGCTGCCACAGGAGGACATGATTCACAAGATGACAAAAATTCCTGTTTTTCATTATATTTCTTAATGAACTAAGAACTGATATTTTTGTTTTCTTTGGAATTATAATTGCATTGCAAAACCTTTCAACCAACAAGCCTTTACAGGGCATTAGAAATAGATATGTTTCATGATTAGAAAAGGTCACTTATTTCAAGGGTAAAACATTCAAATATTCACCAAGACTTCCACTGAAGTTTTGTTGCTCAGTTTCTTTTGTGGTGTATGTATTGAGGTAAGTGATCTGTTTTCTGCCTTCCAGAGAGTTACTTTCTAGAAGTCTTTTGAAAGCTGAAAACATCTGATTAAGAACAGTAATATGGCCTATGCACTGTCAGGCAGATTTAGCTCTTGTTCTTTCTCACCCTATTGTTATCAAGTAATCCTTTCAGTGAATGAAAAAAACCGAACCCACCACAGAGCAAACAGCTTTTTCTTCTTAGAAAGACCATTCTTAGGAATGACAGACAATGGGAGAAATTATATGTACTAATTTATAGTATGAGGACTCATCAAGTGACCTTAAAACCCTCAATGCTGCAAAGGCATTCATACTATTTAGTAAATGTACATAGTGCCTTTTATGAGATGAGAAACTAATCTATTATGCCCACTAGAGATAATTAAAAATCTCCCAGTGACTTTAATATTATAGGAAGAAAGTCCCCCAGTGAACTTTTCACAGGTATGTATGTCTTTACAGGTCTTTATACTTCATCTTTTTCCATAACATTTTCAACTAAAAATTTAAGTGCTCTGTTTTTCTACTAAGAGAAATCTCTAGCTGAATTTATATTTTATATATATAAAATGGGCATTAAATGTGAACATACAGAATATGATAGTCTAACCTAGAGGAAGAAAAAATTTTTTAACATTTGCATCAGCTGCCATAGTAACACTTAGTCTGAAATTAATGCCGTATTCATGCTGAAAATATTCATCCCACTGGACATAATTTGAGATCTCATTGTATACCTATAATCACAACTTTCAGAACATTTTCTATAAAGCATTTTACAGATTTTCTCCTCCTCTAACCCTGCCACCCTTTACCCTGTGTACTTTTTTTTCATTCTTTCCTTAGTTGTCCATAAAGTTTATGACAATAGCTCTGCTTTTGCAGTCCAATTCTTGTCTGGGTCCATTAAAGCTTAATATATTCTAGCAATACAAAATCAAGCAAAAACCTAATTTGCATAAGACATGAAGCTGCATAAAAGAGACTTATTCTGGTAAGGATTCAGCTATGTATTATTGACTTTTGCAACCTTAATTCTTATGCTGTGATAGAAAATACCAGTTCACGTATGTAAGGCAAGAGAAAGCAGAGTTTTGGAAATGACAAATTATTTTATTATTTCTAAACACTACAGAAGCCAGGTCTGCTTTCAGATATGCAAGCAGTATGTATGTCTTGCAAAATCAGTGACTGTGCATGCATATGCAAGTACCACATAGGTTTTTGGGTCAGGGTTTAGTTTCATTTAATGGCTTTTTATATATTGAGTAGCCAAAATGCAATTTACAGAGCAAGAAATTAAATATTAGTGATGCAGGAAGTCATAGGTATATGAACATAATTTGAAACATTCTACAATTTAGCCTTAACGTGTCATAACATTTACAGTTGGATTTGAATCCCGAATTCATTCCTGCAGTCAAAAAAAAACATAAAACCTAGTGCTTTTACCTGGACCATTTCATGGTTAAAGAAATCAGTGACGGAGAACATTCTCCCTGCAGTATCAACACAGCTGTGTCCAGCAGTTAGAGGCTTGAAAATTGAAATACAAAATGTACAAAATGTTTTAACACATAAGCTCATTTTATCTGAGGTCAGAAATGGAGTCTGAACGGAGTTGCAGAAAAAATGCACATTAATAATGCAATATGTGAAACAAAATTTAATTGTATTGCAGAGCAAAGAAGGGCAAGAATATTTAGCCTTGCAAACATGACAAGTCTTCTATTAATTCAGAAGTGCAGGAAAGGCTACTTGTTGGTGATGAAGAGAAACACACTGTTACTACTGTCAGGAAGACCCATCCAAGAAGATCCTACTATGTGCAACTCCTACTGTCAAGATGGAAATGATGAGTGAAAATAAAAGTTTGTTTGAAACATTGCAACTCTATAGTATTTTGCCTAAATAAAGAAATCTTAGTAATGCTGAAAAATTTAAGATGAATTGCAAAATTACCCATGTATTATAAAATTAGTGACCAAAAGGAGGTGTTTTGGTTCTTTTTTAATTCTTCAGACACCAATTTTATAAATTAATGAGGGGAAAAATGACAAAGATGCACAGTGCACAAACATTAAGGTGTGCTAAAGAATCTTGGCCAGATTCTCTTGCTCAGTGATGCTGTTTGGCAAGCACAGTTCTGCCTTACAGTTGCCAGGGCTTTGTAACAAAACATCTCATCATTCTGAATGGAAGTTTTACAAAAGTATAGGGCCTCCAGCTCAGGCTGCTCTCCACATCCAGTACAAGGCTTAAAAAGGGCTGGTCCAGCCTCCACAACTCACAGTTCTTTAGGGCCTTATAGTTATCATGGAACCCTTGTGATGCTTCCGTCTATCTGGCCAACTTACAAAATACACAGAAGGTACATATGGCTGTTGGTGCCACCTCTTGGGCGTGCAGACACACTGGGAAGACAAGATCACAGGATAGCTCATAATATACAGCATGGGTTTTTTTCTGTTATTGTACAGGCAGTAGTTTTGTAGTTTCCTTGGTAGAGAATATATAAGATCTCTATGGTCTGCAGTTAGATTGTTTGCTTTGGTTTAGTAGCTTTCTATTTTCTATCATGTGTACCAATAAAATGATTCTACAGATTCAAATTATGAAATAGAGACTTTTCTTGTAGGACATTTCTTAACAGAATGTGGCTTTCCATTTCTTGTTCTAGATGTCTTCGAGATGTTTCATCTTGTCCTCCGATTGTATCTCAGTCAAGTGACAGCCTGAGACAAAACCGTACAGGGAACAAACCCAGGGTACTTTGCAGCTCCTTTCTGCTCTTAGACACTCTTCACACAGAGGCAAGGTGCAGTGCTGTCAGTGTGCTTCTGGTTCTGGTGCTGATATATGCTGGAAATTCTCCTAGTTCTATCACTGTAGACACAGCCTTTGTCTAACAGTAATTTTAATTGACAAGAGAAAGCTGAAAACTAAAATGTCAAAGAACATGAGTGAAAATTCAAAGTTATTCCTGCAACAGATTTTTTGTTCATTTGCTGTGGTTTGTCTGTACTTATGATTGTTAGAATTTTCTTTAACCTTTTCAATTTACAGTCAGGACCTAATAAGCTAGAAGAAAGGAGGAAAGTGTGCAGTGTCTGACATAAATTCCTCCATGTAGCATATACACCAAGATGAACACTATCTTCATACCAACTCACACAACACTGTTGTTTGCTGCCTTTTGTCATTAATTGAGGCAGTCTATTAAAAAGTGGAAGAGCAATTTATGGGATGATCAAAATTTTCGAGACTCTGGCCCACTATGTATCAAAACAGACTGATCTTTTTAGAAACAGATGAACAATGTTATTTATAAATGTTGAGGGGTTTTTTACATTGCATGTTTTTTCACAGTGTCAATGGTTACTAGCAGAGGTTAAAGCTTTATTCCTGAGTTATTTCAGTTTATACCCTTTCAAATGGTATTTTGTTTCAGTGTGCTTATGCCTAGCTGATTTACACACTTTAATATTGTCAGGATTGATCTTTGTTCATTGTATATAGAAGGTTGTTAGGAATGTTCATGAGATAAAACATATTTGAAATAAAGGTGACACTGTTTTATAAATCCCTCGAATCAGATGAAGCAACCTTAGAAGAATGAATAACCCAGTGCATAAATGAAATCAGAGACTGGACAAAGACTTCATTCATGGCAATGAGGAAGGAGAAAGGGTAGTTAAAATTTGGACCCATGATATGAGATTCAGATGCAGAATTGCAAGTGTAGCATCTGCCATTTCTGCCTTGGATTTGCAGTGGGATTTTGTTATATCCAGACCTGTTTTGAAAAGGTCAAACAGCAGCTGTGGGCAGAAGGATACTTTTTCATGTACTTCTGAGAAGTATATGGTATTTCTTTTCTGATGCCAAACACATTACCTTCCTGTATTTTGTTACTACTTTGGCTTTTCTATCATCTCCACTCCACAGGGGCTGTACACTGGTTCTACTCAGAAGCGTAAGCTAAGAGGAAATACAACTATCCATCTGTTAAGATGTGAATGTAGTTGAAGACATGTGACATGAATAAGGTGCAGGGGTGCCAAGGAAACTCTTCCCATGAATTTTTGAAGAAGGTAAGTTAAACTACTGAACTCTTTTGTGGACACTGTTCACTCAGTTAAGTAGATTCTAAGCTCTTTTTTTTTTCCAGATAATTAATTTAACACACTCCGGGATATAATTCAATACAAATATACAGTATTTGCAGATTTTTAGTTTATATTAGATTTCCCATGCAAAGTATCTTCAGAGCAACCATAATTCCCAATAAAGTGAATTGGAGATGCTGTTTTTGGTATCATGGATGATGCAGGCACAGAGGGAACTATGCAAGATCTGAGACTGAAAAGATAGAGACTATACATTTGAACAAATAAGGGAGGACATGATAGGAGAAAACTTGACAAGAGATTCAAAGAAGCTAATTTATCTTTTGTCTAAGTCCTAAATCCAGTGGCCAAGCAGAAAGACTGAATGCTACCACACCTCGAAATGATAAAATCTTATATGTTTTTGCAGAAACATAATTAACATCTCACACCCCTGGGTAGTATCAGTATCAGGAGTTTAAAAAGGAAGAAACAGAGATTACAGATGTATATAGAAAACATATATATTTGTCATCAGGTTGTGAAGAATGTTGTAAAATCTGAAGGGATGCTCAGATTGTATGGAGTTAAACCACCCATTACCAGCTGTGGACCGAACAATAAAATGATTCTCTACAGTTTTTTACTGTGGTTAAGCTCAGCTCATGGGTGAGGTCCCACATTCACTAGGCTCAATGGCAAAAATAAGCATTCATTGAATTCAGTGGCCGAGTTTTCACTTGGTGCATTTAATGAAATGGAATGGATTTATATTTCACATATCTCTCTACTCTTGTCTCTGGAGGCAGCACAGTCAGTACTGCCTAAATTCAGGAAGCCATTGATTAGATCAAATCAGTGTAAATGGGGAGAGGAAGAAAGGAAAGGAGTGCAAGTATAATCTGGGGAGCTGGGAAGTCGATGATATTTTTGAATCTTATTAAAAAAATCTAAGGCATATGTAAATTTGAGATAACATGACTCCCTGGCCACAATGCCTTGAAGGCATTTACTTCAGTAATTCATATCTAATTCCATAATTATTAAACTGGATAGTGTGTTTTCAATATTTAATACTACAAATGCTTAGGTGTTTTCAAAGTAATCTTTAATTTTGGCCATCAAAAGTAAAGCCTTGATTAAAATCTCTTTATGTGTTTCCTATTCTATTTAGTGATAACTGGATCAGGTTTTCTTTTTTCCTTTTAGTGTTTCAGTACTTTTGGCCACCTGTCAGCCGATCAAAATTAAAACCAGAGGCTGATTAAATGACTCTCTATGGTGCTGTTCAGGCAGCTTCATTAGTGCTTCAGTTTATGGCCACTCAGTGAGCCACACTGCTGTAACTTCTGACAGTTTATGGAAGCCGATTTGGAGGCGCAGGATGTGGGGTACACAATTTTGCACAGTTGCAAAGTTTTGATTGCATGAATTATACATGAAGTCCATTACTGTTGATGCTCACTGGTGGTAGCAGCAAAGACAGCTTTTTCCTTGAAACAAGTAAAAGTCAACCAACCAAGTACTAAAAGCCACATAACAGAGGAAAATACAGAACAGCAAAAAACTCCAAACACACCTTTCTTTATTTACCTATTTAATCACTTAATATTACGAAAAACATACGAGAGCTTTCCAGTTCATTTTGCTGGTTTTCAGGTATGTTAAGAACTAAGGTAGCAGGAAGGGGAAAGGTGGTGGAGAGAGAAAGAAACATTCAAGGCTATGGCTGTAGATCATTGCACACATAAAGGATTTCTCCAGCATGAATACAGCAAGCAGTTCTGAAAGCTCTCAATGTCACTTTGCCAAAGTGTCTCCTCTCTTCACTAGTTGTCTGCTCTGTCACATGTAACATTTTATTAAAGCTTTGGGGCTTTGTTTTGTTTTGTTTTTTCCCTCTCTCTGTCTGTCTGCCTTTTCAGATGACAGGAAAGAAATGTCAAAGGCAAAAAGATGAGAGATAAAGCAAAACTAGCTCTGATTTTCAGTATTCCCACTTTACTCAGGTGACTTACTACCTACCTTCTATTTTTTCATATTGTACTGAAAGGAAAATCTTTCTTTTGGTGAAGATTTGGTGTTAACTGTTAAGAAAATACTGATCAGTGTGGTACTATATAGGAGCCTTTAACCCTCTCTCTCACACACCACCTGAACTAATTAATTTATCTATGACAGAGTGTTCAGTAATGGCACAAAACGATGTATACACCAACACTTAAGCAGATGCTACTCCCATTGACATTGGTGGGCAAATTGCACTCATACAAACCTATAAGTATTGACGTAGAAAATAAGCAAAACTGATCAGGCAGCGCATCAGCTTCACACAGAGGAGATGTGTGTTTCCTCTTCCTCTAGCACTGGCCTGCATAAGTAAAGCTGCACATGTCACACTCTGAGTCATATTCATACTTCTTTCCACTAAATCAAAGCAGTCTCCACTTTTAAGGATTCTTATTACTCATTCTACATGTCTAACATGCCCTTTCTGTCTGAGACTAGAAGTAGAGCAGTGCTCATGACTATTCATTTTAATGTCTTAGCAAGACATTCACAGCCTTAATGTATGAAAAATCAAATGTTCATGGGTAATACTTACACCTTGAAGCACCTGTGTTAGGAAAAAAACATTGGCAAATTAGTGTAAGGCAAATGGTCTAACCTCTCAAACCTTTTTTCTGGGTTCTTAAAAACCCAGGGTACTGCCTTCCTCAATATGTTCAAAAGTTCTTTAAATTTGCCGAGTTAGACCAACTTCCACAGCTTTGTAACTAAAAGTTCTTGTGTTGTTTACTCCTTCTACATAGCTTTCATTATGAAACTTCTAAATTAATTCAGCTGTGGGCTTTGCACAGGGAAGCAGATTTATCTCCATTACAATTGCTTTTCACAGGTGAAATCAGACACGTGTCTGAGAAGTCATGTACCAGATGTGCAGCAAGGATGCTGGGCTTCTACAGTCACCAATACCAGATCTCCATACTGTCATGTTACCCAGCAGTAGCAACCTGATTTAGATCAGACATAGACACACAATCATATTTCTATAGGATTATCCAGAACTCAGACCACGCCTCAGAGTATTCTGACTCCCTGATTTTACACCTACTTTACACCACCAGCCCTTGTCAGAAAACATTTGATTCAGTGCAAGGTTTGAATAGTGTGGAAAGACAAATACTGACCCAGGCAAAATATTACAAGAGCAGATTAGCCCACCTTTTTTTTTTTTTTTTTTTGAAGAAAGCTGGAAAAGAAATGCAAACTTGTTTTACTCTGTAGCAGGATGTCTCTGCAGCATTTTTGACCCCACACTAAGAGACCTGAGTTAGTATTTACCATTTATTGAACCATGGTCTGAGAAGACTGATAAGCATCAATTTATACATACTAAAATTTGCAAAAGTTGTGCTTAGAAAAAAATTTCTCTTTAAGAAAAATCTTTCTTTCTTATCAGGCAGTGGAACTCTTTAATTCTTAACCCTTACTTTTTCCCTATTTATTCAGTAGTAAAGACATCAACATGTTTTTATCAGCATTTGCATCAGAGTAATGTTGTGTAGGAAATCATATGCAACTGTAAAGACACTGGTGGTGTCTAATGCAACAAAAGTTCCTCCTTAACTACAAGGTATAATTATGAGCAGCTAGCCATGAAAAACGCTGGAGCAAATGTTCTGTTTCTGCAGTAAGCATGCATGTTTGGGGGCTAATGGTAGTTTTTTGTGGTGACAACAGCCCCCACCCCATCTGTAAAGTTATCCTTCAATTCTCATTCATAATACAGTAGCTTGGACTATCATGAGATCGGTCACAACAAATCTATTTCAGTATGATTGCATTTTATCCGCAATCATATTCCTTCTGGAAATCTGGAAAGAATCAGCTGTTCACTTGTTGGGGACATTGATGATATTGATTTCCCTTTGCTTTCATTTTCTTCCATTCCTTCCCTCTACTCTTTTATTCTGTAAATGGTCAAATTCTATTTTAAACCCTTCAGGGGAAACAATCTGTATCAAAACTGGTCTCTGCTGTGAAGATACTTGCAAGGCAGCAGAGTATCTGATATCCCTCATGTACTGAGCTAATGACCTGTATTTTTCTCACAGCTGTAAAAATGTCTCCACTGAGAGAACTGTAGGAGTCAATGAATTAGAAAAGACTTTTTTCAGAGGTGAAAGACAACAGCCATCCTTCCTGGTTATACCCTGTATTCTGAAGACTCAAAGCAGTAAAATTCAGAGGTTACTTGCTGCAAATTTGGTTTTAAATATATTTGACATGTGAACATGAAATCTGCAACTCGTCTCCCTCCCTGATTGTAGGAATATGCTCTCCACAGAACCCCAGGCTGACAAGAAGTTTTGACACCTAAATAACCGGAGACCTGAGAAATAAAATTTCCTTTTTCTTAATGCAGGCAACTTCCTCCTTGTTGTTTTTGCTAGGTTGTTCTTTTGACACAAAGAAAAAAGAAATCTCGTTTACCTAAGATGCATTTCACTGTAGATTTTGACACAAGGGTACCCCTCAATGTCAGGAAACTACTGTTTAATTCTATGCTACCTGCTTCTGTTCTTCTGACTCCAAGTCAGGAACATACTGATTGGAAGACTAGTAAGGACACAGCCACACTACACCATGTTCCAGTAATTTCAAACACTCAAAAAAGAATAGCAATTACAATCTCTTAAATCTGCTGTAGCATTCAGTAGACCTCAAGTCAACTTCCAGTAATCCACAAATGTCTGAGCTGACCAGTAGCATTATCACTGTTTGTGTACTGACCAGTTTTATGATACTAAGGCTATGGTGCAATATTGCTCATTGTTTTCTATCTAGCAGTGTCTTTTTTTCTGCAAGTACAAATAAAAAAGAGTCAGCAGGAAAAAAAAAATACATCTTGTAGGAAACTTGTAATTAGAAAACTGTTTTAATCTACACAGTTTCCATTTACAATTTTTATATTGAGCAAAACCACTATTTCTTTTGATACTATGGAATTTTTTTTAATGCCTATGGATAAGTGATGGGAAAAAGAAATCCTCCATTTAAACACCAAGATAGTCATTACATCTACAGAACTATTCTAACAGCAACATGTCATGTAGATAACTGTAAATTTGTTGCCTGTTACCAAGGTACTATCAGTACTTGTTGACATCCAATGTTTTAAGCTGCACATGATGAGCTCTGAGCTACTGCAGTCATTCTGTGAGAAGAGACAGGCTAACATCTGTGTGCCTAGGTGAGCTGCAACCACACAATGAGTGTAAGGCATCCATACCCTTACACAGGTACAAACTATGCTGACTTGGACCATGGTATGGTGTCTAGCAAATTGTTTTATGGATTCCTGGAGTGGATTTTTTTGCAATGTGTGGAAACACATTAAAAATTAGATCACTGACCTGAGATTCCAGGAAGTTAAAATTTTCAGTAAAAATAATTGTAGATATTGATCATGACGTAAGGATAAGGAGGCCAGCAAAGAAGGATGAACCAGAGAATCAAACCAATATCTTCAATCTATAAATCTCACTGATATGTAATTATTGCAAGTATAATTTTAACTCAGGAAAAGAAGAAGTAGAAGAAGGATACCTGCATAATCTCCTCAGAGATACCTACCTGTCCGGTCAGTCAGAGTAATTTACTCACCCTGTTTTCTTGTGGGACTTGGTTCATCCCAGGTGCAAGACTTTGATGAATTTCATAAGGTTCCTCTCAGCCCATTCCTGCAGCCTGTTCAAGTTGCTGAATAGCAGTCCTACCCTCTAAGATATAGACTGGTCTTTCAACATAGTGTCATCTGTCAACTTGGTAAGAGAGTGCATTTCCTTTCCTCCTCCAGGTCATTGATAAAGATTTTAAACATGACTAACAGGTACCAGGAAAGACTTACAAGGAACTCCACTTGTAACTTGCTGTTAGATAGATTACAAACTATTTACCACAATCTTTTGAGTCAAACAATCCAGACAGGGTTTTTTTCACTCATCTTCTAATACATCCATTTATACATTAATGTGCAAACCTGGATACAAGGATGTTAGAGGAGACTATGCTGAAAACCTCACTAAAATCAAAATACTTTCCCTTCCTCCACAGATCTAGTAATTTTATCATGGAAAGTAACCATTAGACACAATTTACTGTAAGTCAGTAAGCTAGTTTTTAAGTCAACAACTTCTTCATGCATGCAAAAATGGCTTCCAAGAAAAGTTGCTCCATGATTTTCCCAGCAACTAAAATGAGGCTGACAAGCCCATAGTTTTTTGAATGGTCCTCATACTTTTTGAAGATGGTTAAGGTAATTGTCTCCCATCCCTGCTCTCCCAGTACCCTTGCATGCAGCCCATCTGGATCCATGAACTTGTACGAGTCCAGGTCTTTCAGAAAATCCCTGACTCCAACTCTCATGTGCTGTTGGTAGTTTTTCTCCTTCTGCAACCTTGGCACTAAACACAGAGGCTTGAGAAACCTTGTTGGTAAAAACCAAAGCAATGAAGTCCTTGAGTACCTCAACCTCATCTTGCATTCACTCTCACTACGTTGCTCACCTCCTTCAGCAGTGGGTCAGTATTTATCTTGATGGTTCTTTTACTGTCAGTGTAGTCATAGAAGCTCTTCTTTTTATCCCTGACAACCTTTGCCAATTTCAACTCTAGCTGAGCTTTGACTTTTCCATGAACATTCCTTCATGCCCAGGCAATGTTTCTGTATTCCTCCACTGTACCATGACCTTGTTTCAACTTGCTGTATATATCTTTTTTGTTCTGCAGCTTAATCATGAGTATGCCTTTTATTCATCATGGTCTCTGTATAAGTCTGCTTAATTTCCTGAGTATGAGGATGGATCGATTATTCCTGTGCTTGGACAAGGTTGTTTTCAAAGATCTGCCAGTTCTCTTAAGCTCTTCTGCCCTTCACAGCTGCATCTCACATGATCCTATCTACTATTTCTAAGCAAGACAAAGTTTGTACTAGTGAAGTCTGGGGTCAGTACTCTGCTTCTTGCTTTCCTCACTTCCCTCAGGATTTTGAACTTCCCTGTCATATACTTTATACTACCGTAAACAAAGAGAGGATAAGGGCAAAGCATTACGTGCGGAATTGGCTGCATAACACTCAGCTTTATACCTGTTTTTCAAAAATGTTAATGCTAGTTTAGTAAACAAGTAGGTGAAGAATTGAAACCATTAACTTGGTGTGTTGGTTTAGGCCCTGCCGGGACTGGAGACCACGTTGCTGTTGTCCCTCCCCCACCCTCAGCCGGTCGGGCTGGCAGTGAGGCGCAAACCCCGGGTTAAAATAAGAAGAAATTTAATACAACAGTGTGATAAACAATCTAAACAACAACAGTGGCAATGATAACAACAATAAACAGTAATAACAGTGAACAAAACAAAAGATATACAGAGAAATATCGCAATGGACAAAGCCAGCCCGCGCCTGCTTTCCCATGATCAAAGCCACAAAGGAAAAACTTCCCACGCTGGACCTGACATCAGCATGGTATGAATAACCCAGCTGGAGATCCCTTCCCCCTCTCTGCTGGGGAAACTTAACCCTATCCTAGCTGAACCAGGACATTTCAGTACAAGGAAATCTTTGACAGTGTGATTCTTTAGCCGAGAGCAGCTGAAGCAAGCATCCAAGGATCATTATAGAAACCTAAACTTTTGAAAAGATGACACACTAGTGAAACCACCTTCTTCACAATGGTCTTTTAATCATTGCTCACATCTTGTGCTTAAATGTCATTTTGTCTGTTAATCTAAAATTAATCACGAATATTCAGGTCCTCTAATCATTATTTCTTGTGAAGATTATTGGACTTAACCTTACAGGAGTTTTCTCCCTGAAAAGCATGATCACAAATACATAATAGCATCAACCAATTATACATGAAAGGTGCATATGAGATCATTGGGAGTGTCAATATTGACTTTTCTCCAGGTTGTAATGGATGAGTCATTCTACCTGATCTAATGATTTTTATTAGAATTCTAAGCGCCACATTAGCAAGACGTGGCCAAATTAAAATGCCTGACAGATGTAACCTTTCCTGATAAAATGTATGTATTATTAACTTCATTACAAGCAGTTTTCTTCAAAGTTTCTTGGAAGATGCTAATGATGTTGAAAGAAATAATGGATAACATGCCAGAATATTTTCTCACTGTATTTACCAAAGTGATGGAAAAAATACCACAAGATTAATTCAAACCACTAACAATTAAGTGTTACTTTACCAAAACCATTAGATTTTTTCTCAGCTATTTTTTAATTTCTACAAGCAACATCTATATCTTCTCAGCTGCATGATTTTTAATTTCCTGAACACCTATTACTGATTAATATCTACTGGGGTTTGGGGGTCAGTCTTTTCTGTTTTTTTCCAAAATGGTTTCTCCCAATCAGTGTTACTTCTCCCTAACAACATACTCATCACTATCTCTTGAAATAGCATATAGAAATCTTCTTTCTAACCATAACCCAGAAACTGATCATATTCATCCAGACTGGTTTGGTTATATGGAGCTCTATCTGATAGGGATCTACAGAGACCTAGCAATCAAGCCATACTCTATCAGTTCCTAGATTGAGGTTTCTTTCAATTTCTAAGTAATGATTATTCCAGTTTCCTTTTGCTGAAAACCATGAGTGAGAAGTTCTCTTTGCTCTCTGTTTTTTTCTTAGGTAACACAAATCTTATTGCAAAGTTAAACCCAAAACAGATATAGATGCTGCGTAGGTATACACATACATTATTTCATCCCACTAGCCTTTTTTAACCTTTCATTAAGTCACTTCAATATTTTGGCAAATGAGCTTCCCAAAGGTATTGCTTTTTGGCATAGTCCACATTTTTAAAGCAGACAGATGATCTGTTGTTATTATTATTTATCAACATTAAAATTACTGTAACAGATAAAACCAAAACTATATAACAATGAAACATTTATTATATAATGTAGTCTTGCTGAAGAGCATTAATATATAACTTCAATCAAATTTTAAAGGATCCATTTATTCCCACAAACAGACAGAAAATTCTGAGCATCTAGGGTATGTTTCAAAACCAGAGTAAGCATTTGCACGTCATCTCAGTTCCTAGACTCATATTAAAGGCAATGGAACTCTAACATGTCAAGTCTAAGGGACTCTATAGGGCAATTAATTTCACCTCAAATTATAATCTCCTGCCCATGTTTAGCTGTCTAGTATCATCTGAGATTTTTGTGGATATACATAATATCTATACAAACTGAGAGATATGAAAGAGGAGCCATGGTAGAACATTCCCCTTCTAGGGTAGCAGCTGAAGGACAAGTGGAACACTCTAAGAATTTCAAATGGCAGTATGTTGTTTGTACCACAAAAAATTCAGCCAGGTTTGGATATGCTCCTGCCAGTGGAAAGCAAGAACCTGTAACTTCAAACTCTTAGAATACTTCCTGTCATTAATTTGACTCATTCCAACCATCATTAATCTTGGACAATTCAAGGCATGGTCTAGCTATAAAAATGGTACGAGGACCATTACAATAGACAATTTGTAGGTTAAAACACAGGACACTTAACTGGCATAAGCACATGGCAATCTCTGCCAGGTGACCTCAGTGCCCAGAATCTGCCCAGGCAGATTTAATTTGTTTGTGTAAATGGAGGATTAAAAATTTCTTATGAGAATAAATGAGCTTTGAATGTATTAGCAAATCCTCTAGTGATTATAATCCAATCTTAGATGTCTACTTCATGGATAGTTACATCCATGTAGACACTTCAATTTATGTGTCTTACACCTGAAAAGTTTAAGTCCTCCTTCACGTCCAAGTCTGTATATTATTTTAATGAAGTATGTGGTCAAGCTACTCCAGCTGACCCAGACTTTTTCTTTGACGTCTTATGAATAATGTAATATGCAGGTACACTCTTTTTCATGGACAGCCATGGTCAAATGGTTGGCTGCTTGATTGGGTAACTACATTCATAAGAGTCCTAAACACTTAAAAACTGAATTCTTAAACCAGACACATTATGTTGATTTAGTCTTGGAAATTTTAATGACAGGTTGCTTTACTTCCAAACAGCTATGAATTTTTACTTCCAGCACATTTACATCCCAGCTGTTAAATGACAGTATTCAACATTCATTACTGACCTGTTATTTTTCATTGGTGAAATATGGTATTCATATCCTTGCACACTAATCAGAGATATCTGGTTGATCTTCTGAATATATTTCATAGACTTTCTTTCTCTTCCCTGTTTTCACTAGTCAACAAATAGAAACAAGATACATTTCCACAAGAACAAGCTTTGTTTTCCAGTAAACCTGGAGTGTTGAAATAGTATTTAGATGAGTTCTTCAAACCTTTGAAACTTAGCAAGCAGACCTTAGTAACACCCATAAAGTTATTGACTGTGTGCACAGCTCCCAGATTATAAAAGCTGCACATTATTAATCACCCTGAAATCCAGCAATAAGGAGGTAGTGAACCATTCTTATCATCAGTCGTGAACAGTGTTTATGTGCTGTCTAATTATGGGACATAATAGCATTACTATGTAAATCAGAAGTCCATAATACTAATGAAAAATCCCAGAACTTATGAATAATAATTAGAAGTTTAATTCATAATAGATGGTATGTATTAATATTATTCATATTCATATCTGTAATAATTTAAAAGCTTTAAAGCTTACATATATTGTAGCTGTAGTGGATGACAAACATTCAGCTAACAAATACAGCCATTCAAAAAGCTATATGGTCTCTGGGGAATTTTGCCATTTTATTTCTTTTCTTTATTATTTGTACTAAAAAGAATTCTGAAATAAAATATTTACAAATTAATTTCTAAGGTTCCTGTTTTGGGTTTATTTGTGAAAATCAAATACCTGAAGACAAAAGTAATTTGAATGTACAGAATAGATTTTAACATTTAATAGGAAAAAAAAAAACAAACAGCAAGAATACTAATACACAGGAAAAAGACACATGGATATCAGGTCTTGTTCTGTACAACATCTATTTAAAATTAAGCTCTATATATTAACACAGACATCTTGAACTTAACACATGAAAATCTTGCTTTCAATTAAGCCTAAACACATTTATAAATCACTTCTAATTAGTCCTGTTCTTCTAAATATGATCTGCAATTATAAGATAAACCTACCCATGGAGATTCATTAAACCCTAGAATTTTTGAACTTCAATGATCTTCATTTAAACAGCCTCCTATAGCCAATGACATAATTTTCTTCCCTGTTCCTTGAGTTTACTTAGCACAAAAAACTCTGGTGGGAATATTTTAACACAGTGATTGGTGACTTAACCCTGGTTATCCTCCCTAGACTTTCTCAACTTCTGTTAAGAAACATACATGAACTCTTTGCTCAGTCTTTTACAATTACATTACAAAGAGGTGAGGGAAAAAACGGTGTGCAACTCTTCCACCTACCATTCTTCCACTGTAAAATTGTTGGGATTCAAGAGGACTTTCTGCAAGAGAATGGACATGTGAGCAATCCCACATGAGAACAAGACTGATAAGAGCCTCAGCCGAGCACGAATGCAATAAGGATGTGACCCTGAATGAGGGGGGAGAAACTCGACGAGACAAACACCCCCCGGAAGGGGTTTGGACGGAAGAGGAAGTTCCACAAGGCAGGTGCCTGGCAAGGCTGATGGGGCACTTTTTATCCAATCATAAGAAGGTTTAAAGCGTGGGCTAAGTTAACTGTCCAATCTTGAGGACTTGCACTGCATGTTACTCACGTGTGCGGGAGAACATTATAAAAGGGCTTTCTTAGTTGTAATAAACGGGCATTGCTTGATCACATTGGTCGTGTGTGTGCTCAGCTCTCCCGCATAAAATGGCTGATTTTTGCAAGTGATTTTCTTTTTTTTTTTTTTCCCAGATATCTGGTATATGTATGCCCAATGACATTTCAGGATTAGCAGTAGGGTATCCAAGTGAGGGTGGAGGTGTACTTTTAGTGGTTCAATGGTTCAAGCCCCTGTGCAAACACACAGTTTGGGAGGCACTCATAATCTTTCCCACTCTCTTGGATCCAGAACCTGTAGTGACTGATACTTCTGCATGTTGGTCATCACCACACAGTACCATCAAATCATACAATAATGTAGGATGGCAGGTACCTTGGAAGGTCAACTAATGCAGTCTCTTCTTAAAGCCAAGACAACTCAGGTCAGGTTGCTCAAGGCCACATCGAGTAAAGTTTTGGATTTCTGCAAGGACAGAGATTCCACAGCCTTTCCAGGCAACACCTTCCAGAGTTTGGCCAATCACTCAGTGCTTCTGTTTTTGTTTTTTTTTTCCTAATATTTAATCATAATTTCCCATGATTCAACTTGTTGACCCTCATTCTATCACCATACATCTCCCACCAGACAGTGGTAGCCAACATTAAGATCTTTAAACTTTCTTCTTTTCAGTCTGAATAAACTTGATTCTTTCCTCTCTCCATTCATAGCGTGATCCAGTTCTCTGACCATGTCCATGCCCTTTCTCTGTATTTATGTCAGATTTTCATTCTCTCTTTGTAGTGAGGTGCCCAGACTGGATGCACTACTTCAGTTGTGTTCTCACAGGTGAACAATCACTTAAGGATTACTTAACTCAATTTTCTTAACTCTTTTCAATACAGTCAAGTATTTAGTTGGGCTTCTTTGCTGCAAGGGCACTCAGCTGACTTGTATCCAGCTTGTGCATGAGTACCTCCCCAAGGTTCTTTCCTGTAATATTGATTTCTACTCACTGAGTACCCAGTCTCTGCCATTGCAGGGCTTTATTCTGTCCCAAGTGAAGGACTTTTCATTTTCTTTTGTTGAACTTTATGAGACTCCCATCTATCAGAAGGCAGCAGGAGTAGGTCTGGTCTATGAGGGAGAACAATCTGGAAGCCAAGGGTGACCCTAGCTCAGACTATGTCCTCACCACTTGACACCATCTCACAGGGTCTGAACAGAGTTGACAGACCCAGCTGCTGCTAACAAGTATCATTGTCAGCTTCCAACACAGTGAGGGATGAACCAGGTCCAGGGTCCATCCAGGAGACATGGCCAAATACATGTCTTGAAACAAAGGTGTTAAGTAAGTTTGAGGTCAATCTGGAAAAACAAGGTCACATAAAGAGGTGAAGACAGGTACAACTACAGCAAATAGTAGTGGTCCCACTACTGCTGCCTGAAGGACACCACTATTAACCAGAGAGCATTTGGATTTTCTGCCCCTGTTCATGACACTCCCAGCCTAGCATTACATCCCATTCTCCACCTACCTCATTGTTCTCTGATCCATATCTCACCAACCAAGAAATTACTGGATACCTTTCCAAAGGTCTTCCTAGACTCAGTTTATAAAATCCACTGATTTCCCCTGGTCCACAGAGAGATTAATCCAATACAGAAGACAGTCAGATTGGTGAGGCACAACATGCCCTTGGTAAATTTATGCCAGCTCTTTTCCAGCTACCTCATTGCCCTCCTTGTAGTCAGAAATTGGTCGCCTTAACCTTCCTCAGCTAGTGGAACATTTGCTCTCAACACCTGTTTGAACTGAATTTGAACTACATCTCCTCCTTATGAGAACTTCTCAGATCCTTTCTGAGGTGAAATTACAATATTCACAAAATGGGGCTTTTCCCAAAAGATCCTTGAGAGTTACATTCTGGCGTTAGAATGTCACAGATTTAAAGAGATTAAAAAAAAAAAAAAAAAAAAAAAAAAAAGAGTTGGTGGGTTATCAAAAGGTTTATCAAAAAATAAATTAAAACTCATTTATGATGTCCAAACCCAGTATGCTTTTCTCTCTGGGACACTGAGTGTTCATGATATTGTTCAGTATCTATGAACTTATAAAATCTGTTAACCCTTCCATCATATGCTTTTTAGTATTTTCCATATGCATTTTTGAGTATGGTTAGGGGAAGGAGGTGATCACTGATGGACTGGTCTACAGTACCATTGTCCTAAACAGTCCCATTACAGTTAAACACTGAGTGTCAGACTATGTAGTGGGATGAAGAGTATAAGTTTGGAGGACTGTTGGAAAGGGAAGAAATATTTATTTTTTTAAAAAAGTGGTTCTCCTTCACAGAGTGTCCTTGTTTTAATGTTCTCCACACCATTCACCCTCCATAGCTGATCAGCCAATCCCATTTATCATTGTAATTAAGCAGCATCTTGCCAGTTCAATCAGGCTCAATTACTTTAGGCCTCATTAGTGACTGACATACTATAGCAAGTGCATCTTTGAATGAGTAAGGTCAGATAAAGAAAGTACAGTATGCAGCCAGCAAACACATTTATAGACCATGGCAATACAATGCTTTGGACACTGAATAACTTTGCATTTCCCTTTTTTAAGAAGGCATGAAGATAATGAAGCCAAAAATAACCTTGCTTAGCTTGCATTATTTCAGCTCCTACAAGTCCCTATCAACCCCACAGCTGAGCAGTAGTGATAAGAGGAAGAGCTTCAAATGGCTCAGGAAAAACTTTGGGACTGTTAGGAACTCAGTTTAAGTTTCAGGTTCTGGAGAACAGCAACTTGTTCAATGTGTCAGAGCAGCATAAGAACTTCAAAACTGCAGTGGAGGAAACCAGATGTTGAGACTGCAGTACTACAGATCCTGTATTAGTGACAGCAGCAAGTAGTTCTGCTTGTAAAAAATACTGGAATGTAATGGGAACTTATTGGCTTTTACAGTAATAAGTATTCTAGACTTTAAAACAGTGATTAATGTTAGAGGAAGGCAAGTTTGAAGATATTATTGTTCTCTATAAGTATCTTGAGAAGTAACCTCCAGAGATGAAATATATTTTAAGTTAAATATATACATATATACATATGTATATATGTATGGCATGACATTAAAGGGAAAAACACACATTTATGAACTAGAAATCAGAGTTTGTTTCACACAGGAGGCTGGTCGTCTACAGCTGTCTTCCAATATGAAAGTGAGAAACACAACGACATTATTTAAAGATGGTGTTTTATGCATTTGTAAAATTTTTCTGTCATATTGGTATCATGGAACAGGGAACATAAATCATGAGTCTGTTGGTGTGCTCCAGCTGTATATCTTTTTAGATATGACCAAAGCCCTTACTCTCTAATGGAAGCGATGAAATTACAGCTGTTACTATTCCATAACTAGGCACTAGCACAACTGAAAATGTAGTTTTACACGGCAAGAGGTTTCCTCTTATCTAACCTACTTAACTGCAAAAGTCTATTGTGTGGCCATTTGGTCATGCTTGTTCCTTAGCAGTCAGTGGTAATCCTAAATCTTTTTTTTTCCCTCTAGAACACATAAATAGAACTTGCCTTAATGTTGTTGTTTTATCCACTGTCATGGTACTTGGAGATGAAATTTACCCTTCCTTTTGCTGAGAAGATAGTATTCAGAAGCCAGACACAAATTATGATTATTAATGTGCTTGTATAGATTTTTATTCTGAATGGGTTTTTTAGAATGGTTTTCTTAGAAAAAAAAATAAGTATCTTACATTATGTGAACACAAAAGTACTGATAAAGTACTGCATCAGTTTTCTGGGATATCCTTTTACAGTCTTAAATTCTGGTAAACATTGTTTCAAACGTAACCTATATTTTTAGGTTTGTTTTTTGGATTTTGCACTAATGTATCAAGTTCTTCTCAAATTGCAATATTTAAAAGCTATATGAAAAATACCCCCAAATCCACATATTCTATAATATACTATGCATAGAGAAATAAAATAATATCTGCAGTGGAATGATCAGTATGCATTCAAAAGTATAGGATTTGATTATCTTAATAGATATGTTCTGAGTCATTATTATCTGGTTCCCTTATATTTTCTACACAATATTTGAGTACATTATACCCAGAGGTATTTAATTTCATAAACTGACAGTGTGCTATGTGAAGTGTTTCTTTCATTTATTCTTATCTAATCTTTTATTTATTTATTTTCCTAAGCAACTATTAACCATAATAGCTGAGTATTAAAAAAAAAAAAAAAAGAAAAAGAAAAAGAAATAACTACATCCTATTCTTCTTTTCCTCCCCACTTGAAGAAAAATCAGCTGAACAGTTTTGTATGTTCTTGAAATCTTCACTGAGTAAAAATGAATCAAAAGGGAGATTTTTGTCAGTCAGAAAGTGTTTCAACTGTGATTATTCTCATCTTTGGCAGCAGTGAGTTCTCCAGCTTAGGCTGAGGTTTTAGAAAAATTCCACCTCAGATATTCATGAGATAGGGAGATTAGAGGATTATCTCATACCTTCAGCCAGTGTCATTACATCGTTCCTTTAACTGGTTTTGATCAGAGACAAAACATGACATATATGCCTCTCTGAGATAGTGCTGTTCTGCACAATATGGACCAATAGGTTGTTTCTGCAGTCACTGATGGAAAAGGCATTACAAACCACGACAGTTTATACTCCTGACACAGAATTTGCCACTGCCACCTTCTTGAAAAGAAATGCAGACATTTATGTAAACAGTAAAAGGATCCTACCAAAATCTTTAGAAAGCAAAGTAACCCACTATATTTTTCTACGCTTGGAGAGAGAATGAGGAAGAAATTTGTGGCAAGCATTAGGTATGTTATTAAAAGAACTCCTGGGAAATGTTCAGATAGTACAGACATGAACACAATGGTGAGACAGCAAATTAGGTTAAAGAAAGAAATTCTTGCAGAATTATGAAGGCATATTTTTTGGTGGGTATGTAAGTACAGTAACTCATAACAACTCTCATGGATCCATGCAAACCATTTTGGAGGATCCTTTTGGAAAGAAAACCATACCCTGAGCTGCATAAAAAGAAGTGTGATCAGCATGTCATGGGGAGTGAGGTGATTCTACCTCTCTACTCTGCTCTCATGAGACCACACCTGGTGTGCTACAGCTAGTTCTGGGGCCCACAGCACAAGACATGGATCTGTTAGAGAAGGTCTAGAGGAGAGTCATTAAAATGATCAGAGGTCTGAGATGTCTCTCCTGTGAAGAAAAACTGAGAGAGATAGGGTTGTTCAGCCTGGAGAAGAGAAGGCTCTGGGGAGACCTTATAGTGTTTTACAAGAGCTTGGTGTACATTTCCAATTGTGAAAAAAATATTAGATTATATATAGAAATGTTAATATTTAAAAGTGACAGATATGGCCCCCACTCATCTGTGGCACATTACAACTTTAGGGATGGAGCTTACTTTTTTCAAATATGGATAACTGTCAGGATTCACATTCTAAAACTGGAGGTGTGATTTACAAGGATTAACACACTCATGTCTTCAAACCCTTACTCAGATCATTAAATTGCCCCTGTCAAAGAAGGTATCAAGAATTTATGTTTGGAAAGTTTCTGCATGCCCTTTATTATCTCTAATTGCTCAGGTAAAACAGAGGTCAAATTCATAGACTCTGAACTGTTGCCATCAATGATTCTATTCTTCTGATGTAAATGAGATGGGCTCCTAGAAACGGGGCATTTGATATACACTGCCTTTTATGAAATTAAAGGTCGTAGGTGGATACAGGTGAAGTGCTTTATGAAAAGAGTAAGGGATGCTTTGTTCTTGCAATGATCGTCTTAGTTTACAAAGCAATTTATAGCTCAGAAAAATCGTGGGAGGTATGAACTTTATATTTACCTGCCATTATTTGCATTGTGCTTTTCTTCCCTATCACAGCCCACTCACAGTTATATTCTACATCAGTTCTTAGCATACATGCCTGCGTCTCTTTATTTCATAACTGCCCATCAATGCTACTGATTTCCCTCCCCTATATGCTGCATGTTATGCATAGAGTACCAGATAAAATTAGAGATTCTAAGTGAAGTGAATTTAGTAGTTTTAGCTCAATTCCCAGCCAACAGCAGATAAAAACATATGCAACACTGCTCAGTTGACACAGTTTCTTTCATCTGTGCTGAGGAAATGCACTGGAACACATCCAACACTGACACTAAATTGATTTGCACCCTTAAGATGCTGGCTACTCCTGTCAGAATTGAGATTGTTGACAGATGGCAGGCAGCGTGGAGAAACTTTCTGTAGAATTGGTTATATGTTACCCAGAAATGGGTAAAAAATCAAATAGGTGTATGGTGGTGGAAGGCGGGCTAAATAACTGGGTTTATTATAGCCTCAGGTTTCTTCACTTCCTGGCAAAATTTCTTGTTATCCAAATGAAACAATGTTCCAACAATTTTTCGATTTATTTATTACTTTTCTCTTTAGAGTGTGGTTGCACACCTTTTTTTACATGGAGAAATTAAAAAATATGTCTGACACACAGAGATTAAAGTATGCATTTGGCAGACAAAGGGTATTTTCTATTCTTCAATCATGAAAATCCTCAAAAAGTGGAAATATTACTGTAAGAGTATGTTCCCTGGTATTTGAGGTAAAAGCAAAACAGTAGACAAAAAAATTCTACTTCTGATTTTAAAATTAAGTTTTAGATTTTGTGGAAAATCTTTTGTCTCAATGTAACTAGGGATGATATATTTTACCTATTTTCTAGTCACCGCCTGAAGACTAATGTTCAAAATTTCTTTATTACCTTTGACATAGATACCATGTTTCATGCTCACAAGCAGATTCTATAACCCAAGAGTTAGTCTTAAAATTGTCAAGGGCCAAATGATTCCTGAACAGTGTGTCCTACCTATTTTTTTCTGTCAAAAAGGAAGAAAAGCTATCAGCCCATTCTATTTCCCCATGGTGCTACTGACTGTGATATCAAACGAAATTCTGAAGCCCCTTACTGAATTTATTTTAGATTTCATTTAGAAAAATAACACACTAAAAGCAAAGTGTTAAATGGCAAGCAAATGTGGCAATTATGAGGAGGGGTTATGAAGTATTCTGATAACACTTGGGAAGAATGGTATGAATTGTCAGCTGGCTTTATTTTGCTTATATTGATGGTTAATGGGGATATGGGAAGAAACATCCAGACCTCACCTGTTTACCTGCCAAATAAATTCTGTCATTTTAAAGCTGGGACACTGCAAGAGAAGGGAATAAGTAGCTACTCAAGGAAAAGAGGATGCATTGTTAAGAGACAAATGAGGCACAAAGAAAGAGAAAATTCAAGAAAGAAGAAGAATGAAAGAGGGAAGAAATAATGAGATATGACAGCCATGAGAGAGGTTTGTCCATTCCCTTAGGTGTAATAATATAGACAAAATTTCATGTATTCAAATAATGGGCTTGTTAAGCATTAAGATCCAGGGACAGATGGGATGAAGGGGCAAGGAAGAAACCTGTGAATTAGAGATGATACAACCTATATATATATATATATATATATTCTGATGCAATACTGTCAGTCCCCTCATTTATTTTTGTTAATGCTGATGGAAATCATACAGGGAAATAGGTTGGTGAGACCAACTACTCTGCCTCCTGGACAGTTATCCTGGCAGTTAGTTGCCTGATGAGTAGACTGCCAATCTTACCAGGACATCTGATTTCCCAAGCCCTTCACCTGGTGAGCTGCTGGACTCCAAGGCTCTCCAACTGGCTGCTCCACAAGCTCTCCAGCTGGGATGGGGGTTACCGGGTGTCACAGAAATCAAGCTTTCACTAGAGACTGCATTGGCTGGGGTCTGGAAGCACATTTATTTTGGAAACTGAAATATTCCCAGTGTCTCGGCAGCCTGGAAAACATCAATATTTCACTGCTCTCAAAACAAAATATGTCAAAATTCGCAGTGTCACAATGAGAATCTTAGTTTTATTGTTTGATTTTCCTTTACAAAAGTGCTTCTTCTTGGTCCCAAATCAGGATGAAGAAAAAAGATTTCTTTCTGGATTTCTTGTCAGAAAGTGATACCAGTCCCTTACCATGTTAGTGATAGAAAGACGTCTTGATTTCAGAGAACGGAGAAAATTAGAAGCATATTGTGAATTGCTTCAGTAAAAGACTGTTTGTTCAATTTTTGTTCTGAATGGCTTTTGTTTCAGGGGTCATTTTCTAAAATAACAAGGGTCTTTGTTTTTCTTAACGAAAAAATTGAAATCATAGTCTCACTATGTGAAATTAGCATAAAGTAGTCCTAGAAAACACATATCTATAGCAAAGAGTTGTAAAACTGCCCTTGCAGAGCATCATTTATGCCTTTTCTTGGGAAAATGACAATGAAAGCTGATGTTTTTTCAGAGGTAGCTCTTAGTGTTTCAGGTCATTTGCTGTTTTAGATCAGTGTCTGACTGTCTGGAAGTTGCACTGGGCACGTCTCCTGCTGCCAAAACAATTCAGAACAGACTTGGAGGGGGTGAGATCACTAAATGCTGAATTAGCTCATACTTTTTGCAGAACTTTAAAGTTCGTATAGACACCCTCCGCAAAGTGATAGTTCATATTGATTTCTGACTAAAAAGGGCAGCTGCAAATGAGAAAAGCACTACTGTGCCTTTTAAGCATTATTCTTCCAACATGAACACTTACAAATTAATGTGCTATTTTCTCACACTCTTAACTTCTCTTTTCTTTTCTCACTTTTCCTGTAGAAAATGAGGGAAAAGGAATTTTCCATTTCCTCATGATTTCAATACATGGTATTTCAAAACTAGAAAAGTGGTTTTGGAGCTACTTTTGAATGCCAGGTTGCATATTCAAACATACACACTGGGGCCAGTTCTGTTTAATATCCTTATGAGTGATCTGGACAAGGGGATCAAGTGCATCCTCAGTAAGTTTGCAGATGACACCAAGTTGGGTGGGAGCACTGCTTGAGTGTAGAAAGGCTTTACAGAGGGTTCTGGATAGGCTGGATCAATGTCCTGAGGCCAGTTGTATGATATTCAACAAGGGTCAGTGTCAGCTCCTGCACTTGGGTCACAACAACCCCGTGCAACACCATGGGCTTGGAGAAGAGTGGCTGGAAAATTGCCCAAGGGAAAAGGACCCAGTGGTTCTTATGATCAACAGCTGTCTGAATATGAGCTGGTAGTATGCTCTGGTGGCCGAGGCAACCAAGAGCATCCTGGCTTGTATCAGAAATAGTGTGGCCATCAGGACTAGAGAAAAGATTGTCCCCCTGTACTTGACACTGGTGAGGCTACACTTCAAATACTGTATTCAGTTTTGGTCCCCTCACTACAAGAAAGACATTCAGGTGCTTGAGAGCATCCAGAGAAGGGCAACAAAGCTGGTGAAGGGTCTAGAGCACAAGTCTTATGTGAAGCGACTGAGGGAACTGGGCTTGTTTAACCTGGAGAAAAGGAGGCTCAGGGGAGACCTTACAGCTCTACAACTACCTGAAAGGAAGTTGTAGTGCGGTGGTTATTGGTCTCTTTTCCCAATTAGCAAGTGATAGGATGAGAGGAAATGTCCTCACGTTGTGCCAGGAAAGATTTAGATTGGATATTAGAAAAAATCTCTTCACCAAAAGGGTTGTCAAACACTGGAACAGGCTGCCTATGGAAGTGGTTATGTTGCCATCCCTGGAGGTACTTAAAAGACATGTAGTTGTGGCACTTAAGAACATGGTTTAGTGGTGGAATTAGCCCTGCTGGATTAACAGTTGGAGTTGATTATCTTAAAGGTCTTTTCCAGCCTAAATAATTCTATGATTTTATCTTGAGGGGATTCTCCAGAATACATGGCAAAGCTTTACTGGAGTAATTGGTTCTAGTTTAAAAAGGAAAAGCATGACTTTGTTGTCTAACCATGGACATATAGAGGCATACTGAAACACTTTAGAGTATGCATAATACCTTCAGGTATTTCCTGAAGGGAATTGACTGACCTAATAACACATGTATGTATGTATGTTTCCACATCCTTCAGAAGCAATAGAAAGACAGTAAGAACTTCTTTGTAAATAGTAATAGGTGCCTACCTATAGCTAGGCAATTGAATTCTGCCAAAATGCTATTTTTCAAAATTCTTAGCTCAAACATTTTCTTCTTGTTCTGTTGTTCTATCTGAACCCTGAAAATATGTAAGTTTGTACTGGTCAGATCAGAAATATAGTCTTGCAAAATTGTGCTTCCTCTCATAAAACTATGGTACAATACTTTATGGTCCTATATTCCCTAACATTCATTTACAGAAATTAAAACTGAATATTCCCATATGAACTCAGAAATCAATAAGCATAAAAGTGATAATTAATAAGACTGAGAAAGCATGGAAATCTTCAACTGGCTGCAATTAGATTTACCCTTCACTATGGGTGGGAAGGACTGCTCCCAGTCATATATTGACTTCTGGAGTTCTCTGCCCTCATAAGAGAGATGTTTCTCAAAATGAAGTGATGTACTCACTGTGTTTCACTAGCACTGATGTGTATGTATTCTGTTTGGATTTTTATACTGATACACCGTACGCAAACGCTAGAACCAACCAGCAAGGCATACAATCCTTAGCATTTAAGGAAGACTGAGAAGTCAAATGTTATGATACAGTCAGCCAGTACATTTCAACAGACTTTTTCTCTACCCTTAATAAGCACTGATTACAAACCAGGTTGTTCATCTATCCACGTTTTGGAATTTGCTAAAAAGTGTGATCCAAACTTCAGCAGCTTTGGGATAGGAATTCCCAGCTTGAAGCAAAGATTCAGTCACATTAATGTTATGTTTATTAATGGGTTAATAAGGACAGTATCAGTCTGTACCATGCAGTGTGTTTCACAACATTAGGAAAGCCTTGCATGGAAGGGGAAAGGCTGTCCTTGGATGTAAAGCTTAGTATTTTGATCCATCACTACAATCCAGCTCCCTACAGAAACGACTGGAGTGCCTTGTGTGAGCACAAAATGGATATTACATAGCGGCACAGAACAGGGGAGTGAATATATGTGATGACAGTCTTCTGTATAACGCAGTTGCCTTAAGGTAGTGTGTGTATATATATAGTATATAAAATTATTAAATTGACAGTTTCAAAACCACTGTATTCAAGTCTTGACTGTGGCATTTCCTGAATTTAAAAGTAGTTTGATATCTACAAAGACAGAAAAGGATTTGCACTTAGCCAACATAGACACCAAGGTGCAGTAACTACGAGTTAAGGAGGTGAGTGGTTGAGGTATCTGACTGTGAACTGGTACTTTGAAAAGAGTTCTTTGAAATGACAGAAAATTGTCTCAGACGTTTTTTCTGATTAAGAATAGATTTTCTCATTTTCTTGGTGAATATACATGCATGCTTCATTTTAATAACATGTCTCTGTGAGTACTTGGGAAACATTTTTTTTTAAATTACAAATTCCAAGCATTCCAGTCCTGAGTTGAAAAAGTAACAGGCAGGGAAACAATTTACTCTATAAAAATTTATATTTAAATTCATTTACAGCAAATGCCCTTTGTGTGTGCAATAGGTTTCAGTAACTGATGACATTGTATTGTACAAGAACACATAGCAAGTAGCTGTCTCATGATATCCAAGCTGGATTGTAGGCAAATGGTTATGAATATTCATTAATTCCTCTGCTAATTTGAAATACCATTTTACAAGGGACCGAGCAACTGTAGTATCTACCTGAGACCCAGGAAGTTGATAAGAGCAAGCATGTTGCTTAACTGGGAAATGTGAATATCAGTATTAAAAGCAGGGGTATATATGTCACAGTATTATATCCCTTTGATTACATAGTTGAGAAAGAACTTTCATTAAAGCCAGTAAGTGTTTTGGGTACTGAGAACACTGAAAGACTTTTAGATAATTCAGTTTATCTTGTCCTTTTGCTCACCTGTTACAGAGTGTGGAGACTTGCGATGATTACTTTAACTATTATTTTCTCAATATGTTTTTTAAATTATGTTAATTAAAATGTCTTTGTATAGCAAATATTTCAGTCAAAAGGAGTGCTTCCATTTTCTTTTAGGTTGTATATGGCTCTGTTGTGAATGAATTTGTGGGTGTTTTTATTTTTCTTCCTGTATAGCCATACATTGTAATTACAGAACATGGAGGGGAAGGGGAAGCTGTGGAAATGATTGTGTTGGGGAAAGAAGGAACCTGAAGGAACAACCAAGAAACAAATAAAAATGGAAATGAGGCTACAGAAAACATGGCTGTGGTGGGAGGTGCCAGGGGAGACAAAAGCCAACTTGCATAGATTGATTATGTGTGATGGTCTGTGGACAGTTGTCTGGAAAGTAAGAATATAAAGCAATGCCAGATGAAAGAAAGGAAGCATGGAACAGGCAAGGCCAGAAAACTGAAAGAAACTAAGAAAAAGGGCTGAGAGAAATCCAATATAATCTTAAGGAAGGGAGGAATCTTATTGCATGTGTTAGAGTATGGGGAACATTGCTCAGAGTAACTATGTCAAGAATGAATAGATAAGCAAGAACTATTTTAAAAAATTATACAGCTAAAAAACAAAGGGCTTTCACAAAGTATTAAAACAAGAAAACATACATTATTTTTTACTTTGCTCATCTGTCAGTCACTGAACTTTGTGAGAATTAACTAATTAGAGCAAATCTCTATTAATACAAAGAACTGTCAATCCATATGATATTTTTCTTGGAGATCCTTCTCTTCCATACAGCTCTCCAGCCACACCTCCCCGAGCCTGTAGCCATGCAGGGGGTTGTTGTGGCCCAAGTGCAGGACCTGGCACTTGGCCTTGTTGAAGCTCATCCCATTAACGTTGGCCCACTGATCCAATCTATCCAAGTCTCTCTGTAGAGCCTCCCTACCCTCATGCAGATTGACACTCCCGCTTAACTTGGTGTCATCTGCGAATTTACTGATAATACACTCTATGTCCTTATCAAGATCATGAATAAAGATGTTGAACAGAAATGGTCCCAACACCAAGCCCTGAGGAACACCCTTGTGACTGGCCGCCAGCTGGATTTAGCTCCATTGGCCACCACTCTCTGGGACCGTCCATCCAGCCAGTGCTTGACCCAGCAGAACCTTCGCTCATCCAGGCCATGGGCTGCCAGTTTTCCTATGAGAATCCTATGGGGAACCTTGTCAAATGATTTTCAGAAATCCAGGTAGACAATATCCACAGCTTTTCCCTCTTCCAATAGTCGGGTCATCTTGTCATTAATATCCTAATCATCTAATTTTCCTTCAAATTAATAATAGTGTTCTCAGTGGTCCTTTCAACTTCTTGTTCTTTTGGATTTGAAAGTTATAGGATCCACAGGTTACTGTGTTGTGTACAGACAGAAATTAAAATCACTGGGTATTAGAGAAATGCTAAGGCTTGGACAATAGGCCCAAGCCAGAGTTGACCTAAATATGAATCCTGTATATTTTATAACTGATAACCATTGTGCTCTTAGGTACTGTACTAGGTTATAACAAACCACCTATACTGATGTAAAAAGTGCTAAAATCTTGAAGTACTGAAGCCTGAGCAACAGGGCCTGAGCTGAAGCTGCTAACTTAGTATGTAGTCATTAATATACACAAAATATGTATGCTCCCTAATGAAAAATGTAGCTTAGAAATCATATACTCATTACTGATGATGAATGTAGTGAAAACATGTCTATCCTCAGTGTATCCTTCTTTGCGTAGAGGCAAGTTAGCAAAGCCATGAAGCCAGCTGTCCAGCCTTGGGACCAGACGTGTGGCCTTGTTCTAAAAAGAACATAAATAAATTAGATAAGGAGGGAAACTCCCTTAGCTTCTCCCTTGAGCCTTGGCAGGCTCTGGGGGAATCTAATGTGAGAGTGAAACCAGATGTTCCGCTGAAAACAAAGGTACCAGTTATTCTGGCTTGCTGATTTTTGGTATATAAGGCTGGACCAAATTACAGCAACTTTGGATGCCTCACCTACGAGTGGACACACAGCATAGGATTTCCCACTCACCGGGACAGGCTCTCCAAACCCTCACTGTAAGCAGGGCTCCCCACTGTCTGCGGGTCTGGATGATGGTAACATATGCAAGTGGTGATGGATTTTGCTTAATCACTATTCTCTCTCTCAGGTAATAATGATTTGATGCATTACCCTGTATTTTCCTATTTAAGTGCACTATTCTGTCTTACTGTATATTTTCTGTATTATTCTGTGATATTATTTAGCTATTTCTAGTAAAATATGCCTGCTCTTTTCACTCTGGTGTCTGAGTTTAATTGGTATCCTTAATCAGCAAAACAAATAGGCATACACAATTATTACTAGTATTTCAGCAGAATCGGAGATTACCATTATACTAACAAAGGAAACAGGCTATACACCATTTTCTGACTTAGAAACGCCTTACACTTTGGCCTTTCTGCCTCCAAAGGGACATGGCCTTGTCCAAACTACTGATTGACAGTAGACATTAGTATATGAAGATGCTAACATAGTCAGAATGACTTTGGGACTAGTTATTGCTAGTCTAGACAGTAGCATTCAGTCATAGCTAGACACTACCATTTAGGGGCCCTACTGGACCAGTCTCTTGTCACATACGGAAAAATATTGAGCAATTACAAGCTCCATACCTTAAAGAGTTCATAGGTTTCACATGTGACTACGTGAGCAAGACACCTCCGGACAGCCTAAAATCTGATTTATTGCATGTCAAGAGTTTTTCAGGAAGATCTGAATGAAGTTGTATGAGAAGAATGCACAGTTGCATATGCTGAAAAGTGCTATAGTACAGAGGCGAGCTATCTCACCATAACCTGGTGAAGACAGGAAATTACATTTAGATAAAATTGATAGAAAAATAGGTCCATAGATATAAAAAGAAATTATACAGTGCTGGTCACCATTATAAGAAATTGTCTCAGTTGATACACCTGCATTTCATTTCTTTAGAAAAAGGAAAACCACCAAAAGGGAGAATTGTAGGGAAGTTTCTATCTATATAAGGAAAGTATCTTCCAAGTCTGAGAGAGAGAGCATTTGGGACTGCATGAAGATACTTACTTGAAAACATAACATGGAGTCAAAGGGCATCAGTGTCATTGACCAACCAAAGAGAAATATCTTAACAGTTTTGAAACCGATAAGACATTATGAAATGATTATGATTAAATGATAGTAAATGATAGTATGATTAAACAATGTGTTAAGTAGTCCACAAAGGGCATGAATATAACAAAAGTAGACTTACATGAATTTCTGTATACAGGGAATTAGAAATAGAAAGACAGGATATAGCCAAGAATAGATACAAATACATTCACTGCAGAATAACCTCAGCACATTTTCTTTTTCATTTTGCTACTTTTTACATGCTTACATAGATGAATACAAACATATATACCTGTATGTATATAAATGTATGCACATAAAAAAGATAACAAGTAAGGTACAGTCAGATGCATATAGAGACACAAATGAAGGCATAAACCTTTTAAAAATTAATGTCAATCTTGTAGTTGGGTGTATATATATATATATATATATATATATATTTCTCTCAGATTTTGGCAAAAGACACATATCTGAAGATAGAATTCAGCTACAATTTCCATAGCATCTCACAAGCCTATATTTTGTAGTAACGTATTATAATTCTTCTAAATATCATCATACATACTAAAAATATTTTTTTCTTATCCTGTACATAAAATTCTGCAAAAGATAGCATCTGAAATGTTTACATTTATTTGGGAATGTTTTTCACACTACAGTTGTCACAAGGTCCCGATTATGTATTCTCACTGCATTTCTAGACTATTGGGCTTTTCTAACTCCTTACAAGTACTTTCCAGGATGCACTGAATACTAAACAGAATTGTGCTCAAAAAAAAATCGTATTTTAAACTTCATCAAAGTGGGCTTCTTTGGATTTTTTCCTTGATGATTTGATTCTTGGTCATTATTTGTTCCTGGGGGAAAAAAAAAAAAAAAAAATTACAGATGACAGCTGGAGCTATCTCTATGAATCTTTTTTGGTTAGAGAATGGAAAGAGAAAGGAGACTGGGGAAATTGCATGGAGGACCACAACCCTAAGTCTTGAAGTTATGGGTATAAAGAATAACATATTCTGCTGTATAACCAATATTCTTTTTTAAGATCATATACCCAGTCATTTCCATTAGGTCAATTTTATCTTTTTTTTTAAGATTTGTCACTCTGTATTAAATAACATTAGCTTGAAAGTCTTTCGATGACGTACCCCAAGGAACAAATATCTCCAAAGTGAGTATTAAAATATACAGTATGCATATGAGACTGTAGCAAGGAATTTTTGTCCTATTTTTACATGACAGCAAGCTACAGATTTTAAAGTGAAAATCAGAAGTGAAGCAGAATTACATGTAGGCACTGGGCCAAAACTGAACTGTGAAAACTTAAACTATTATGTAGGCCGTAAGATTGCTTTCTTGTATTGATGGTGTGATTTTCGGACTTGATGTTTTCCCCTCACTGTTACCATAATCTTTATTTCAGTAGACAATACATTTATTAGAATAGTGTTTGCTCTATTGTTTTTATCATCGTAAAGGATTTCTTGTGTTAATAGAATACCACATAGCAGTATTGATCTGCTGAGAGTTCAGATTTACCTTTGCCTTTCACAGGATTTTGCCCTGTTTTGTTTTACCATTTTCTTCCCTTCTGTTCTAGAAAATACTCTTTCAGGTTAACTGTCAGTCACATGCAGATCATAATCAGAAAACAGAAATAAAAATTCAAACACAACGACTGTGCTAGAAATCTTTCACAAAATTTAGTTGGAAGTAATTACATCTTGCCTTGTGAGATCTTCACATAAAAAATTATGTTCTGACATTATTTCTGTACTTAGCATCTAGAATTCTACTGAAGTTAATTATTAAGAAAAAAGAGTGATTGAGAGATGTGAGAATAAGCACAGGTTTACACTCCTTTTTTATCCTTTCTGTGATGAAGATGAAATCTGCATATTCAGCAGGATATTATATAAAACAATTGCATCATTTAGTGTGTATGAAATAGAATCAGAAACTTTTAACAAATTCCTACCAGTAAAGATACCATGTGAAGGATTCATTAAGGCCTCACATAGGTTTCCAGCAGGCGATGCCTATGGCTGTGTAGGTTCACTTTTTCTCTGACAGGAAGACTACATAATTTGGCTTTTTGCTGATCTTTTGACCATCTCTCACACCTCCTGATCCAAGGTTTGACCTACCTCCCCTGACCTCCATTACCATCATTTGTCAGAGAGAATCCCTGGGTTTGCAGAAAAGCTGTTTTCTCAAAAGATTTTTTATTATTTGGGGGGGGGGGGGGGGGGTGTTGTTTGTTTGTTGGGTGGGGGGTGGGGTTAAGCAAAAAATACTATATGTCTTTAAAGTTTTTCTCGAAGCAAGATGTTTTTGGGGGTTCTTAGACATGACCTCATTAGGCTCCACACTGTTTCTTTATTTTATTGCTGGTAACCTTAATTGAAACACAGTGGGGCACTACTGTTCACAAAGTAAAGACAACATTGTTTCTGCATCTCTACACATGAAGGGGAATGATTTCAAGACAAACAGCAGAAACCTGTATTCATTCTTGCACAACAGAATGTGAGTATTCATGAAAGGTGCAGTCATTTTTCAGTATATGATTGAAGGCAAACCCCAGAGGCAAAGAATATATTCCTAGCTATCTGAGTACAGAGGTCTTAGAGTGACAGGTGCTACAAAAAGTGTTATGACTGACAAACAGAACAAGCCAGGACTTTTACAGAGAAAATAATTACAAAATGTTCATGAGTAGTTATTCTATTAGAGTGCCCAGTAGCAGTGTAGACACTTAAGGCTGTTCACTGTTCATTGAACATCTTCAGATCCTTCACTGTATGGCAGGCTTTTTCTGATTGCTTAGAGGGATTGGCTTTTTCAATCCAGCCATCAATCTCCTTAACTATTTTTTCGAAAACAAAAGCCAAAGCTGGAATTGGCGCCACCTCCCAACAGTTTCAGAACTGGTAAGTACAGAAGAGGACTTCATCTCATGTGCATAATGCTTTTAATTTATTTTCATAGTTCATGTGCCTTTCTGTTGTTTGATGGTTCCCCCCTTCACAATCTGACCAACCATGGCCACATTTGCAAAAAGGTTGAGGCATAAAAGGTAATATGTTTCTACAATTTTCATAGAAGTCTGTGGCTGGGAGTCCTCAAGAATACAAAATTAATGAGTCTTGTATTAATTTACAGTGTGGTTTTAAAATTGCAATATGAATGTGACAGTCATCTATGCTGTTTGAGTGGCCTTCCAACTAATCAGCACGTGTATTGCCATAGTGCATGAGGCCTCTTGCTCAGTTGGCAGTGGGAGGGAGCAAGAAGGACTTGAGATTTTTGCAAGGGAGGGGTGAATCAAAGTATATTCTGATTGGAAGAATCTCAGGGAAAGGGAGAGTTATAAAGGGTAAAGTAAAGGACTAGACCTATCATGATAAGTATACCCAAGGGACCTCAGAGGACAGTTCTGTACAACCCAGGCTTCTTGACTGAAGTTGACTGCAAAACATTTTCTCCAAAAACATGAAGAAAATTTTGTTAATAAATTCCACAAGAGAAGGGAGAACTTTAAAAATTTAATCTCATTCTCCACTCTTAGGCACTGTGCAATAAAATGCCTGTGCTTCCAAATGTATACATTCATTTGGAAGTTATCAAGAAAAACCTATGGCATAGTTTTCAATTTGCCATAAAACTTTTGCTTTTTGTTGGAGGTTTTGTGTTTTTTCTTTCTCCTTGAAATGTTTAGGCTGATAAACCAACTAACCAAAACACACAAGTCTAGCAGACCGATACCTAAGTGATAATATGAAGATATTAACAACAAGAGCAAAACACATGGAAAGATAGACGACATCAATCAATAAAATCTTCATCAAACAAACAAACAAACAAGTAAACCTGTTGCTGCAAGAGGAACAAGGTACATCAGAGTTCTTGCTTCACGACACAGAGTGCCCAGTACTTGCCTATAAAGTCACAAATTAAAGGCATCAACCAGTTAAACAAAGAAAAATAAAATCAATGCATTGTGTTAAGATGATGAATACCACTAAGAAACTACCGTGAAAAGCAATTCAGTAAGGACATCCTGTCGAGAACCTCTATTTTGAAAAGGTCTGTTGTGTATAAGATGGAAAAAAACCCATCTTCAGACATTTTAAAACTTCAGTTATATAACTTCCAATTTCTGACTGATGGAAATGTCAGTTTAGTCCGTTTACAATCCCCTAAGTATGTTAGGCAGTTTAGCTTTAATTATGCTGACAAGGTTACCTGAACAGACCCATGCCTACTCACTCCAACACCCACTCTTGTATGCAAATACCCCACACTGTCAATGAAGGTATAAACAGGAGGGAAGAGAATGATTCTGCCTCCACCTTAATTATCCATAAATGTGGCAGGAGGAGAGAGCAGTGCACTCATCTGGAACGTGACTGCTCTTCAATTCCTGTGACTTGATCTATAGTTTGAGATGGGATGCATTTTTGTCAAAGAGAATTTTTCAGAGTCATGCTTCTTCTGCTGTGACTTATCAGTTACAGCATGGCTCCAGATCTGCTAGCCCTGCCACCAGGGTCCTCATGGTGCAACTCAGGAGACCTTCCACTGAAATACTCCAAGATCACCAGTTGGTAGAGGTTGGTTTAACTCAAACACAGAGATATGGTGCTCCTCAGGCACAGAAGCAATTCACATGAAGCAAGTAATTCTTCCTGGAACTGGGAGTGCGGAGGTATCTAGAAGCAAATTCAGGTCAACTGCAAAAGCAGTTTCACCTGCTTTGTAAGGATTTTTATATTACCTAAGACATTTCAATACTTACTAGCCCAGAGAAAAGATAATTTAATAACTATTGTGTTAATAAAACACAGTTAGTTGTGTTCTACATATATGTTTGAATGACACCACTGACCCCATCAAGATAACGCTTTAACACTCCCACAAAACAGTGTTTGACTGGCCTACAAGATATAACTTCATTTTGCACCTAATCATTTCTAGTATGTCATGCTGAGTGTCTGATATGAAGCAGCTGGAAGCCTTACATCTCAAAACTAAGGGAGAGAGATGAGAGTATTGCAATATGAAACAAAACAAGATTATCAAGATCCTCTTTACCTATCGTTATTGATTCACTGTAGGTTTTGTACTGCCATTCATGATGGATACAGTTAATTTTTGCTGTTTTGTATTTATATTACATGTTGTCATTTCTATCATTAATCATAAACATAATTGTCATAGAAACAGAAATGTCTTTTCCCAGACAGTTCATTCTAAAATATAATTATCCAGACTTCCTGCTGTTAATGGCACAGAATTCTAATTACTTCAAAATGAAGCCATTATTCATAAACTTCAGGCTTGTAACACACATGTTTACAGTAGATGGAAATTATTATAGAATTTATCACTGTGGAGTTCTTATTTGCCACAGGCTTATTTAACTACTCCATTTCTTAATACTGCTTTTGTTCTATACCATTAAGGAATGATAAAGTACTCAACTCCCTCTTTACTCAGAAAGCTATGAGCAGAAGTCCTCCTTCACTGACAATGGGCATTCAAATTTTCTGCCTGTAAATAAACTACAGCTGTGCTTTCCTGTTGCAGGGAGTCCCCTGAAGTTGGAAATGGCAGTAGTTAAATCAGCAGCCGCTAGTTCTGAGTCAGATAATTCTCACAGTGGATAGTGTATATGAAAAATGGAAAATATGTATGGTAATGAAAGCTTAGATTCATGAGGAAGAAAAGGAAAGATAATTGTTGATATGAGTATTTTTAAAAAAATTTCAAAGATAAATTGTAAAAGAAAAGCATTGCATATATGGTTTGTTTTCATAGAACAATGCTCAAATTTAGAGCAAATACAATTATTAGCATGTGAAAATTATATATTTATTATTATAGACAACTGCTCTTTATCACATCCATAATTCTTGAACTCTTGTTATTATTTTTTAAGATTGTGTCCAAGAGCAGCATAACTGTGATAGAAATAAGTTCAGGGGAAAAAAAAAAAAACAAAAAAAAAACCAAAACACCAACAAAACAACAAACCATTGGTTAAAGAAACATAAAGTAAAAGAAAACAAAATATAAAAAAACTCTGAAGAACAAATATGAAAACACTGCAATAGTGAGGAGTTTCTTTTTTTTCCAGAACAATATTTTGTTCTAGTTCGTGGAAAATTCTATTGTCATATCTTAGACTCACTTGTTTTCCTTGGTCTTAATATACAGCAAAAAAGAACATTGCAAGATTTAAAATGTAGATATTATTCCATTTACACATTATTCCATTATTATGGATTATTTTGAGGAGAAAACAATGAGAGTCAAGTACCAACACAAAGATATAAATGAATGGATATCAAAAGAAGATACGGAAGAAAATTCTGTTTTGAAAAAAATCAGGTGTCAAATAAAGTACTAAAACAGAACAGGGAAGTCTGCAGTTCTTTACACCGCATTTTGGAACCCAAGCCTCACATCAAAAGTATTTTCTAAGAAAGAAGATTATTGTAACCAATTACTTTCGGCAATACCTTAATAAATTACTTTTTAATAACACGAAAGATGTTAAAGATTTTAAAGACATTTAAGTCTCAACTTATACAAAAGTAGCTTAATTCTCCCCTCACAGTGATCTTATACTGTATATCTAAATATTACATGTACTCAGTTTTAGCATTCATCTTACAAAGAAAACAAACAGATTGATAAATGAATTAATAACTGAAGTTCTTCTTAAGTGCAGAAGGATGGAAGACAGGTATAAATGTCTCAAGTAGTAAGCACAGAAAAGCAGGATTACAGATAATTCTTAGATTGAAAAAAGGGAAAAAAACCCACCAAGCTAATCAAAGACAATCTTGGTATACTGAATGGAAAATAACACCCCAATGTCTTTTGGTATTTTCTAACACTTTATTGGGAAAAAAAAAAAAAAAAAAAAAGCATTTAAAATTTATATTAGAAGCTCTGCCATGATAATTCTTTTCGCTCTATGCATTATTAGAGTACCATGGCTCTATATTATAATTTATTTTCTTTCATGAACCTGGTAACCATAGATGTATATCCTATTGCATAAATATCAGCAGGGTTTTGAACAGTCAGAACATGAGAATTAATTTATGTGAAATTTTATGTGCTTAATGGACTAAAATGATTATTCTGTGTGTAGAGATCTCCATTAGCAAAAGATTCAGCTATACTGTGTTTTAAACCACTGTGTCCTACCTACCATATTATATAATATTGTGTTTGTTTCCTGGTACTATCCTAAGGAAAAGAGAAGGAAACAGAAGGTAGGCTCCTTAAGTGGTCTATTTGCTGGCTGGTTGATTATTTAGAGCATACTTGTGAAGTTGTGTGGAATGTAAAGTATATAAGAAAAGTAAAGGATATGTGAAAGGTAAAGAGGTAAAGGAGATGTAGAAGGTACAGGAATGTACAGAAGGCATAAAAGATAACTCAGATATAATGATATTTGGTTTGTGAAAATGTCAAGTAAATGGATATTCAACATTAAAGAAAATAAAAGGAAAAAAAAAAAAAAAAAAGACAGCCATCCCTGGACATATTCTAGCAAACAAGAGAGAGAAGAGAAAATACCGAACACTTGAACTTTCATGTCAAGTTGATGGGGTTGATGGGTCATTAAAGCCTTGTTAAGGTTCAGCTAGACCTGATAAGAAGGGCGAAACAAGGTATTATGGGAAAGAGCAAACTTACTCTGAGATATATGAGGGGATCTTTTAGAATTATGTAAAGCTTAATATGAGATATTTTAAGGAGTCTTAGGGTGTGTCAAAAACATACTGTGAGATATTTAGTGGAAGGAACAAAAGGAGTCCAGGTGGATCTACATCTTTGGTGTTGGCATTCAGCCTCACTGCTGGCTGGCCCTACAGGCTGGTACTGCAGTAAAAAGATGTGAGAGAAAAAATCCTCTGCTTCTTAAAGTCTACTGGATCTAGCTCCCCTTAGCATCAAGCATAGTAGAATAATGAAGTCATAGATGATGACTACTCATCTTTTACAATTCACAAAATTTCTTTCACTAATAATAGTAATATCTCTGGTATCACAGCGAGTTGTACATCCGTGCAACTTCAAATTGATAGCATCTATACAGCTTCTAAGTTGACAGTCCAAAAATTTGCTAAACTGTGTCCATAGTACTTCATATTCTGTATGCAATTCATGCTGTTCATGATCTGATAGTGTTTTCATTCTCCTTCAAAGAGGTATAACTTGTATTTTTTTAAAAAAAAAACTCTTTTTGCCTTCTTTCACACGTTTTGTTTGTATATGGTTTACAACAGTATGCTTGAGACTTATGTAACAGTCTCATAATTATCCTCACCTACTTGATTTAATGACAATATTACAATATTGAGTGCTTTGAAAATAATTCCCTATGTTATATCATACATCTCTCCATACCTAGATATCCAGTCTAGCCTACTCACCTAGTCAGCAAAGGTAGGTATGTACTTCCAGGGCATGGCTGAGCCCACTGTAACAAAGGCAGAAGGGAAAAATCACCTTCTAAAAGTGTCTATCATTCTCTAAGTAACTGTTGAGAAAGTCCGGTTGACTTGACTAAACTTTTAGTTTGAGGCACTGAGATGACTCCTATATTCTCTATCAATGTGGATAGTAACTATCCGTAGCTACCAATGTACCAGAACATCTCTATCAATGCCAGATACCTGAGAATGGCTCCTAAAGAGCCTAAGAACTGTTTCTTATTTCTTCCACCATATCTCCACAGCCAAAGGGGTAGCCACCTCAGAAGCCAGTTTTAATTCTAAAAATTTGAAAATAAAAGATTGATTTTTGTTAACTGCAGTATGTTTACAAAATGATTAATAGTACACATTGGAATATGAACTCATTCACTGCATTTAATCTTTTCACTTGCTGAGTACTAGCCACACCTGACATAACAGGAATGATAAGCTTATAAAAGTGCTGATTTTGTCTCACTTTTCCTTCCATCTTTACGTTCTTAACTTGCTCAGAAAGATCACTATTTCAACTGGATAGTAACATACATGATTATTTCAACTGGATAGTAACATACATGACTATAAGGTGCTACCTACTTACACACTGCAATAAATATTAAATATTTGATGTTAACTGTTTATTTAAATACATTACAAATGTTAAATACTGTTATTTAGGTTAATGTTAAATAACAAGTAAAAGGCAGTGAAGGTAGATGTGGGATCTTCACTTAGTACCTTATTTTTAGTTCCTTCCCTGTATATTCTGCAGAATTTGATGAGCTGTTAATCAATAAATTGTGCAGAATTTATTGTTGTATAACATTTGTGCATGTTTTTCATTTTCGCATCTAACCAGGAATTCCACTGCTACACATACTGACTGACATTCACAAAATTTTGCAAAGGGAGCTGAAGACTATAACGATTAGATCAGCTGCCACATCCCCTGAAATTCATGTGCAGTTTGATTTAAGCTCTATTACTTTACACAGAATCACAGAATCATCTAGGTTGGAAAAGACCTTGATTATCATCCAGTCCAACCATTTAACTTCACACTGACAGTTCCCAACTACACCATATCACTTAGCACTGTGTCGACCTAACTCTTAAACACCTCCAGGGATGGGGACTCCACCACCTCCCTGGGCAGCCCATTCCAATGCCCAACAACCCCTTCTGTAAAGAAATGCTTCCTAATATCCAGTCTAAACCTTCCTTTGTGCAATTTCAGGGCATTACCTCTTGTCCTATCACTTATTACCTGGTTAAAGAGACTCATCCCCAGCTCTCTGCAGCCTCCTTTCAGGGAGCTGTAGAGGGCGATGAGGTCACCCCTCAGCCTCCTCTTCTCCAGACTAAACACCCCCAGTTCCCTCAGCCGCTCCTCGTACGACCTGTGCTCCAGACCCTGCACCAGCTTCGTTGCCCTTCTCTGGACACGCTCGAGTCATTCAATGTCCTTTTTGTAGTGAGGGGCCCAAAACTGAACACAGGAATCGAGGGGCGGCCTCACCAGTGCCGAGTACAGGGGTCAGATCCCTTCCCTGTCCCTGCTGGCCACGCTAGTGCTGACACAAGCCAGGATGCCATTGGCCTTCTTGGCCCCCTGGGCACACTGCTGGCTCCTGTTCAGCCGGCTGTCAATCAACACCCCCAGGTCCCTCTCTGACTGGCAGCTCTCCAGCCACTCCTCCCCAAGCCTGTAGCACTGCTGGGGGTTGTGGCCCAAGGGCAGCCCCCGGCATTTGGCCTTATGGAAACTCCGCCAGTTGGCCTCAGCCCATGGCTCCAGCCTGTCCAGGTCTCTGCAGAGCCTCCCTGCCCTCGAGCAGATCAACACTCCCACCCAACTTGGTGTCATCTGCAAACTGACTGAGGGTGCACTCAATCCCCTCGTCTAGATCATCAATAAAGATGTTAAACAGGAGTGGCCCCAAAACCAAGCCCTGGGGGACGCCAATTGTGACCGGCCGCCAACTGGATTTAACTTTGTTCACCACAAGTCTCTGAGCCCGGCCATCCAGACAGTTTTTTACCCAACGAAGTGTGTGCCCATCCAAGCCATGAGCAGCCAGTTTCACCAGGAGAATGCTGTGGGAAATTGTGTCAAAGGCCTTGCTAAAGTCAAGGTAAACAACATCCACAGCCTTTCCCTCATCCAATAAGCAGGTCACCCTGTCATAGAAGGGGATCAGGTTTGTCAGGCAGGACCTGCCTTTCATAAACCCGTGCTGACTGGGCCTGATCCCCTGGTTGTCCCACATGTGTTGTGTGATGGTACTCAGGATGAGCTGCTCTATCAGCTTCCCAGGCACTGAAGTCAAGATGACAGACCTGTAATTTCAGGGATCATCCTTCCAACCCTTCTTATATATGGGCATCACATTGGCCAATTTCCAATCTGTCGGGACCTCCCCGGTCAGCCAGGACTGCTGGTAAATGATGGAAAGCAGCTTGGCGAGCACCCCAGCCAGCTCCTTCAGCACCCTCGGGTGTATCCCATCCGGTCCCATAGACTTGCGTGTGTCTGTGTGATGCAGGAGGTCACTGGCTGTCTGCGGGGGGTTTGTTCTCCCAGTCTCTGTCTTCTGGCTGAGGAGGCTGGATTCCCTCAGTACAACTAGTCTTGTTATTAAAGACTGAGGCAAAGCACCTCAGCCTTTTCCTCATCACTCGTTGAATGCCCATCTTTACTTATCATTAATGCTCATCTTCATTTGATTGCCATTGCTGACAGCTTGATAAAACATGGATTAAGATTAAAGCATGGCAAAAAGCATTTGAACATTACCAAAATATGGAAGCCCACAGTTTTACCCTATTATATCAAAGAAGCACCCTCTCTTTCTCAAAATTACTGTTATGCAAAAACTGTATATTTAAAAGTCCTGATTTAAAGCAAACTGTATAATTTGGAGATAAAATGGATTTGAATACTATAATTTATAGTATAATATAATTTGGGTTTTAAGTTATCTACAGCACTTTCTGACATTTTAGTAGATTACATGTTTTTAATCTTTTGATTGTAAAATATGAGACTTCTATAAACAAAGCAACATTAAGAGAGATATGTCACTGAGATGTTTTCTCTAAGTTGTTATATCTTAAAGATTTGAATAGTTGGACACAATACATTAGCTTTGAGAAGACACATAAATGGTACAGCTGAAAAATACAAACTGGAACAGAGAAAAAGTCACTTTTAGAGTTTATGTTTGTACTAAGCCTACTGCTTGGCATACAGCTTGGTCTGTGTTTGTACTTCAGGTTAATTTCTGTTATTTGTGTATGTACTGGGTCTGGCTGGAATGAAATTAACTTTCCCCACAGCAGCCCTCATGGTGCTGTGCCTTTTATTTGTAGCTAGAATTGTGTTAACACATCTGGCAGCCATCCAAGGTCAACCCACCAGAATGCAAAAAGCTATTTGGAAAGGTATTTAACTTTTTATTTCCTCAGCTACATTTTAAAATAATTCTTTTGTTACAACTCAGATTTTAAAGCAGGTTAGTAGCATACAGTGGAATCTATGGATTTTGCTTTTTCTCCCCCCTAAAGGCTTGTATATTCAGAGTTCCAGAAATGTATCACAGCTTTCACTGAAAATATGATGTAATCACAAGTTGCTCATTAATATATTTGAGATAAGCTTCTTACTTAATTATCTAAATATGTTTGTAGGGAACACAGTTTTCAGATCGTTATTACTTTTACAGGAATACTGCAAAAAGATAGCTGAAGCCAGTTCACTCAAATTGCATGTCAGGGACAATAGAATTCTGACTTTACATTATTTTTTCAGACTGATTTTTTCTAAAGACATTTCTGCCGTAAAACAAGCTGGTAAATAAAAAATCATTTTCCAATTAGTTGAGGTTTCCATAGGTTTTACTTAGGCAGAGCAGATCTGGGGGCGAGGGTCGAGGTTATGGTGCATTTAAAAGTCTGGGATGCTCATCGCTCCTCCTCTCACTCCCAAGAGAATCCCTGCAATAGTATCTCTGGGGCTTGAAAGGAAAGCCTCACTGTTGTAGGGGTTGGGGCTTAGGCAGATTTAAACCATTTTGACCAAACTCTTCTCACTGCCCAGCTACTGAATACTTCTCTACTGAATATTTTAATTTAAAACCTCTGCTTTTTCTTCAAAAGAAGTGAATGAAGAAGCTCTGTGTTCCATACTCAGTACACAGTAGAAGAAGGCTATTTTTAATCTTTACCTATAGTTTTAATTAGAAAACAGACTCAGTCCTTCAGAGCTACTGCATAAAAGCTAAATACAATTTAATTCTTTGTAATTGGCTTATAGGTTCCATCTAAGTCTTTAAGATATTTCCTTTGTTTTAAGACAACAGCCTGAAACTGATTCTAGCATTCATGTGTCTGCAAACATTGCTAACTCATGGTCGGGTTCCTTCACCATTTGATCTTTGACAATTTATTTTTTTTTAATCCACTATTATAGCCGTGCCCATTTCTAACATATAGAAGTTTTTTAGTGCAAAAGTCAAAATGACATTAAAAAAAAAAAAGAGGTTGCCTCAAATCAACGTTTTGAATGGCATTTGTTACTGTTTTCACCAAAACAAGAATCTGATGTCATTAATAAATCACAATTTTAATTTATGATTGAAATAAATTATTTCATACCCCTTCAAATGGAATAATTTTATTTTAAGTGCTTGAAATAATTTTAAAGTTAATGAATAGCTGGATTAAGAAGAGTAATAATAATAATAATAATAATAATAGCCAATCTATTTCACATCACCTGAGTATGGACACAATCAGGATGTCCAAAAGCCATGCTTAGTTTTGACTGGATTTCAAACCCTGTGAAAGCTTATAGGAGTAGCAGCTATCATCATATAAAGATGTAGGTAGTCACAGGTATGGGGACTGGAACAGTATAAGTGACATAACATCCATGATACAAATTCATTTCCCAGAGTCTGACTCTCTATTTTATTGAATATTTAAGAAGCCAATGAGTGGACTGGAAAACCGGTGGAGATTGATAGCCTTCTCCCTCCCCTCAGAACAGAGCCTGTTACAGTAGTGGGATTTGAGAGAAACATAGAGGAGTGCCTTCAGTCTGCTGTTGGGTGAAAGGATACTGCAATTATGTCCTTCAGATAGGCTTCTGAAACTGTCCTTTCTGAGTCTTTCTCACTCAAAATTATCCAGTGAAGGAATTCTTGAGTTCATGAACAGTTTTAAGATTATACCCAACTGCATTTCTGGCTAAGAAACTTTTCACCAAAAATGTTCTCAAACACACTATTGCACTGCACACAGTTATTAACTCTACCTGACCCTAGAAATTTTCTTTTGTGTATGTAAATTTAATTCAGAAGATTTATGATACTCTGTGTATTTCTATTTAGTATTATAAGCACCCAATACTCACCCTTTACACATTTACACATAACATTATTAGTCATTCTTATTTTATTATTCTTCAGTAAACAAAGAGCTGAATAGGCAGTTCCCAAAGTTAGTGGGTTGGTGGTGGTGGTTTGTTTTTTTTTTTTTCTTCAATCTATTTAGAAGGTACTTAAGAAGCAACTTAAAACAAAGTTTTGGTAGTCTCATGATCAAACTAGTTGAAAAACTGAGCATGGTTTTAATTCTGCTTAATATACACCAGATTCCTTGAACACAAAACAATATAGGAAAAAAGTAATTGCTTCTTAATTCATTTTCTATACCTCAGCATGGATGTTTTATCCAATCTTCCATAGTGCTTCTATCTTCAAATTTCATTGGAAACAACTTTCATGAGTTTGTGTATTTTGCTGCCTCTGTATAAAGCTTTGTCTCTTGGAAAGGTTGCATTCTCTGTATGTGTTAAGACAAGATCATTCCCTCTGCTCCACTGGAGCTTTGCCATTTCATCCCAGTTGGGGAACACCCCTAAGATTTGTAACCTGAATTGAATATGACATGGTATGAGTATCCACAAACTTTTTGATAGTTTCCACACTAGGAAAATCCAAATTCCTTAAAAAACCCCAGACAGACCATCCACTGGAGTATAGGAGATCCAGATTACTGCCTCTGTTTTATTTTTGTCCTGACAAAAGTAATATTAAACTTTGGTAAAAATTTGATGTATAAGCAATGTTATACATGTGCATAAGCACAAGCATACAGAAACATACGTGAACATACATAGGGAAAGTCACTTCTGAAATATTCATATTCTTCCTGATAATAAAAAGTCTTCAGGGAACATTAATGCTACTAACACGAATATGGAGCTTAGATATTAAAATTCATGAGGACCTGTCAACTAAACTGATGCAAACTCTATTTGCCAGAAATACATGATGACACTGCAAGCTGGCAAATATGAAGGCAGCTCAGGAAAGCTCTTCTTGGTGCTATTTCATCTCTCCGAATGTCAAACAAGCTGTCTTTCACCAATCTGGAGCTACATACAGAACACAATTCTGAACTATTTGGTGAAGGTGTTCTCCAGAGAACAGGGGATGTGCCTCTTCCCAGACACCAGACGGCCTAGAATTTGGAATGACAGTAGGCTGCCAACCAAATTCTGTGTTTACTCAAACATACGTTGTCTTCTCTTCCAGATGACTTGTAGTGAAATTTACCAGGCGTCATCCATATGTTCACATTCATATTCCACACAATACTTCACAGAATCCCTTTCAGAAAGCTCTAAATGGCTTCCCTAACAAGGGAGACACTATGCAATATAGAAATTACCTGACAGTCGGGACTTTGTCACTCAGTGTAAGGATTCAATGTAAGGACCTATTCAGACATGGCAGTCATGGTGAGTAATTCAAATTGTAGATCATTTAGAGTTTATACCTTACCAGGGAAGTTTATTCAAAACCAGTTTAAAGTATAAAGCTTTGTTACTAACAAATTTCTTACGAAAATCAATGAATCACTGTTTCCTGGTGCAGCAAATACTGTGTATAACATGATATATTAAGTGCAAACATCTGGTATATCTGAATGCACAGATGGTAAAGATGCTAGACTAGAAAATCTGGTGTATTTTTAATATAAGTTTTATTAAGTTAAAGTATTACTTTTCTCATCTAGAGATTTTGCTGTTTTGTTTTTATTCAGTGAGCCACACTGAAATTACTTTTTCAAAGGCCTCAAGTTATTTAAAAAATTTCTGGGTAATGTTTTTCACTGAATACTAAACAGATGCTTCAGTGAACCATTCTTTGAACGAGTCATTTTGTGGCACAAATAAGAATCATATCGTTTCCCTCTTTCTGTCTCTTCTAAGCATTCAGTTACACTGATAACTTCGGATAGCTCATCTGATTGATAGTATCAGCAGCCTGGGTTAGTAGTTTTTCTTTTCCCTTGTGGTCAGTGATTGCAGGTAAATTTTATAGCCAGTGGAATAAAGTTCTAGAGAACATGACCATTCTGAGAAAGTCACTGAAAACTTTCATAAAATCTTTTGTGACAGTGCAGTGAAGATCCAGCTAACTGGAAAGCGGGAAAAAATAAAAATAAAAAGAGGAAAAAAGGAGACCCAGGGAACTACAGGCCAGTCAGTCTCACACCTGTGCCCAGAAAGATCACGGAGCATGTCTTCCTGGAAAATATGCTAGGGTACATGGAAAATAAGGTGATGGGTGACAGCCAACAGGGCTTCACTAAGGGCAAATCATGCTGGACAGACTTGGTGGCCTCTACAACGGGGTTACAGCGTTGGTGGATAAGGGAAGAGCAACTGACGTCATCTACCTGGAATCATGCAAAGGTCTTGACATTTTCTCACATGACACGCTTCTCTCTAAATTAGAGACACGTGGATTTGCCAGATAGACCACTTGGTGGATAAGGAATTGACTGGATAGTCACACTCAAAGAGTTGCAGTCTACATCTTGATGTCCAAGTGAAGACCAGTGATGAGTGGCGTTCCTCGGGGATCGGTGTTGGAACCAGCATTGTTTAACACTTTTGTTGGTGACATAGACAGTGGGATTGAGTGCACCCTCAGCAAGTTTGCCAACACCAAGTTGTATGGTGCGGTCAACATGTTGGAGTGAAGGGAGATGTCATCCACAGGGACCTTGACAGGCTGGAGACGTGGGCCCATGCAAACCTCATGAAGTTCAACAAGGCCAAGTGCAAGGTCCTGCACATAGGTTGAGGCAATCCCAAGCACAAATACAGGCTGGGTGATGAGTGGATTGAGAGCAGCCCTGAGGAGAAGGACTTTTGAGTATTGGTGGATGGAAAATTGAGTGTGAGCCAGCAATGTGCACCCCCTGCCCAGAAAGCCAACTGTGTCCTGGGCTGCATCAAGAAAAATGTGGCCAGCAGGTTGAGGGAGGTGCTTCTCCCCCTCTACTCTGTTCTTGTGAGACCCCACCTGGAATCCACCTCTGGGTTCCCCAAGATAAGAAGGACATGAACCTGCTTGAGTGGGTCCAGAGGAGGCCATGAAGATGATCAGGGGGCTGGAGCACTTCCCTTATGAGGACAGGCTGAGAGAGTTGGGGTTGTTCAGCCTGGAGAAGACTGAAGAGACCATATAGTGGCCCTACAGCACTTAAAGGGGGACTACAAAAAAGATGTGGAGGGACTCTTTATCAGAGAGTGTAGAGATTGGACGAGGGGTAACAGTTTTACACTGAAAGAGGGTAGATTTGTATCATACAGAATGAAGAAATTCTTTCCTGTGAGGGTGGTGAGACACAGTAACAGGTTGCCCAGAGAAGCTGTGGCTGCCCCCTCCCTGGCAGTGTTCAAGGCCAGGTTGGACGGGGCTTTGAGCAACCTGGTCTAGTGGAAGGTGTCCCTGCCCATGGCAGGGGGGTTTGAACTAGATGGTCTTTAAGGTCCCTTCCAACCCAAACCACTCTGTGATTCTATTCTATGTTTCTATGATAAAACTTGATGCCCTCTCAATGCAGGAGAGGAGAGAATTCTGAATATAAAAGGAACATTTTTTTTAAGTGCCAGAATAGTGAAAAAACAAGGAATGAATACCTGATAAGATGAATGGGCATGACTGAAGGCATGGGTCCCCTTCTGTGTCACCTCCTGGAACACAGATCATTTTCAACGTTTCCAGCTCCCCTTTGACAGGAATCTGTATCTCAGAAAAATAATTTGAAACAAATTATTTCTGACATATAAAAAGGAATTGTGGAAAATGGGCTTTATTACACAGACCTAAATCCCTTATTATCCAAAATGTCATTTATCATTCACATTTGTAAAATGAGAGGAGACAGATGTTCTCAGTGTATTCTCATTCTTATAAATTTAAACTTTTATATATATATATATATATATATCTCTGTTTGCAAAAATTATACATTCCAGCTCACAACAAAGATAATATAGGCAAACAAAGTCCTTTTTTTTTGAGTAAATTTTCACATGACATCAGATGGAAAAATAATATGTCAGTGCTAATGACATTCTATAAGAAGGGTTGTGCTGTGAATGAGGTAGGCCATGTTTGCATACAAAAAGCCAATACAAAACAGTAAGCAGTTGAACACATAGACTTGTCCTGTACCTGAAAGAATGTAAATAAACAAATACGGTCAGTATTGCAAAATTCAATTTGGTTTGTGTTCTGTGGCATTTGCAGACATAGGAAGAACTGAGAGGCTGTGGACATGGATGCCATAGAAAGATAGTAGTGGCACTGAAGTGTTTACAGTTTGTATTGCAGACAACATAAAATTAATATGATCAGCACAGAGCAAAGGGAAGGACAAGCGTGGAAGATGAGAAATGGCACCACACAACTCACACGCTGCCTTGTCACCTCTAGATCATTTGTATAGACAAAGACACACACATGTGACACCACTTCCATTAAAATATTTAGTTTTTCTATTTAGTTTATCTATTTAGTTCCTATGTTCAAAGCTTTAATTTTCTGTCATTATCTATATTTTCTATCTACAAATGCCAAATAACACAACAGCTCACCAAGTGTATCTTTGTTCCCCTATGCATATCTTATCTAGTATAAGCCCTTGACAATTGCAAGCACTTTCTTCTAAAATCTGCTGAAGTTAGCATGTATTCCTCTATCCAAATCTGGTTCATTGCTTGCTGAGATAGCCATTTTGTGTGAGCTGCTACAGTGCCACGGCAACTCTCAGATACATATTTGGAATTTTCAGGCCAATAGGTAGAAAGGAGACCCAGAGATTCATGTTCATGATCAGAAGCATGAATAGCAGAATCAAGCTCTCAAATTACTTTTTTTTTTTTTTTTTTTTTTTTTTTTTACATGAGGGGAAGCCTGGAAGAATAAAAATCCAGGAAGATGCTAAGTTTTCCAACCCAAAAGTATAGTCTGCTTATTAGATTTCCTCTACAGTCAGAGGGGAGAATTCAATAAATAAACAGAGGCTGCTCTGCAGAGCAACTCTGAGTGGAAAACTAAACTAAAGTTGGTGACCACTCCAACAGTTAGGTGTCTTAAATTACAGCATGTACATAACCTCTCATTCCCAGAAACAATAATTTGGCTTTTATCCTAGTGCTCTGGATAGGAAAATGATTAACAACAAGAGGAAGAATGTGTGATCTGGCTAATCACAAATTACTGTGCCATATTTTGATATATTCAGGCTGAAATTATATAAACATGTATATGTCTGTAAATGTGGACACACAAAAATACATACGTATATAGGTATGTATTTGATTCAGAGATAGCAAGTGATCTATTCTGTGCTTTCAAAATAAATGCAAGACAATTACAGAATATAGGTATTTATCTGTCTGGCTCTTTCATAATCTACTACCCAAGAGCTGCATGCACAACCATGGTACCTTGCATCCAGCTGTGGGCTTTTATGTATTTGAAAATTAGATTTCACAGTTTCATTTGAAATTTTCACAAATAGGGAAACCTTGTCTAGAGTAGGAGAATTCACAACTGGTATTTTACAGATGAATAAAGAGCAGAAGGTGTTCTCTTTCAGGTCAATTCCTTGCAAAGAAGCGTTTCTGCCCCAGATTTTCTTATAAAATCAACTGATAGGGCATCTTGAAAATACGATACCTTTGCACTTTTACCTGGATTATTTACCTGCTTGATTGTTGCACTCTCTAACAGGGTTTTCAGACAGAGAAAGAGACTATCTGAAAGTTCCAAGTAATACATGTCTGGCTCTTCCTTGTGACCTAAAAAGTCATCTTGGACTTCCTTTCATGATGTGGACTTTCAATGTCATGTTACGGAAACTCTTCATCCTGCACTGGAGAAAAGTCTTGATTGTCATTTTATGCATGTGCACCCAAGTTTGTCAGCTATAACTGGCTTTTCTATAAAAGCTATACACTTTGGAAGTAGGTTTCAGTGCATGTGTTCATGAAGATAGATACAAACTATTACTCTGGCTTTTACAGGATCAGAGAAAAGCTTTACTGTCCTCTTGCACAGCAGAAAGAAAAGTAATATTCTTCTCCAAGGGAAATGACTATTACTCTGAAATGCAGCAAACTAATATTAATATTACTATTAAATTTATTTTCATTAGTATAATGGTATTTTCCATTGATCTGTCCCAAGATGGTGTGTATTATACTAGGCATCATAGAAATATGTAATTCAAAATTGTCTCAGCACCAAGAGTTTGCCATGTAAAATGGATTCTTCACTAATCATTGCTGCCTTTATAACTAAATCTATTAACACAGCCCACATCTGGAAAAAAAAAATAAAAATTTGAATTTCTATAAGAAAATATGTGTTCCCCTGGCAGAATTAATCTTGGCATGGGCACTGTAATTCACAAGGCAACACTGGGTGTACATGCCATTACTTGTCCGACTGTGACCCAGTTTCTACTGAATGACCTGGTACTAGTATGACACTCGTCCTCCACTAGTGAATTCTGCATTGATCAGGATGTGCTAAGAGATTGGAGTGTGCAAGCTTGATTCTGTGGCTTTTGATCAGTTGAGAGCACAATCACAGACTGCTCAAGACTGCATGTTGTCAGACAGACCCCATTTGTAGACATCTTCATTTGAGAAACATGAACTGCGGGTCTTCCTTGTTAACTCCATCTTGTAAAGCCAGTGTGAAGACACATAAATAGGAGCATTTTATACTTTGTGTGTGAGGTACAGGCTGGGAAGGAATTTAGAATAATAATTTCTGCTTAGAATGGTGGGAGCCTTAAACTCTCCTTATTTTGAATGTTTTTCAACTGCCCATATACAAGACCTCATGTGCTGGATGATGCAGAACATCCTAGATACGTCACCTCACCCTGAATACCTAAATATTTACTGTTCCATGTAAGCAATGTGTGCAATCTGCTTTATAGCTTCAAGAATTGTTAAATTATGTAGATAATAATCTAAATATGACTGCCATGAAGATTCAACATTTGCCAGTCATGGTCTGCTAAATACCATTGTTTGCTTCAATTTTATATGTAAAAAATTGCTGTTGAATGGATGTTTGGTAAAGCATGTTAACCATTTTTATAATTACTGTATCATATACTTATTTTTATTGCACCCTTGTAATTCACATCGTTATTGCTTGTTATGTCAGTCTTTCTTCTTTTGTCATAAAAAATCTTCTCTCAGTTAAAGTTATAATTTTCCTACAGAAACCTGATGTTATAAAAACAATTATTTGTCAAATGCTGGTTTAAAAAAATAGGCAATAGCAGAAATTATGGAAATGAGAGACACTTTTTTAAAGAAAAAAAAAAAAAAAGAGAGAAGTCATCATCCAGAATTGTTTGAATTTTGGTAGAAATTATGTCCTTGATTATGTAAAATATAATGTTGTGGATTTGGAACATAAAAGTTGAAAGCTTCGCTTTTAAGTACTTTCAATTTTTGTGTGATAACATTCAGGAAACAATTCTCTCAAACCACTATCATAGACACATTCTTAAACTAAATTAAACTAAACCGCTTTACTTTCTTGAAAGGCTAATTCATTACTGAGAAGATTTATGCGTGTAATTATGACTAACGTTGCTGGGGGGTCATCCCTTTAAATATTCTGCAAAGGAGTGGAAGAAATCCATTATTAGTTTTAATCAGTCTTCAGTATAACAAAATGTATGTTAAATTTAAATACATTCTCCACAAATTGTCATTCCTTGCATTATTTGTGCTGGGCACAGATCCAGTAATCACACTGTTTCCATACAGACACATAATGTTATAAAACGTATTTGCTGGCTAGATTATCCTTATTGGTGCATACTCACACAAAAAAAAAAAATCCAAAATTTTGAACAGAATCCTAGCAATATTTTAATTTTGCTATAAATAAATGGAAGGAATGTTTCCCAGACAAAAACATGACAATCAGAAAAAACATTATTTATTTGCTTAAACACCTGATAACAATTCAGCAACCCTTAGGTAATGTCTCCATCAAGAATTTCCACCTTTGCTTTATTAGGAAATGCCAGGGTCAAAACAATGAATAGAATGAAGGAAAATATAAGAGACTTTGGTATAAAAAAGGTATGAGTATTTGAAAATTCCGTACTGTCTTCTAGCTGTCTTTCAGTGCGATAGCAATCACAGTTATAGTAATTTTAATATTTTAAGTAGATCTTAATACATTTTTGGTGAACCCAGAAAATATCATGATGTTAGGACAGTAAAAAAGATAGCTTATTTCAGACACTGTAAAACAGATACTAGGTGCAGACAGTGAGCAGACAGAAGGTAATACCAGCAGCAATTCACATTAAGGGGAAAGAGATTCCATGGTATTGAGGACAATGAAAAAGAATTGTGTAGTCAGAAAGGTTGTCAACATGTTAAGTTTGAACAGTGAAGGAGAATCAGTAACGAGGCTAAGAGATGTGCAGTGGTGTTTGTATCAATTTACTCTTTTGAGTCTCTTCTTCTTTATAATACACCTCTTCATTAATAATTAGAAACATAAATTATCACAGAAATTGCAAATAATGGGTCACATATTCTCAGGTATAGAAACAAATAATAAAATTTCCAGCATAAAACCTTAAGAAAACTCTAAGCCACAAGAAGAATGTGAAGGTGAAAAGGTACTAAGAGGAAAGATGTCTACCTGTAGCTGACATGCTGCTCCCCAGAGCTTTATCATATAACAATAATAATGATAATAATTACATAAAATTAGGCCAGCTATGAGACTAGCTAACAAAACATAATTTTAAACAGCAGTCAAATTTTCCAAATACCTTTATGTGGGTTCCTAAACAATTTCAAAAATTAGCTACCAAGTTTTGCCACCTGAAAAACCTGCAAAACCCAGTAAGAAAATGCAAGAGAGGAAATATGTATGGAGAGTATTTTGCTGAATTCCACTGTATGTTAAATATTCTACTAACAGGTACTAGCAATGTCTTGACCTTGCATTATTGAAGTTAAGAATCATTTCACCACTGGATTTGTAAGATTTAGCTATATGTTCACAGAGCGGTGAAACATAGCAGAACTGGTAATTAAAAGCAAAGAAACTAATTTAAAATAATCAAATGGGATAAAATTAGAAAGAAGTCAGATGATATTAGAATAAAGCGAGATGCCGCACACAAATATTCACTCTGTCAGTTCTGCAGGGAGAGTAAACATCCAGCTATTGCCTAATGTATAGTAGGACATAAACATGTGCAAGAAAATAAAATAGTAAAAGGGAAATTAACCATCTGCTTTCTATTAAGCAGGAAAGAACTGGCTTTCAAACAACATAGAATTACGGATCAGCCTCTAGTTCCCTATTCCTCTTCCTCCTATAAAATTCTTGCATATAAAAACATCACAAAGTGTGAGCTACTTTAATACACAAGTAGTAAGCAGAAAATGCATATGTCATGATGAAAATTATGAGCAAAATAAAGAGGAGGAATGTAAATGGAGAATAAATGACTTTTATTAAAATTCCTAGAGGGAGTTTTTGTCTCGGACTAGACACCATGTGAGAGTGCCATGGCTCAAAGAGATCCAGCCAGGACCAAACAGTCAATACTCACGATAGGAACAGGAATATCCAGAAAGATAATGAGAGGAATGTGATGTTTCATTTCAGAGCAAAATAACTATCAGCAGGTATGTCAGAATCTTTTCTGTCACCAAAGAAAATCTCCAGCTTGGCAAAGTAGGTAGACAGTCTTGCTCACACATCCAGTTTTCTATAAATTGAGCTAGAATCAGGATACTTCTGAAGTCTGGAAGTTCAAAAACTTGTGATTACAAATTTTTTTTACTTCTGGGAAGAGGAGAATGGCAGATTTTGTAGGGCACTGGCAAAAGTATGGTATTTTATTCCATAAACATATTCTTAGGAACAGGGTAGTTTCAAGCTTCGAAGAACAAATATGGCCCCTGATTAATACGTTTCTTTCCTCCGAGTATAGGAAGTCTTATGGTACAAGTTCAAACAGGATGACAGGCTAGGAGAAGGGAGGGACAAAGCCCCGCAATTGTACTTTTTCCACAGTTGCTTCCTATTAATTTCTCAAGATAACACAGGAATCAATTATTCTGAACTCTTTCTCTATCATAGCACAAGTATTTTCTACTTGAGCATATGCACACAGTTTGTGCTTAACCAACAAAAAATGTCAGGAACGACAATGGAAGGCCTCCAATACTGGTTCTCTAAAAGCTTCTCTAGTGCCATCTCAGCAGAGATTATTAGCATGTACATAAAGCCATGGGCAAAATAAGCAACTGACTGTCAGAACAACAAAGATGCAGTGGTCCCACTTTTCCAGAGTATAGAAAAAGCATGTTTGCCGCTCTCTGTGTCAACAGTAACTATCTTCTGAGGTTGGAGAAGCAGTAAGACCAAAGACAGAGAGTGGGAAGAGGATGGCAGATTATGTTAAAGTGTCAGGAACATCTGTAGAGTACCATTATATACTGTATGGATTCACCAGCTTAGCCAATGGTACCTTGGGGACATGTTTCTCATGCTTCACTGCGTGCTATAGACATCTGTCTTCTCAGCACCACCACCACACCCAGAAGTTCTGTTGAGCTTACTGACAGAACTATGTAAGTAATCACTAAATGAAGACCTAACTGCTCTGTAGACTACACTGGATACTAGGTTCTGTATGTGTGATAATTTTGCAATTGACAGAGTTTTAGCAAAGCAATTTCCAAGTATATTTAGATGCTAAGATATTCACTACTGCATTTCTTTGTTGCTAAATAAGTCTGCAGAGATACTGGGGGTTTTTTTAGTAAGAACCCACACTGGTAAAATATACAGATTCCTCTCTCATGCATGCTATTTTAAGTAGTATCTGGGTGTACAATTTCTATATTTCTGGTGATGGTAGATAGAAAGAGCTTGAATTTTAGATCTCAGTGGGATGTTCAGTAAAACTAGCAATTAGGAAAAAGGGAACAGATCTCCTGTGAAATAACTGAGAGACTGTGAACATGGATCCCCATGGTGTTCTTTTTACTGTCAAACCTGAATTGCAGTTTAATGAGACCAGGTTTAATTTTTAGACATTAAATCTGAATCAGCTAACTGATAAAGGAGTCTGTGTCGTATCTTCCCTGTGCCCCATTTGGGAAGCCAATCAATCAACTATTATTACATTGCACACATTACAAAGCCATTGAGATCATTCTTTAGTCTCTTAAACTTACTGCAGCAACATCTAGGAATGCCTCATGTACTAATCAGCATTTTTGCTGATCCGTGTCTTAATCATCTGTATGTTTGTCTCAGGCTTCTGTGAAATTTACACATTTTTCATCATTCTCCAAAATGAAAATCAATGTGTATAGAAAAGGGACCTATATTCATATCCATATCTATGCTTAAAACCTATGATGGTGAGCAAGGTATGCTAGCTAAATAGATGGTCTCTACCTCTGCTCAATGGAAAATGATGATCTTTTCTATGACGTCTCTCTTTTTAAAGTTCCAACCTTTTTGTTAAGCTTCAGTAAAAGCCCAATGATTTAAGAAATGAAGTGGCTTGCTGAAGTCCTTCATAATATTTTGTGCCTTAGCTGTTTTTCATATAGCTAAATACACCACAAACTTGATCCTGATGACTTACAACAGTAAGTTGTAAGTTGAATGATCTCCAGTATTTCAGAAGATTTTTAGATTATGTGTAGACCATGGAGATTAACTCCTTGTCCTGTAAAGAAAAGGGTCATATTAAAAAAAAAAAAAAAAAAAAAAAAACCAAAACAAAACAACAAAAAAAAACCAACGAAACAAAACATTCATTATTCAAAGAATAGGACAGAATTCTCATTTCTAGACTTTCTGAGCTTCTGTGTGTACATGGGCAAAAATGCTTCCAAAATGAACTGCAGAATGCCTCAGGAGTAGGATAGCTCTGGTACTTCATCGAAACTGCTCCTGTCTCAAAGCCTGTAGAGTTCTTTATATGAATAAGCATTTACTTTGCAATATGATATACTTTCTGTCATATTTATGATTAGACAGGGTTGATAAAGCCTATTGTGTTTTTTTTAACACACAACAAGCAAGCATATGTTTCACATTAAAATAAAAAAAAAAAATCTAAAAACTGGATGAGATCTTTCTTTGAAGTTCAAGTATAGAAGATAGATTCCATGTTGGAATGGAATGTCTATAATGGCTGGGTGCCATAGCAGAGTCAATATTAGCTTTTCTGATAGCTTTAACTACAGTAAAAATATACTCATTAATGAGCTGCAATACAGTTGTGGACTGTGATTGCTGCTCGCCGGCAGTTCTTCACAAGGTCACTCCTTCAGCCTCTAACTCTGACAATGGAATATCTTCTGCTTAGCAGAGGATCATACTCAGGCTGAAACCCTGTTATGAGAACAGGTAAGGAAATGCATCTTCTGATGTTTTTTCCTTGCATTTAAATTTATAAATATAGCTTCAGAGAAAGTCGGGTTACAAGGTGAACCATAAAGGCAGTTTCCTGCACCTTCACAAAGTTACAGATGAATGCAAGTCACCCTTGTCTTGAGCCCTTTGTCTCAAGACTCTGAACCTCACTCAGTAACTTTGTTTATTAATTCTATTAAATTTTTCGATATGCCTGGGACTGTTCTCCAGCACAGATACAAGCTGGCACAGAATGGTCTATCTACACCCATAATATCAAGCGTTCTAATCCAGCAGCAGCTGCTGGCCACGCAAACTACTTACTGATAATGGTCTCTGGCCTGCATCTATTCCCTAATATTGTCCCAGAGTGGCTTGTGAAAGTGCTAGTTGCCAAAGCCAAAAATGTGCCATAGATCTCCCTAACAATTTAACTATAAAAGATCATTTCCAATGGCCAAGAACATTCCCTGGCACTATTTCCTTTACTAGTACAACATAGCCTCTGTCAAACATCAGGTTTGTCTACAGACCATGTTGTTAAATGGATGAGAGTAAGATTAAAAAAATCTGACTCTCAGAATGAGCTCCACATGCTACAGTTACATAGACATTAAATATAGCTCGGAGGCATATACATGCCAAAGGATTTGTTACTCTGTGATGACTTGACCTGATCTGGTTTCCTTATATTTGGGCCTTGGTAAATATAGATCTAGGGCCTTCTTACAAAGTCTGGGGTTTGTTGGTTCTAGTTTTCTTTTAAACTCAACAATTTATATCTTAAATGACTTCCTAGCATTCCTCTCATTCTTCCTATGATAACAATGTCTTCTCCTCAGTGTTAGCTCTTCTCCATGATTTCAACTATCACAGTCCAAGCTTTGGTTAGATATATTTCTCTTTCCTTGCCAAAGAAGTAGCAGATGTGAATTTTAGGAGACACACATGCACACACACACGGACGTATTGGGAGATCACATCTGATCATGCATGGTTTTATCCATACTGTACGTTATTCAGGGATGCACAGAAATAATCCTACCTTAAGGATTAATAATTAATCAAAAACTAAAGGAAAAAATTAATTAAAAACTGAAAGTTCTCTGGCTGAAATCCCTTCCAGATTCTTGTAAAGCTGCATATGGACAGGACATGGGGACCTGGAGAAACCTTGATCTCAGCAACAGCTGAAAATATCAGTGTATTATCAGCATTCTACTCATAACAAATCCCGTGCTGAATCCAAAACACAGCACTCTTCCAGCTACTAAGAAGAAAAATTAAATCTATCCCATCAGAAACCAGGACAGCAGGTCTCCTGTTTCCTTCTGGAGAGGGCTCACACTTTCCCTAGTCTTCCTTTTATTCCCAAAGTACCTATAGAAGCTTTTCTTGTTGTCCTTGACATCCCTGGCCAGGCTTAATTCCATCAGGGCTTTGGCCTTCCTATCCTGGTCCCTGGCTACTAGGACAATTTCTCTGTATGCCTCCCAGGCTACCTGTCCCTGCTTCCACCCTCTGTAAGCTTCCTTTTTTTGTGGGAGTTGTCCAAGAGCTCCTTGTTCATCCATGAAGGACTCCTGGCATTCTTTCCTGACCTCTTCTTTGTTGGGAAGCATCGGTCCTGAGCTTGGAGGAGGTGATCCTTGAATATTAACCAGCTTTCTTGGGCTCCTCTTCCCTCCAGGGCTTTATCCCATGCCACTCTGCCAAGCAGATCCCCAAAGAAGCCAAAGTCTGCTCTCCTGAAGTTCAGGCTAGCAAGCTTGCTCTGTGCCCTCCTTGTTGCTCTAAGGATCTTGAACTCCACCATTTCATGGTCACTGCAGCCAAGGCTGCCCTTGAGCTTCTCTCTCCCCACCAGCTCCTCCTTGTTGGTGAGATCAAGTTCCAGCATAGCATCTCTTCCCATCGGCTCCTCTGTCTCTTGGAGAAGGAAGTTATCATCAGTGGATTCCAGGCACCTCTTGGATTGCTTATGCCCTGCTCTGTTGTCCCCCCAACAATGTTAAATAAGTGCTCCCCCTTATAATTTTAACCACTCATTATTTTGCCAAACTTCAATTGATTTGATGTAATTTTCCAAGCCTTGTATTCCAATGCTTTTGTGTTGGTTTTGTTTTTTATTTCCCTTTCTGGATGATCCAGTGTGGGGCTATCGTTACTAAAGGATCCAGGTTAGCTTTGGTTTTCATTTATAATTTAAAAATATCGGCCATTTAAAAAAAATATTTTAAAAGATAACCTTATTTTATTTTTATAATGTAAGAAATTTTTTTTATTCTTACGATCTCCAGCATGGTTGTACTTTGATACACTGTCTTGGATTCAGCCAGAGCCTTTAGCCACTACTAAGAAACAATTCTCTCCAAACTCTGACATTTTAAACTAGATTACACCTTTGAAAATATTTCACATTGCAGTTGCTTAGTAGAAGTTCTATCCTTCACATTTTGTGGTGGTCATCAGGAGACAACAGTCACAAATTGCTCAGCAAGATGTAATTGCTAAGTGTTCTGGAAAGTCATAGCCCAGATGCTTCAAGAAGGGCATACAAAGTAAGTGGGTACCTTGTTCTTTATCACTTCTGCCTAAGCCCCTGCGTACAATCAATACTGATTGATCTTATTGTGCTGTCATGAAAGTACATTCTTTAATGTCTAAGAAAGATTGAGATATTCTATATTCTGATGAAAGCACAAGTAATCCATTCAGGAATAAATTAGTAATTCTGTATTTAATGGATTTGAATCAACATAAATAACTTTATGCTACGCAAATAAAAATGTATTGATTTCAATTGTTAATTGATTCAGTCTTATTAAAAAACCAGCATCAGTGTAAAATTCTTTTGTAATGTGTATGCACAAGACAGCAAATTACCATTTCAAGAGACAAGTGTAAATCTACCATCTTCTAACTTTTGAGGGCTTAACTTGCAGGCTTAGCAAACATTGCAATTATTTATATCTAGACAGAGATACACAACAACGACTCTCCAGATGTCAAACAAAACAGCCTGCATAAAGATGAATGGAGTTATTAGTATTTTATTCAGTAGATAGAGTAAGAGTGGAAAAAAGAAATTTATTGGACTCTTCTTCAAAAACAAACAAAAAAGTGTCAGTGAAATCTGGGAAGAAGAAACTATGCAGAGTGGAAATATCTGTTAAGTTAAAGAAGGTTCACCAAAAATAAGCAAAAAAACAAGAAAGCAAATTATATACTATCTCTATATGCTGCAACTAAACTTATATCAAAGGTTTTTCCAGGCTATCCTTTCTATTTCATTTGTGAATCATTCAGAATTCCTTCCTACCTTCAGTGATAAGGGAGGAAGAAATTTCCCAGACTACACATCTCTGAAACAAAAGAAGCTGATCCATCCATGACACCTGTACAGGGCAGCTCTGTATTTTGTGTTCTCTCAGATCTTTTCAGTGCAATGCCAGTAGCATCCTTTTTGTTGTAGATTAATGGATTTTGACAGCTTTGTGCCTGGAAAACAGGAAAACACTTCAGATGCATCCCTAAGAGCTAGGTTCTCATTCTCAAATGTTCAATAGATGTTTTAAACTTTAAGCTATGATTGAGTAATATTACTGCCTTTTGACATTTCGAGTTAGTTTACCAGTTTAAAAAAAAAAAAAAAAAATTAAAAAACCACAAATACATACAAATAAAACCAAACAACAACAAAAAAATCCCCTTTTCCTTTCTTTTCTTCCCCAGGGGACACAGACAACCTGAAATTTGTCACCCTAAGTCCGTCTCACAGAGTTGGCACAGCACCACCAGTACTCAGGAGGCTGCCAGATGCAGATTCCATGGGCAATTGCATTTGTGGTTGCTAATTGTCCTTAGAGTTAGTTATGCATCTATTACATCTTTAAAGGGTTTGCAAGGTGAATTTAACAACTTTGGGTGAGCACCACTGGCCTTGAAATACAAAATTAGTGGAGATGATGACACATATCCCCTTTCTAAATCAAATTTTAAAACAGCTTTGTGGGATCAAAACTTCAAAAGTTTTTTCAGTACACTTTCTCTTAAATTACTGGTTGCTGACAGACTCACACAAAGACTAACAGACAGGGCACCCGAAAATCACAGCTTCCACTCTGCCTGACTTTCCAGCAGATGATTTCACTAAGCTGCAGTGATTCTTTTTCCTTAAATGTAGTATCCTTTCCTTAACTGAGCGATCTCTTGCCTTGATGTTGATGATAACCCATGGAGAATTTTATTTTTTGTAGTGCTACCAGCTTGTTCCATGGGGGAAGAATCCCATATATCAGTAGCAATAAAATACAAGCAATAAGTAAGAGCTTTTCTGGAAACAGTTTATGAAATGAAAAAGAAATGGTGTCAAACATTTAAAGCTTTCTCTTTCTCCAACATTTATTTTCTCAAGCAAGGGGGAAAAATTTCCTTGATCAGTGAGGTGGCCTGAATAACAAACATGTGAAAACTGTCAGAATAATTGTCAGGTTTTCTGGTGCCAGAGGTGTTGATATAGTATCTGAATCTGACAGCTCGGTACTGATATCACGTCAACTGAAGATGAGAAACCACAACAGCAGAGTAAGAATTTTCTTTGCATGTATTCACTGACATATTAATTTACCTAAAATTTATCTTAGATTTGGAGACCTCTGAAGAAATAGGCATGGTACTAATTTACAAAGAAAGGACCAAGAAAAGTCTTACATCTGTGTTATAAAATACAGTATTTTCTTACTGTGTCAAATTTTCATGTCTCAAAAAATAGGATGAATTGGAACAAAATGCTGGTGTATAAAATACTTTTATAAAAATACTTGTATACAATATAAAATCACTTTTAAGGCACAAAGGAAAATCTGTAAAATTTTGATATTTCAGTTTGATCAATGATTTTCTATGTCAAAATGGAATTTTCATTTTGAAGTGATATTTGAAATGCAATATTGATTCACACTGTTGATTAAATACCAAAAATCTATTTCCCCAGCTGAAATATTAAGCATATTTAAAAGTGGTATTGCTTACAGAAATATACAAATTATTTTGTCAAAATTGGACTTTCTTGATCTGAACACTGTCAGTTTATCTGTTGCCCTAGTAACTCCTAAGGAGAATTTAGCTTTACTTCTGGTCCCTTCTGAGCAAAGGAGTATCTGGATGACATTTAAAACAAAATAAACATTTACAAGAACAGAATATATTATGGCATTTTGAAACTTACTGCTAAGATGTATAAAAGCTCATGGATTTTCAGAACATACTCTTGAGGGTGGTAATTTTCCTATAAAAGTATAACACACTAATTTTTCCAGCTGCCTATAAAGAACCGAAAGGATAAACACACTAGAACATCTGCATTTAAAAAAAGAAAAAAAAATAAAAAATAAAAGAGAGATTCTCCCAAGATGCAGTTTACTGCTAAGAAGGATGGCCTAAGTGCACATGACTCATGGCTGCTTAGATGCATGTTCTGCAGTAGAAGTGCCTAGGTATGTTTGTAATATGTGTATACATATACATGTTCACTTATATATGAGAGGTAACCTCTGGATCCTGTATGACCATGTAACTGAATATTTTTTCTTCTGTTAGCTTACTGCAGCAGGTTCTGAAGGAAGACAGTTAACTATTTATTTCAAAGACAGTAAACGGACTACAAAATAGCTGCAGAATACAGTGTTTAAGGTGTAGAACAACTAGACAATTTCTAACTCAAACTGCCCATACCCCATTGAGAACTTATAGCAAAAGACTACAAATGTTCTGCTTATGTTTCCTACCACACCATTTAATAATAACTTGTTCTGTTTGTGGTGTGGGAAAGAATCGTCCTTGATGAACATTTTATAAGCTTAACATGTAGCTCTTTAAAAACTTTCAAAACGTGCCATGAAGTGAGTGGGAGACTTCTGATTTGGGCTTTTGGGTTTTCAGTGCAAATAGTATCACTCTAAATATGAAACAGACATTTTTTTTAAGAGCACCAGAAGAGGAAACCCGAATTAATATATTGTTTACATATTTAAGTATTTGGAAAAATTATGAAGAAGTACTTTTCTAAAAGAAAATTAAAGATTTCAGCAACTAGAGACCACATCTGTCAGGCTCACCTGTAAATAAATTTTCATTCTGAAACACACTGAAACCACTCCTTCTTCCGGACTGGTAACAAGATAACTGTAATTATATTGATTTTTAGTTGTTTTGTTTTTCTTTCTTTCACCTGAAACCTTCATGGACTTAGAACATCTGTAGAATTAAACTACTCTTATGATAGAAAACATCAAATTTATTTGCTTGTGTTTGTGGAGATTTTCTGCTTAAAGAAAGTTTGCTAAACAAACAAGATTCCTCAGCTTATCAGATTTCCACTTAATGAAAGTCTTGCAGAAGAAGCAGCTTATCACCATATAATTAAAGACAGTATGATAATGCATTTGCACAAATAAGAGTTTGGATGCAAATTAGGTGCAGACATTTTTAATCTTGATGTTATTTAATTCTTGAGTGCTTATCATTATAAGCTCAAAACCAGCTTTTGTGCTTATTTTTTACTGTTGTGTATTACATTTATGCAAGTGATTAGCACAGTAACAGTTTGTGGATCATAGCCCTTGAACGTTAAGTCCGTTGATGACTAACAGCACAGAGGGTGGTAACTGAGTTTTATCTGTCCTCCATTTTTCCACCAGGATTTAAACTGCAATCACTTCAGAAGAGAGAAGTGTTACTGAAGCATTCTTTGCTATTATTAGCAAGGATGGCTGTCTGGTGTTGCACTTTGTAAGCAAGACATCTCTCACTCTCTGGGAATTATCCTAAAGCCAAACAGGCATATTACAGGAAATAAGGGGGAGATGTTACAGAATTATCTAGGGATACAAATGGTGTAATACTTTCTTGAACACTATGAGTGAGAAGATCAATGAAACGGTTATTCATTCCTACATTGGATTGCTGGATTTCTTCTGTATTAACATATTGATCTTGGTTAACAGGGTGATGCTCGTAAAAGCAAACAGTGAAGTAACACAGTGGCCACAATAGCCTCCAAATAAACACTCATGGTAATTAGAGGGTGACAGCAAATCAAAGAGCTATAAACAGGTAAAGAGTGAGTTGGCCCTGGAGAAGATGTTGATCAAGAGTGAGGGGCTTTTAAATGAGATATTCCACAAGAAAGTAGGGAAAAGGAGGTTGTAAGTTAAGTGATAGATTGAATGAATTGAGTTCTATAGAAGTCTGAACAAAACTTAGTCTTTTTAGAAAAATAAATAGATATTTGATAAATAACTGTGGGGACAGGGAGAGGCAGGTAACAAGCCCTTTTACCTTCAAATACAGTAGGATTCTGTTTCGGAAATGGAATGCTGAATGGTAATAGCCATCTTGCCCTTGAGAGAAGTGCAATGCCAAGTGCACAGTAAGTGCACAGCTCTCATGAGCTGTTTCAAGAGAGTTACATAATTCTGTGTATAAACTGCTCATGGCATGAGGCCTAGGTAACAATCACTGAGGTTGTGTGAGCTAGAAAAGAACTGTAGTTGACCCACTAACTTTGACATCAGCATCAGAAAGATCTCCTTTCAGAGTGGGTTGGATTTGACCTGACAAGCTAGAGGTGAATGCTATACATCCCATTACCAATCTCCAGAGACCCAGTACATCTTTTATATCTTTTATCGAAAGTTAATGGCCCTGTAGGATATCGCTAACAGATTTATAAAACCTCCAGGAATTCTTTAAACAGGCTTCTAAAGTACTCTGGTTTGAACTTCTGGTCTCTTAATTTTGGTTTTGTCACTTTATCTGACTTCCAAAGACATGTCTTAATATGAAAAGATGCAAGAACATTTCTAGATGAACTTTTAACCCACTCCGTAGTTTCTGTAACAGTAAATTAAACAACTCTTTGAAACACCTAGTAACAGTGGAAAATATCAAGAAACTTCACTGCCACTATATTTCAGATCTACCTTTGAATTTCTTTCTCCTGTTGTGATAAGTTTAGTAATGAGCATCATGTTTAATTTCAGCTCAGGGAATTTATATATGTTTATGGTAGATTAATCTTTCTCTCTTTACCTCCTTCTTTTAACACCATAGCATTCAGGAAAACAATCTGGGTTGTTAACACATACTAGTGTTTACTCAAGCTGAGATAATATTTGATTCTTTCAGGTGAATACTTCTGAATATCTCTTCACTGGTCTGACCCGGACCATATTTACTTTGGTCAATGCAATCATCTGTGGTCCCAGGAGGCCCCTTTATTCAGGTTCACTCTTCTCTTGATATGGAGTAAAATCTGTTAATACACAGCAAAAAGTAGCAGCCTTGCTTTTCATTGTAGTATGAATTGTGTTGGGTTTATATGATTGGTTTTCAAAATGCTTCTGGCTCAACTTGTGATGGTTCTTCACAATAAGAATGGGGCAAAAAGGGAGGAACAGAGCATGTACTAGAGCTACAAGAAAAGAGAAAAGAAAGGGGAATATGGAGTTAGTGTTTCTCCTTACCTGCCAACAGAGAACATGGATCCCTCTTTCCTACTGTGGTCAATGAATTTCCCTGGCAAAAGCCTTGAGCAAGATCATCTGCCCTGGTCAGTTAGAGATCAAAAAAAAACTGGAACAGCTGAATAGTGAAAAGTGAGTTGTGAAAACCACTCCATTGTAAGCATCTCACTAGATTCCTCTGTCAGTGCCTTCACCTTCTTCTTTGGGAGGATATTTCTCACCTATCACAGCATTGCCATTTCAGGAATTCGAAAAAGAAGATGACCTTTCTTTCCACTGCATAGCTTTTCTCATGCCTGTTCTACAAAGAGGATAAAAGTCAGTGTAATGAAAATTCACCCTTCAACACAGGTGATCACATATTATGATTTGTTGATTCATCTCCTGCTGTTAATCTATGGTAAAGATACTTGCTCAGCCCTCATTGCTCCCTCCTGTGATTTGAGAAAGCTACATCTGTTCCTGCCAGGCAGATAGGTCCTTGTTCACTGAATGTGTCTGTCTTACTCTGTATTTCTAAGGGGTTTATTTTTCCATGTTTCCTGATCTTTTACTAGGTATTTTTATTATCAGTAGGAGAAAAGTTTCAATATGCTACTCTTCCTCTTTCGGTCTTACCTTTTTCAGAATATGCTCCAGGATATTTTATACAGTATTCTAGGCTTCTGCTTCAGATTCTGAGCTGTTTCTTGTAAGAACAACTAGGATTATTCCTCAAAGTTCCTAGATAACCAAAATACATAGCCACAAAAAAATGTAGTATTGCCAAATACGAAAAGTTTCTCGTCAGAAATTATAAAATTAAATAGTTTAGAGCTAACTATATTAGAAAAATGTAATTCGGTGAAATTAAGATACCAGTTTAGAACTATATCTATCTTTGACAGCAAATCATTGTCATAGCAAATACGTGACTGACTGCAATATTATAACGTGTTTGAGCAATGTAACTTTCATAATATCAGTAGGATTATTTCAGCTCTGCTGTTGTCTCTTCATTCTGTTATACTCTAAACTATTATCTACTTATCTGCAACATACACAAATCTAAGAAATCAGTTAAATAAAATGTTAATCACAGATTCTTAGAGACAGAGTAATTTATGATCTCTGGAGATCAGCTGATCCAATCCCCTGCTCAAAACAAGACCTAGTCCAATGAAGTTTTAAGTATATCCAGGGATGGAGATTGCAGATTCTACAACATCTTTGGACAATCTGTTCTAGTATTTGACCATACACACAGTGAAAGACATTTCCTTATACCTCATCAGACTTTCCATGTTGTAACCTGTGTTCATTGCATTTAATCTTATCAATGTACATCCAAGACGAAATTGGGACCATGGACTTCTGTGACCAATTTATTAAAATGCTTCTGAACTATCTTCCCTTCTGTGGATAAAAATCAAAAAAACCCTCTGTGCTGATTGAAGTTAGAAGCTTTAGAAGTATCCTAATGTCATTAGCAGGCATTTCCCCATTTACTGAACTGTGATATTTTTAGTTTTGACCACCCTTTCTCACAATAAGAGCCAGCTCTCAGCAACGGAACCTGCAAGGAGAAAAAAGGAGCAAGGGAAAGTATCCTGACAAGAACCAAAGCATAATGAGTAGTTTTAATATTTTTTAGGTCCTAACCCTTACAAAAAATGCCTTTTAGGACTTATTGGGAGATTTATCTACTTGTTTATTTTCCCACAGTGTTTTTGAAGCTCTAGTTCTACAGAATGTTATTATACTATTGTTCAAAGTAAGAACAAAGTCCTGTGACCTCATTCATTAAAAGGATCTAAATAAAGAAAAATACTTTGTAAACAGGAACCCAACATATAAATAATGAAATATATTTGTGAAGGTATTGTTAAAACATCCTTGGAACGATTTTCTAGAATTAATTTGGTTTCTGGAATTATCAACTATCTATTATTATTATTGTTGTTGTTGTTATTACTAATAATAATTATTACTAAAATCTGGGCAAATCCTCTCATATTATACATTGACTTCACTGTAGTATTATCAGTATTAATTCACAATAACAGCACAAAATAAGGCTTTGAATCTTCAAAATAAGCAATATCTTCCTGGTTTCTCCACAAGTGTAGATTTCTTAAGATCAAAGTTTTGAATAATACTTAATATGCCATATTTATTTTCACTACAAACTTACCTTTATATTCAAATCTACTCAAGGTGCTCTTTCCAACACTTTTACTACAATTGTAGTACCAATATATCAAATTATTGTTTCCCTTTTTCTGTTAACAGCTCTGCATTCCAGAATACTGCATTTATTTCCATAAAAGTAAAATCTTACAGGTGCATGTTTACAATGTCCACAATTAAAAGTGTAATGGAAAAACTAAAAATTAGTATTGAATTTTCAGCTGAGATATCATTAATACCAAGAGAAATGTTCCTCAGGAAAAAGCAAATGTGAAGGAGGTGGCATATTCCTAAAAGGTTATAAAAGTTTTCGTATTTTTAAGGAAAATAAATGATAAAATTAATGTGTGTGGTCAGTATGTAACTTGGAAATTTTTCTCCTGTATGCCCTATTTTTCCTGACTATTCTGTTTGCAGCTAATAAAAAAGTGAAAATGTGTTCATAATAAATCAGTGGCAACTTTAAAAATCTCTTAGTCTGTTTTGGATTACTCCTCTAAAGTGGAGTAAAAAATACAGTGACAGTGCCTATAATGAAATTTAATGAAAGCAACATTTTTCTTTCTGATTGGTACCTGAGATCTAATATATGGGTCAAATTGAATAGTAATAGGCGCAAGTTAAATTATTCACAGTATTCACTGAGGAGTGACTAACCTACTATTTATATTCTTTCTGAATACATCATTATGTTTTAGGCTCAATTTGCAATGTTCTATTTGAAGTCAATGGACTCCAGAGTATACATTCTCTTCATCTAAAAAGTCTGAGAACTCAAATTATTGGATTATTGCATAGAGTTAAAAATAACCAAAGAAGATTTAACCACTATGAGGATTACCTTCATCATGAGAGAATGTATTTATATGACATTTATAATCAACAGGTATCAGCTAAACATTTGGACATATCTACATTCAAGAAGTGGAGAGAGACTGCTTGCATTGATGAATTCACTTTAATAAATATCTAGAAGATGGACAATAAGGGACCAGATCTGATAAACAAGATATGCTTTACCTATTTAATTATTATTTTGCCTTTGCAGACATAGAAATAGGATTTGAAAGCTGCTGACACACCGGATTTGGGAAAGTTTTCTGTTTGTGACTGGACAAAACCAAATGTTCAGGCAATTATGCCCTTATTTTGTTTCCATGGAGAATGTTTCCTGGAATACCAAACACCAATTATACAATTTAAATATTTACTTTGAATATTTTGATATTTGAAAAGTATTTAGCAATAAAACGTCTTGTAATGATGATTACTTTGACCTTGCCAGCAATGGTAGTGATATTTAGCTTTGGAGTAGTATGTACGTTCTTGAGTGCATCAGGAATATTTCTGTGTACTGCTGAAGCACAATAGGAAGTCTTTGCCACTTCAAAAATCAGTGTGAGAAAATCAGTATTCAAGGTATGATTTATTTCCTAGGGATTCTGCTCTTTGATTTTCAGTGTGCCTCTTTCTGAATAACTTTTAGCTAAAATAAGAACAAAATTTTTAATTATACACATCAAAATCTTAAAATAATTTAAGAAAAACCTAAGTCTTAAAACAGGGATGTATTATACAGCAATTATTTAATGTTTATTGACTAATACCTGATGCCTCTTTTGCTTAATTAATACTTGCTCTTAGTAGTTATAAGGGAAACACAGGCTCACCTCTCCTTTAAGATGTGATTTAGGCTGAGTTAGTTGGAAGTCTTCAAACACCTTAAACCAGAGCCAAATCTGTCACTGTCTCCTCTTAAGACCTTGATAACATGATGGGCACCTTCCCCAGCTCCTGGATCAATCACTCCCATTTCTGCATCGTTCACTCCTGCAGTCCTTGAGCTCTGAACACCGAGGGCTGCCAGGGAGGCCGGGAAGCAAGTCAAACATCCAGAGGCACCAGCTACAATCAGGTAGTTAATCCTGTCTTCTCACCTTGTATGATGTCTCCAGAGCAGAGGGAGAAAAAGAATGTGTTGTTAAAAGTCTTACACAGTGTGTGTCAGTGTGTATTTCTAAATGCACAACCACAGAAAAGTGTTTCATTTAGTACCTACCATCTTCTAGGAAAGTATAATCATAACAACAGTGTGGGGTATGGTATTAGACAAATACATTGGGTATCTTTCAGTAAAAGTCACATAAAACAGATGCTCTTTTGTACAATCATTTTTAGGTTTGCTTCATTTGTATTTTTAAAAAAGTTATGTTGTATATGAATGTATTAGAGAAAAACATTCTTAGAAGTACAGTCAATTAGTAATTCCTTTTTTTATCCGATTACACTTCTTCTGATCTTATTTAAATGCATCAGAAGCTAAATTATGATAAACTGGAAATGTTCTACCCTCTGGTACTGCCTTTTTCATCTTAATATGAAGCTTTTGAATGCTCTCCATAACCCATTGAAGATTTTATCATGTTTTTCATGAGCTGCTCTTAAAATTACAGTTAATTTCCTAAATAACAGCTGGTTTTAATGTTATTGTAGACAAGAACTGGTTTGCAAGGGAGACTATATTTTCTTCAATCCTTCATTATCACTGGTGAGGGCTGTGAATGCTGTAGCACTACAAAATGTAGTTGAGGCTTCCCAGGGGTTTTATCTCTCCTTAGCCTGGTTTATACACATTTTAATTCTCAATGAAACCTAGACTACCAGTCTATAGCTTCAATAGCTGTCAATAGCTACCTCATCCTTACAAATATATGGAAGATGTCCTAGTATTGACTTGATATTTAATTCCTGTTTAAGTTTTCCAGCTATTCCATTTAAACTGGTCATAGATGATCTGTTCCTTCCAATTTAATCCTACAATTTGTACAATTGGGATGTTTTGTCTGAAAATCTACCTTAAATATAAATCTTAGCTGGAAGAGCATTGTCCAAAGTGACCTGTCACACAGCTTTTTTCAGCAAAATACAGTATATTTGACTCACAAGTTATTTATTCACATTGTAAGATCTTGGAGGTACAGAAAATGATTTTATTCTGATTCTGCAGCATATGGTACTATATGTTCATGTATTTGGGTAGATCTGTGGTAATAAATATTAACATCATTTAAGGTGTTCCTTAAGTGCTCTAGCATTCTTTCAGAAGACTATGTGGATGAGGGTGTGTGCACACATATACATAGAGAAACAAAAAAAGAGAGAGAAAAATAATGCAACTGCCATTAGAAAAACAAAAACAAAAACATAAGCCTGTCTTCTGGTAAAGTTCATGATTAGAAGGGTAAACTCTGTAGAACCTAGTTTGAGTGATGTGGAGAGATATTTTACTGGAAGTTCATTTTCAGTAGTAATGGTTTCCTTCAGCAGCTATTTCAGCTGCAGCATGGAGCTCTGTCCTTTAGCTCTGTTCTCTGTTAAAGACTACAACTAAATTCTCATAAAGAAGGCAGCTCTTTAAAGGTGCAGTATTCATTTATTTTTAGTTATTCTTTTACCATTTTTCCTAGTTTGCTGCTTCGTATTGAAAAAATAGGCTCAATATAAGAAATACACAAGCAAAGCAACAGAATTGGACAGAATGAAATAGTAGGCAGTTTTACTGTAAAGCACAGAGCAGAAAGTTATCATTTTTTGTGCCTCCTCGGTTCCTTTTTAATGTTTTTCCAAAATGGCTTTCCTGGAGTAATTTTTTTCTTTAGAGCTATAACTGAGGGTATTCTGTCAGCTTCCCCTTTCTTTTGTAGAAGTTTATAGTTTTCTATAAGCAGAATGCTAAAAGCAGGTACAATAAAATGTCAGGGCTGCAGTCATTTCATAACTATGGCAAGCTGCCAGGTTATTTACACACAACTCTGAGTATTCACTCACACGGAAAAATTAGTCTCTCCATGCCTTTAAAAACATGCATAGTTGCAATACATAGATATAAATGGATGAAAATAATATTATTCAATGATTATGTTTTTTTTTCTTTAGATTAGACACACTAATGATTTCTCCAGATTATATTTTTTGCAATATTTCCTATATATGTTCATAATGCAATATTTAAAATTCTATAATTCAGTTGTGTTTTCTCTTACAGCTAACAAATGAAAGATTATCCCTTCACATTAGAATACACTGAAACAGAAAATCACTATCTGAATTGATGAAAAGGTTGTTATGAACCTGAACATTACAGAGTATTTCCTGCAAAAACATCGCTTGCCTCAGATGCCAGATGAATATCACACACCCTTCCCCAGCCAGTATGGGAGTCTTGTTCAGAAGTAAAGACTTCTTAGCTCAGGCTGGTGGCAGCAGTCACACAGTACTGTTATCTCTATGTCATAGCTCAAAAATGTTTACAACTAACAATTCATATCAGGTGGACAATAATTATAGACTCATAGAATGGTTTGGGTTGGAAGAAACCTTAAAGAGCACCTAGTTCCAACACCCCTGTCATGGGCAGGGACACCTCCAACTAGATCACATTGCTCAATCTGGCCTTGAACACTTCCAGGGAGAGGCCATCCACAGCTTCTCTGGGCAACATCTTCCAGTGTCTCACCACCCTCACAGTAAAGAATTTCTTCCTGATATCTAATCCAAAACTACCTCTGTCAGTTTAAAACTGTTACCCTTCACCCTATTACTACATTCACAGATCAAAGGTCCCTTCCCCATCTTTCCTGTAGGCCCCCTTTAAATACTGGAAGGCCTCTATAAGGTCTCCCTGGAGACTTCTCTTCCCCAGGCTGAATCACACCAACTCTCTCAGCCTGTCCTCATAAAGGAGGTGATCCAGCCCCTGATCATCTTCATGGACCCTCCACTGCACCCACTCTAGCAAGTCTATGTCCTTCTTACATTGGGGGTCTCATAGCTGGACTCCAGGATATGATTTGCTTTCTGGACTGCAGGTGCACATTGCTGGCTCAGAGTCAGTTTTCCATCCCTAGTGTCCTAAAGTCTTTCTCTTCTGGGCTGCTCTCAATTCACTCATCACCCAGTCTATATTTGTGCTTGGGATTGCCTCAACCCGTGTGTTGCACAGGCCCACCTCTCCAGCCTGTCCAGGTCCCTCTGGATGGCATCTCCCTTCCCTCCAGCGTGTCAACTGCATCACACAGCTTGGTGTCACTGGCAAACTTGCTGAGGGTGCACTCAATCCCACTGCTCATTTCATCAACAAAGGTGTTAAACAGCACTGGTTGCAACACCGACCTCCGAGGAACGCCAGTCATCACCACTCTCCACTTAGGCATTGAGCCATTGACTCTTTGAGTGTGACCATCCAGCTATTTTCTTATTCACCAAGTGGTCCATCCCTCAAATTCATGTCTCTCCAATTTAGAGAGAAGGATGTTGTGTGGGACAGCATCATATGCTTTGCATGATTCCAGGTAGATGATGTCAGCTGGTCTCCCCTTACCCACCAACACTGTAAGCCCATCATAGAAGGCCACCAAATCTGTCAGGCATGTTTTCCCTTAGTGAAGCCCTGTTGGCTGTCAACAGTGACCTCCTTATTTTCCATGTGCCCTTGCATAATTTCCAGGAGGATCTGCTCCATGATCTTGCCAGGCACAGATGTGAGACTGACTGGCCTGTAGTTCCCTGGTGAAGTGCTAAGGTTTGGACAACAGGCCCAAGCCAGAGTTGACCTACAGATGAATCCAGTATATTTTATAACTGATAACCATCACGCTAGGTTATAACAAAACACCTATATTGATGTAAAAATTGCTAAAGTGTTGAAGTATTGAAGCCTGAACAACAGGCCCTGAGATGAAGCTGCTAACTTAGTATATAATCATTAACAAAGTATGTATGTTCATTAGTAAAAGATGCAGCTTAATCAGAATATAATCAGTATGGAGGGTGAAATGCTGAGAGAATGTATTCAACTTTCCTTGCTCAGTTGCTCAAGGCTGAGAACCCAAGTATTTGGCCTTGTTAGAAACTGCCTTGGTTCTCCCTCCTGAGCCCTGGCCAGGCTTTGGGTAGCATCTAACAGGAGAATGAAAACAAAAGTGCAAGTTATTCTGGCTTGCTGATTTTTGGTATATAGGACTGGGCCTGCTCACAGTGACTTTGGAAGCCTCACCTATGGGTGGACACACCATGTAGGATTTCCCACTCACCGGGACAGGCTCTCCAAACCCTCGCTGTAACGGGGGCTCCCCAGCGACTGCAGATCTGGAGGTTGGTAACATATGCAAGTGGTGATGGATCTTTCTTAATCACTATTCTCCCTCTCATGTAATAATGACTTGATGCATTACCCTGTATTTTCCTATTTGTTTGTTTTAAATGCACTATTCTGCCTTTTCCTACTGTGTGTTTTCTGTGTTCCTCTGTTACATTATTTAGTTATCACCATTAAAGTATGCCTACTTTTTCACTCTGGTGTCAGAGTATAATAGGTATCCTTAATCAGCAAAACACTTGGGTCTTCTCTATTTATTTTATTAAAAATAGAGGTTATGTTTCCCCTTTTCCCAGTCAGCAGGAACTTTGTTGAAGAGCCATGACTTCTCAAATATGATGGATAGTGGCTTAGTCATTTCATCTGCCAATTCTCTCAAGACCTGCGGACGCATCTCATCAGGTCCCATGGACTTGTTCACCTTCAGGTTCCTTAGATGGTCTCAAACTTGATCTTCTCCTACAGGGGGTGGTTCTTCATTATCCCATTTGCATTCTGTGTCTTGGGCAGTGTGGCTGGAGCACTTGCACCTGAAGACTGAAGCAAAAATGTCATTATGTACCTCAGCCTTCTTCATATCATAGGACACCAGGTCTCCTGTTTCCTTCTGGAGAGGGCTCACACTTTCCCTAGTCTTCCTTTTATTCCCAAAGTACCTATAGAAGCTTTTCTTGTTGTCCTTGACATCTCTGGCCAGGCTTAATTCCATCAGGGCTTTGGCCTTCCTATCCTGATCCCTGGCTACTAGGACAGTTTCTCTGTATGCCTCCCAGGCTACCTGTCCCTGCTTCCACCCTCTGTAGGCTTCCTTTTTGTGTGGGAGTTGTCCAAGAGCTCCTTGTTCATCCATGAAGGACTCCTGGCATTCTTTCCTGACTTCCTCTTTGTTGGGAAGCATCGGTCCTGAGATTGGAGGAGGTGATCCTTGAATATTAACCAGCTTCCTTGGGCTCCTCTTCCCTCCAGGGCTTTATCCCATGCCACTCTGCCAAGCAGATCCCCAAAGAAGCCAAAGTCTGCTCTCCTGAAGTTCAGGCTAGCAAGCTTGCTCTGTGCCCTCCTTGTTGCTCTAAGGATCTTGAACTCCACCATTTCATGGTCACTGCAGCCAAGGCTGCCCTTGAGCTTCTCTCTCCCCACCAGCTCCTCCTTGTTGGTGAGATCAAGTTCCAGCATAGCATCTCTTCCCATCGGCTCCTCTGTCTCTTGGAGAAGGAAGTTATCATCAGTGGATTCCAGGCACCTCTTGGATTGCTTATGCCCTGCTCTGTTGTCCCCCCAACAAGTATTGGGGTGATTGAAGTCTCCTATGAAGACCAGGACTTGTGAACATGAGGGCTGCTCCTATATGCCTGTAGATGACCTTATCTGCTCGATCTTCCTGGTTGAGTGGCCTGTAACAGACCCCCACTATAATGTCTCCTGTCCTTGCCTTCCTTTTAGTCTTGACCTATAGACTCTCAGTCAGCTTCTCATCCATCCACAGGCAGAGCTCCATGCACTCCAGCTGGTCAGTGACATGGAGGGCAACCCCTGCTCCTCATCTCCCCTGCCTGTCCTTCCTAAAGAGCCTGCATCCTTCCATTCCAGCACTCCAGTCATAGCAGTCATCCTACCACATGTCTGTGATGCTAATGACATCATAGGCCTGCAGACAAGTACACGTCTTTAGCTCCTACTGTTTATCCTCCATGCTATGTCCATTTGTACAGAGACATTGGGCCCCCAGTGAAGTTGACTTTCTGACTGGAATTCCTTTCTGCTGCTCTTCAGGTGCTCTCCTGCTAAACTGAGACTGCTGTACAGGCTCTGGGCATCTTTTGCTGGCACTGGCATCAAGCTGGTAGGAGTGGGATAAACTGAGGTTCCCTTCCCCTAACAACTTTACTTTAATGCCCTCTTCACCAGCTTTATGAAGAGAGAAGAGAGAATTACTTGTACAATATCCTGCTCAGGTCAAAAGAACCGAACATGTTACAAGTCTGGGTAGATTGGGTTGCAGATCAGCAAAAGAGATTAAGTGAAAGCTCTTTTTAGACAAACAATAAATTATTTCTCTTTCAAGCGAGTAACAAATATTCCAAGTTCATCTGATACCATGATAAAAAATGTTTAAATGCTCAAGCAGTTAACAAATTTCTCTCCCTGTTGGAACAGGGAGAAAAGGAATCCAAGAGCCTCTCTCTGGAAATGTCTTGTTCCCAGTACATAAAATTCAATGTGGAGGTTGTAGGCACAAATATCTCAGCAAGCTAAATTGCGAAATAAGCATCTTGGAAATTCGTAAATGAAACCATTAAAATGAAAGCCATTATAAAAATGATGCTATTACAGCAATGTAATTGTACATTACTAATGTCGTAGCCACATCTTAAACTCCAAGATAAGCTGATGCTTCATTGTACAAGCACTGAACAAAATAGTGTTGAGCAGTGATTAGCTCAGTTCTGCCTCAGGACAGGCAGACTTTTGCATAAGCAATCTTTTTCTCAGCACATTTTCTTCTATTTACACACCCCTAGTAACACCTACTTGACAATGCAATGATTACCTAAATGTTTGAAGAACATTTGAGGAAAAATGGTGATATATCAGTGTATACCTGAACATCAGCATGAAAAAAAATGTGATTATTCAAGTTCTGGACTGTGTAACTAGAAAGAAAAAGAAAGACAAATGGGTAACATGGATACCCCGCTATTAGAAGTTACTTTATTTGAGCAGCAAACCTCCACTGGAGCTTGCACAGCAGCGCTACTGCTTTGGTGAGGAAGCGGCTTGGTCAGACAGGCAGTTGGCAGGAGCAGTAGGTATCTCAGTCCCAGCCCCAGCAAGAAGGCTGCCCAGCAGTCTCCCCTTCAGCTGTGGCATGCCTAGCTAGATAGGAGTCTCAGCTCTGCATTGCACACCTGCCTCACCACAGCTCATTTTCCCAGTTCTGTTTATTCTGCCTTTCATCTAAACAATAGGTGTGGTGCTTGTCCCTCCTCAGCTTGCATGCTTGGTCCCAGTCCTGCACCTAAGACTCTCCAGTCAGAGCTTTCAAACCCTGAAGCTTAAATTTTAGTTCCCAAGTCATCTTTAGGCTTTTACATGATTAACAAAAGTGCTGAGGCCTGAGACTTGCTGCTATAATCAGGTCAGTCCCTACTTTCTGATGCTGTTAAATCACAGTAAACATCCCTTTTGCCAAAACTTTTTTGCTGACAGCAGATGATGGGGAGAAGCAATATGCTTATTTATATTCCACCTTCTCTCCTTACATGTACATAATGCACTTATCCATAAGCAGCACTCCATTATTTCTTTGCTAATCCTTCACTGGGAGTTACACAGGGCCAACCCGTAGGCAGTTAGATGCCTCTAGAATGGACAATTTTGCCTTGTGCTTGGATGACAAATTGTTCTTCCTCTTACGTTACATCACCTTTCACCACTGCACTATACATGTTTTTGAAGCATAAGAGTCTGTGTCAATTGTCTTTGTTATCCACTCATTCATCAACCTTTTCTCTCAGATAAGACTAACTGTGGCTGCACTGAAACTCTGTAATTACTTCTTACTTGTTAAGAGATTGCTTCTTGACCAGTAAAGTATATCATTAAATCTACATACACCATTTTCCTGCCAAAATAACCCTGATTTCATTTTTCTTCAAAATAGATTATACTTCCTTGCACAAAAAGTACAATAAAAAGTGTAATTATTATTAAACAAATAAACAGAATCAGAGTGACAGCAGCATATTACTTTAAGTAGATCAACTCTCTTTAGAAAAATAGTCTTTAGAAAGGTTTGTCAGTATGTTAACAATTGTACCTGGGAGATTGCAATGAAAGTATAAAAGCTCATCTAGGGAAAACAATTCTGAAATATTTAGTTTTTCTAAAAATCCATTAGGCAGTCAAATAGTTTCCTCAGCGTATGTCAAGAAAGCGAGTGTTATATATTGAGAATGTATTTGATATAATGAGAATAAAAATAAAAATGCAAAGAACAAGCATATTGACAACTTCACAATGAAGGAGATCCTGTTCTCTTTTTCTTCTGACAATTTGAGAAATTGCATTATTTAATTTGAAGACTTGGAAGAAAATTGTCTCTCACAATTTCAAAGAAATAACAGGATTCCAGCTGTTTCAGTTTTAATGATGTTTCTTTAATTCTGCATATCTACATAGAATAGATAAGCAAAATTCCTGTCTTTCCCTTTTATATATTAAATTATCAGATCAAGGTATGAGCTTACTTACTTTCCTGCACAAGGGAAAAAAAAAACAACCACCAAAATAAAGAAGAGAAAATAAAACAACTAAGAAGACAAGTCAGTGCTTTAGAAGAACAGATTTTCTGACAGTGCTACTAATCACACCTTACTTGCTTCCCTCATGTGTCTAATTCAAGCCAAAGGGAACGTGATATATCAGTACAGCCCCATTTGGCACCACTGATGCTGTCAAGGTCAAGACACTAGCAGAACGTTGTCCTTACCTGATGGAAACAAATATCTATTTTCTTTTTCAAATTGCATTTAGTGCTGCCAAATGAAGCCTACATATCTTTCTGGAGAGAAAGTTTTGATCTAAAGCCTGTGGGGAGTCTTTCCATCAAGCTTGGTGTGCTTTGTTTGGATCAGGCCCCTGGTCATATGCTTACCTCTGGTCAAAGAGAATGTGACACCAGGCAGTCCTATGAATGTACAGCAAGTTTGTCCTCCAGAGATCCCCCCTATGGAGGAGAAGTTGTGTTCTACCTTTGCGCTGAGGGTGACAATTGCTATGTCCTTTTATGTCCTTTTCAGGGGCAAAGCAAAAAAGCATAGGATACTTGATATTCCTTGGGAGTCCCCGTTCTAAAGTTAGTGATACATGTTAGATGCCTACATTCAAAGGAGAATCCCACATGTCCCCTATTCTGAGAAAAGTCTTTTTTTCAAAACAAAGCAAGATTTATTAATTGGATAGCTTGTGGTGGTTTTAAATAGAAACAGGAAAATAAAGTCTACCCCTACATAGATTTTTCTACTCTCTTAGTGCATCCCTCACTTCCTAATGTATTGCACAGGAACATTTCTCATTACCCACAACTAAAATGTCTAATGTCATTTCTTGTCACATTTGTTCTCACTATTGCTCAGTAGTTATAAAAAAATAATATCTTCTTAATATCTGTTGTATCTCAAAGAAAATTCAATTCAGACATTGAAAATGCCTGAGAGACTATTCATATCTGTACCAAACGAGTCATATAATCATTTTCTGTCCCAAGAAAATCATAAATGTTTCATATTCACTGGATAAAAACACAATTAAGGAAACTGAATATAGTTTCAAGCAACCAGCAGAGAAATTTGCAAGATACTCTATAGGGACTGATATTCTCTAAATGGAAGGTTTACACCTAAGTTTATAAGTGGGCAGATGAGGGAGGGAAGGGACCCAGGGTAGTATTAAGTTACCTACAAGTCTGTTTCACTGTATCAGAGACATTAGCGTCACAGGCCAGACAATCTAGCAGGCACTTCACCGCTGAGAGTGTAGTGCAGCACTAGAAGTCTTGCAGCACTCTTTTTTTCCCACCCTGCCTAGTTGATGTGATGCATGAAGGAGAACATGTACCCTGTAGTGACAGTGTCAGGTGTTCCATAAGCCTGAAAGATCATCAAATACAGTAGTAACTGGACGTGCCGCAGAGAAAGCATCATCTGAGCCCTGACAGATACAGATAGAGCTTTGTTAAACAATCTCTTTTTTGGAATGGTGAGCTCTCTGCTATATACCAACCTCAAAAGATAAAATATTACTACTGAAAATTGAATCAGTAATAGCATATGCCATGTACAATAGACATTTCAGGATTTTCACTTATATAACCAGGAATAAGAAAAATGAAAGATATGTGTATCAGCTGGAACTTTCCATCATTATATTTTACATCTAAAATAGCTCTCAAAATACCATCTGTGGAAATGAAAGCTTTCTTTAACTCATAGTATAGAGGAATCTAAGATCTGATTATTAAGGCCATAGTATTATTCTATAATGGCCACGCTTACGATTATTAATCTTACCAATACAAGTCACTCTGCATGAAACAGAGGAAATATTCCACATGCTGACAAAATTTCTTTTAATTTATACATTTGCTGGAAACATTTTACGTCTAAATTAAAAAGGAAAAACATAAATTCATCCTTAACTATCACATAATAACAGATGCATAGAATGAAAACTAAAATCTTACAGCTACATCCTAACCAAAAAAAAAGTACTGCTAATTCTTTTCACATTGTTTTATTCCTCAGTATAATTTTATAGAACACATTTGTTATGGTTCTCTTCCATTTACAAGAAAATTTTTGTTTCTGATTTGTTTCTCTTTACGTATTCTAAAAATTACATCCTGGACAACATTTGACCAACACCACAATTACCAGTGATGTTCAACCATTTTTCTGACAGTGTAGATCACTTTATATAGCTCACCTGCTCTTCCTGATGTACAGCCAATGTAGTCACCCCATGGAATATTTTGCCAGGCATGTTATGGCTCCTGTTTTGGGAATCTTTCCTGCCATGCATGCGCATTACCAAGAAAAGGACTAAGAAAAGAATAGAAAAAAGTGGCAATGAAAATATGGATTCCTTCTTGTGGACCTACTCCACGGACATATCAAGACAACCTTAGGGATTCAACTTATTTTTCAGCTGTGTGGGGAAATGATGTCAATGGAAGAAGAGCTACAGAAAACTGCTGGGGCATTCAGTGAAGTCTGACAAGCAGACCCCACAAAGCTCTCAGCCTTAGTATGTAATCTTTTAGCTATTCACTCAGTAGGAGCACTCATAGCAGTCAAGGCACTGTGAACAATGTGATACATTAGAGCTAAATTATGCATCAACACCCTGATTTATGGCCAAGATCTGTACTAAATTAAGTAGAAATTCTAAATTAAGGAGAAAATCGGAAATTAAAAGGCAAGGCTAATTTATTAGGAAACCATTTGCTAACTGCCAGTATTATGGAAATAGTTCTAAAAATAAAGCCCCAATGGAAAAATATATAACTAATGCACAAGATTTTTGAAATGCAAGAACTCTTGTAAAGTTTAAGGACTCCCTAGGGCAGCTGTGCTTCCCCACCCCCAAATAGTAGATAATTAACTTAAACTTTTACAACTAAGATTTTTAAAAAGCTGAAAGAGAAGATCTTTGGAAGCTAATGTTAATTCATAATAAATCTTGGAATACTAAGGAAATTCCAGAGAAGTTGAAAGAAGCTAATTTTCTTCCAATATTTTAAAAGGCTACATAGCGACTCAAGTAATTATAATCCTGTCATCATAGCATCAGTTATAGGCAGAAGGATGGAACAATTGGTATGAAACTCAATTAATTAAAAAACTAAAGTAGAATAATAATTTAATTTATATCAATCAGATCTTGTCAAAATAACATAATATGGGAATTTTTTTTAGATTTTTAAAGTAGCTGATAAAAGCACTAGTTTTAATTTAATATGCCACAGCAACTGTGTAATTTTACTTGCTAACCAAATTTAATATAATATAAAATTAATGGGGCATGAATTAAATGGTAAATGAATTAAAAACAGGACATCACATCTCTAAAAATAAATATAAAGGAAAGAAAGTTTGTAACTTTTAAGAAAATACTAATTCTTAATTATAATTTTTTTTTGGCAAACATCTGAGATAAACTATATAATTTCTTGTGGTCAGGTTGGCAAATAGTAAGATTTATGGTGATAAATAATAAAACCAGGCCACTGCTATTGAACAGCAGAAATTTCTTAATAAATTTCTTACTAAGCATATGTACCAGTATAACAAAATGCTCAGTCATATACATAGGATTAAGATTGCTAACTGTACTTAAAGGTTTCTGAAAATGACTGGGAGATTTCAGTGTTTCTCATCAACAAACAAAAAAAAAAACCTCAAGAAGTAAAATCTGAAAGATTAATGCAACACATAAATAGAATCATAAACCAGAGAAATGAAGTTATACGACTTCCATTTCTGACAATGTGTCTTGTGCTTTGATTATCTTCAGATTTAGTGTCCACAGCTAAAGTTATGTGTTCATAAACTGGAGTTTTAGAGGAAAATCACAGAAAATCACAGAATTACTGGAAACTAGTAATGATTATTTCGTTTTTCAAATACTAATTTAACAGTGGATTTTATGACTCTATATAGAGTTGGGGATGCAGAAGATCACTGTCTACTTCTTCTCCTGCTTACCATATCTGTTATATAAACGTTTCACATCCACAAACTGAAACAAGAGAAAACCAAACTGGAAACAAGAGACCTTTTATTTTTTATTATTATTAAAACAGTAAGAAATGTATGTGTCGGAAGCGTGGGGTAAAAAGATGAATGTTTTCGTGAATTACTATTGTTTGTTTCAGACTATATTTTTATTTAATATAAAATACATGAAGTATTTCAGAGAGATTAATTCAAGAAACTTCAGTGATCTGTATGATATTAATGAAATCATAGTCAAGAAATCTAAAGGTTTGCCATTAAAACCTATTACTCTATAAAAAACCTCAGGAAGGTGGCTTCATTCATATTGATCTTTCATTGCCTTGCACTTTTAGTAATGCTTATGTGATTTAAGTGGGCTTCTTATGTATAAGCAGTTTTAGGGTATGTAAAAAACTCACTAGACCTAAGATTGTTTCTTATAGTAAATATTTTCTAAGAAAAAGTTCATTTTTCTAGAGAATGAGGATATGATCTAACCATCTGGAAAAAACACATTGCACTCCTATGATCTACACAGCATTTCTTTTGCCTTTCCATGGCTAATTCTAAGGCTATTTAGACCTCATTTTTATAATCTGAATTCTTAATAAACTCTCCATTTGCAGGCAGCAGTTATACTTTTCCTCTCTAGTTATTCTAATTTATCTGTCTTTTTGTTTGTTTGTTTGTTTCTGAGGCTTTCTCCTGTATTTAATGTGGTTTAAAACATAGTGAAGACAACAAACTCTCAGGAAGCTGCAATACACAGAAAACAAGATCATAGCTATTGTATTGTCACATTAATCGTGTTTGCTCGTCTAGATAAAGGTGGCTAACAACAAGTCAAATGTATGATCAATAACACAATCCATGCATAATATAACATATGATATAGCATGATCATACAATAACATAATCCATAAACAAAACCATGATGCAGTTGTGTGTGACCCTGGAAAGACTACTCAGATGTCTGGATAGTCAGCATAATAGTGTCACTGAATATGGCCACAGATTTGAGGACTGCTACACTAACTGCACCACCTAAAGACCATGTTCTTGTTCACTCTCTTTAGAGCAAAACTCTTGGATGGTCTTCGAGACAGGCATATAAGCTAGAAGTAGGCTCTTGCATTGAGCCGGGATCCAGATACCTTGAGAAGGGACACTGTGGTGCAGCAGCTGATCTTTGGGTAGGATGCTCCCAGCAGGGATTTAACATCTGAAGGCTCTGCATACAGATGAATAACAACATTTTTCTTCTGCAGAGGTATGTCACTGAGGTAGAAAGATGAATAGACTGCATTTGTCAGGCAGGCAGCCTCCTAAAAAAAAGATCATTTGGGGACTCTTTCAGGTTGTAAAAAAGATATGTGGAGAAGAAGGGTGATCATAGGGATGAGGAGAAATAAAGTACATGACAGAACATACTGAGGAAGTGAGCTATACAGGCCACCTGCAGTAGCCTGGAGAGAAGTCCGGGGTAGTTTAAGGGCAGAGCTAAAAGAGACATACTTGAACACGTTCGTAGAGCCTGCTGATATTTTGTATTGATATCAAGCCCAGGTAGACCAAAGTCACATGTGCAAACTGTGTGTCATTTTCCTTCATTTCCATTTTATCTGGACTTTAAATTGCCTGGAGTTTATCATTCCCTCACAGTGGAAAGTTAACCATACTGTCATGTTCATGTCATCTACAAAGTTGGGTTGGGACAAAAAGTGTTCCCTTAGAAGATGATATTTCTTGACCTAATATGACAAAGAAGAAAATTGCATACACTAGAAATAGAATAACTAGAAACAGATTTGTCATTCTGATATATTCCTTAGAAATAAGAATCACAAAGTTCATTAGAATGGAGAAAAATTAGTAGCAGGCCAACAGGTTGTTTAATCGTATGTATTTGTGTTGGTAACAGGAAAGTTGTTTCTCAACTCACTAAATATGTTCTTTGTAGTTACAGAGAGAAATATAAGTTCAAATTTTCTGATGGGCTTTTTAACACATTACAGAAAACAACGAGAAATGAAGCTTGGGTTGGCAGCAGTGCTGGTCAGATTAAAGGTGATTTGCTGGATTATTATTTAATTTCTGGGAAATAAATACACATTTGTTCACAGATCTGCAAACAGAAACAATTTTCCAAGAACAGATCTCTTTCTTTTTAAAGAATAGAAAGAACAGGTCTACAAAGATACCCTAGGTGCTAGCAAAGCACTTTATACTGCAGTGTCTAAGTCATCAAAGAAGTTATCAGAATGCCTTTAGCATTTTCTAGGAGCAAACAGGAGAACTTATTTGAGTGGTGATTCAGCTTTGAATGAGGGGGCAAACTCAGACACAAGACGTGAAATCAATTCGTAATAAATTTCCTAGAGAAATGGGTAATTTACTAAAGGGCACAAAACACTAACTTGTTAAGAAGAGCATTTGAAAAATCCAAAGGAGAACCAATCCTGCCCATTCTGTGAGAAATGGCATGTAGTACAATGACACTAGGAAAAAGGAGGAGGCAGCCAATATGTTAAAGTTGTTTGGCTATCCTGAGTATAAGGAAACAGAGTCTAAAGCTGTCAAAAGATGGACAAGAATGTACATTTTCCAAGGTGGTTGGCATGGTCATAGTCTGTCTTTGTCCTCCGTGGAGACTGGCTGGCAGTCTGGCCTATAGTTAGTCAACTAAATTAGAGGATTGGATGGACTGTATTTAACAACACTGTTATTACTCTCATGATCCTTCTCCACATTTCATGATGTACAGACCACATAATTCAGTGATACACATGAACTGAGGTTCAGTATTTGTTAATTGTCTAAATATATGATTTTACTATGTGAGAAGTTCTCTTTGATATGTTTATGAGAGGAATCTTAAAGTACAGGACTTTGTTACTGGCTTGACAGAGGATTAATTTATGGTCATCAGTCAAATGGAACTGAAGTATGAAGCAATGTTTCTATTGAAATATAAGGATTGCGTAATATCTGCTTACAACCCTTTAAATAACTCCATATTAAACTGTACTTTCCAAGGGAATCAAAATGACAGTTGAGATAAAAATCACTTCCAAAGTTTTCAGCAGGTCTGCTTAACATTTTAGTCATCTTGATTATGCATTTTCTTATTTAAGTTTAAATACTGTATAGTCTGACATGTATTTTACCCTTAAATAAGAAGCAGAAACAAGAGTACTTCTCAAATAGACTTTACAAAATTAACTGCACATCCCACTGTGTATGTAAAACCACCCAAAGTCAGTAGATGCATGTAGAAGCATTTTCTATTTTCTCTACAGAAAGATGGGCATGTTTTTGCTGCCTTCTTCACAAAAATTTTGCTTTATATGTTGATTAACATTATACTTACTTTTCCTTTAAATGTAGGTTATATTTATTTATGGAACAAGCAATATGCTACCTGCATTGATTTATTTGAAATTATGAGTTTGCTGAATTCTGAGGCAGAACAGAACATATGATCCACTTGTACATCTTTCACCTTAGTCTTCCTACAAAAATTTTATTTCAGTGAAAAGGTGTAGAAAATTAAATTTATGATTTGTGTTTCAACATTTCTAATTATAATTCAAGGATGTCCTTGATATTCTTTCTGAGTTTGAAGAGTATTACTCTTTAATCATTGCTTGATGGATTACGATCAGCATGTCTAGACAAAGTTCATGTTTATCTCCTAGGAAAACTAGTAAGCAACAATTATTCAGCTTGTCTGTTTTTAATAAATATTTATTTATTTAATTAACAAGGAGTCTTTTGAGAGCTCAGAAGTTCACAAGACAGCATTCTCAAATGACAAATAGATCAATAATATTACACATTAAATTTCTTAGAGGCATTCCAGAGAGGAAAGAAATCAAGCAATGAGGTAATTAGTAGAAATTGTTTTAGTGGCATTTGATTTTCTTATCATATGTACAGAACATTTAAGGAATTCCATTCTATGTACAAAGAATAAAAATGTTTCTATATTTCTTGTACTCATGTAGTTATTAAATTTATTATCTATGATGCCCTTATACTTTTTTGTCAAGGCGTAGGGCAAGGCCTAGCATAAATTCCGGTTATATTTTATTGATTGCTCTCCACACAACAGCTTTGCACAAAGAAATAGAATGAGTCCAATCTAAAGTAATCTAATAGAAAGTTTATTTCTAAAGTCAGATGGCTTCTTTTACTGGCTGTGACAAAGAATCGGAAGCAAAACCTTTAGCAGTTACTCATGCCTCGATATTTTGCTGTCATATATTGTAAATCTCTGATCATTTGCTTCTTATTAAATTTTATGAACATTACAATGTCAAGAAAAAATTCAAAAGCAGTTTGCACATATCTATAGCTATAACTTTGCACTTGATTTTTTTTTTTTTGAGTAAAATCTTTGGGCATTCTTTTTCATTTTTCATGTGTTTTGTGGTGTTTTTTTCTCTCCTAATCTGGGAATATGCAACAGATGAGCAGATATAAATTCCAGAAAATAAACTCAAGGATCAAGAGCACATGTTGAGTGTTTAAGTCTGAAGTTTACTCTAAGAGTACTTGAACAAGTTTCTGTGTCCTGAGAAATGTCCTTCCATCTATTCCAACAGATAGTACAAAGAGGGCAGTGTGAGGAATATCATGTGTATGCCCTTGCTATAGCACTAGGACATGCATAAAACATATATAATCATCAATTTGCTGATAATTTCCTGTTCCTCATTCAATTAACTAATAAGTGTCTCCATCTCCATGCTCTGCTGGTGCATTGTTTCACAATATGTATTGACCCTACATTAATCTGCATTCTGAAACACAGTATGTGAATAACTAACATTTGAATTTTCCTTCTGGCTGATATAGAATCATATGTTTTTCTGAGGTAGATTTCTCTTTATTTTCCTTTTTTTATGCCACTTCCAAATTTTACTAGATAAGATATCTTTCTGAAAGTCCTTGAAAGGGTGTCAAAGAGGATGCTTCAAAATTTCAAAACCCCCTTGAAATTCACATGTAACTTTAGATTTCTATTGCATTCACAATCATTATTAAGAGTAATGAGCTACAATGTCCAAACACTAAATGTGTGTTCATCCATTGTGTGTCTGCAAGTGTGGCAAATACACTAGTGTTTGTGTTTGTTTTTAATTTGCTGATAGATATTTAACCCTATGGTGGGACTATGTGAAGTCACTTTCCTACATAATGGTGTCAGTTCCCTGAATGTGTATCCATAGGCCTGAGAAAGGAAAAACCCAGTTTAACATTTCAGTTTCAATCAGAATTTGCAGGGCTTCTGCTCAGAAAGAACTGTTGGCCACAAACAGAGATCAGCTAAGGAGCTGGAATGGCAGTGATACTAAAATTAAGGATAAGCCACAGCCCTCCAGTGTCCTGAATTATAGAATTGTAAGTGGCTGGCTTGGTTTTGACTGCAAACAATATTTCAAAGGACAGAAGTTAATTGTGTGTAATGACAATTTAAGTTTTAAAGAACAATGATGCAAGGATTTCAATTATTTTTTCTGGTTAGGGGAATCATTTCTGCGGTGGGTTGACCCCAGACAGCAGCCAAACACATACTCAGCCCTGGGCTTACTCCTCTCTCCCACAGGATGGGAAGAAAATTGAAGGCAGGAAGACTTCTGGATCAAGATAGTGACCGTTTAATAAGGAAAACAAAACCTGTGCACACAAGCAAAAGAAAAAGATAAATTCATTCACCACTACACATTGGCAGGAAGATGCCAAAACACTTTGTGGGAAGCATGGCCTCAACACGCATAATAGTTGCTTGGGAAGACAAACACCAAAACCATGAATGTCCCCCTTTCCCCTTCCTTTCCCTGAGCTTTTATTGCTGAGCACAATGTCAATGATCCCAAGGGTCTTTTCCAACCTGAATGACTCTGTGATTCTGTGATATGGTATGGAAGATCCTTTTGATCAGCTGAGGTCAGCTGTCCTGACCATGTCTCCTCTCAGCCTCTTGACCATCCCCAGCCTACTTTCTCTGGGGAGCAGGAGGTAAGAAAGAATGATTTGATGCCATGTAAGCATTGTTCAGCAATAGCCAAAACACTGGCGTGTTATTAACAATGTTTCAGCCACAAATGCAAATCACAGCACCATATGGGCTGCTATGAAGGAAGTTAACTTCATCCCAGCCGTACCCAGTACAGGGATAAAGAGGTGGCTCTCATTTTGAATCAGTGGAGAAACTGCAGTTTCTAGAACATGGGAGAGATTTGGATTTCCAGCATGAGGACCTGACAATCCAAGGAAAAAAAAAACCATCTTCCACTAGAGAGGAAAACAAGCAATTGGGAAGTGTAGCTACATCAGTAAATTGAAGAGCAACATGAGTATTTCTTGGCATCTGGCCTGACTATATTTCCACTCAGACAAAAGATGATACTGTGCCCCTGTCAAGCCTTGACTGTCTTTGCCTTGATGCTAACACAACATATCTCTCAAGAATTAGAATATAATTGCTGGTGGTGTTCGATTTGCATCACACTAATAGACAGAAGCATTTTATAAGGCAAATGAAAAATAACCTTTGATGCTTGCAGTCTAAGCATATACTTACAGAGTCAGTACAGCGCTTGCTGTGAGAAACAGAGATAACCGATCCAATATATCAGGTACTGGCCACAATTTCACAGCAGTAGCAGGAATGTGATGGTCTCATAAATCCCATCATAACCTGAATGTTTTTCCTACTCTAAGAAAGCTGGATCCTTATGATGTGTGTAATGAGCACAATTTCTGCTTCCATAGGGTAAAAAACATACCTAAACTTCAACCCCTCCCAGATTCTTCTTCCATTCTGACAAGTCCCCCAGAAAATTGCCAGACATACACAAATCACTGAACGGTTGAGGTTGGAATGGACCTCTGGTGGTCATCTGGTCCAAGACACCTGCTCAGGCAGGTCAGCTAGGCAAGGTTGTACAGGACTGTGTCCACTCAAGTTTTGAGTATCACCACGGATGGAGACTCCACAACCTCTCTGGGCAACCTTCTCCAGGTATTTGACTACTCTCACAGTAAAGGATTTCCTTGTGTTCAGATGGAGTTTCCTGTTTTGTTTTGTTTTTTTTTTTTTTTTCGTTTGTGCCCATTTCCTCTTTTCCTTTCAATGGCCACTACCAAAAAGTGTCTGGCTCCCTCTTCTTCATTCCCTTCCATCAGGAATTTACACACTTCCCCCTTGTGAGCCTTCTCCTCTCCAGGCTGAACTGTCCCAGCTATCTCAGTCTCTCCTCATATGAAAGATGCTCTAGTGCTTTAAGAAGGGGCAGGAGAGAAAGATGACATTTCAATACTAATAGTACAAGAGCTGGATGCTGTCTATGTTTATTTGTTTTAAAAGATTGAATAGAAAGTCTTTTTCTTTCCAGTACTATGGACCGAAGAAGCTAAATGAAGCTCTGACTTGCTGTTTGTGCATGCCACTCCATGTACTGTATTCTGACCAACATTTTTCCTCTGCTCATGTTCATGCTCCTAGTAAGTGATTAAATGTTTTCGACAAAATATAGAGTGTATTTGTGTGTGTGCATTTTTTTTAGTAGATCTGAATCATTTTAGCTGTATTTTTGGCAAACTTCATTCACTTCGTCTTCTTGGCATTTCATTATATTTTACGATCACAAAGTCAACTCTCCAGCAACAAAGCGAAACACTGCTCTTTGAAATAAATGTTGTCATTAACAAGCCATGCCAGCCACAGTGACAGATTTGCAGCTGTAATGAATAACATTTCCCGCAAAGTTCTCCTGTCTGACAGAAAAGCTGTGACATTACTTCAGGCAACAGTGTTGGAAACTAAAAGATTGATTGATGCAAGTAGATAATTGAAACCTCAGTACTGTCACATGAATGTCAACCTAACAACCAAGCTACTATTTTGCAATAACATTTATCATGCAACAGCCTCATCATGAGTAACACACACACACACAAAGAAAACATGGAATGTTTCTTCATTAAAATTAGTTAATTGCTGATAATTTATCCAAACTAACTGATAAATTAAGTCTCGGTCTCTAAAACAAAAATTAGTTCAGTTACTTTTGATATGTTAAGTTTCTGGATTCAATTCACTGTTGTTGACAAAAGCCAAGAATACTTGGGAGGTAGACATGAGTAGCAGTGGACCTTTGACATGGTAAGTGATAGCATCGTTGTCATGTCTGAGTGCCTGAAGTTAGATGAAATAATCCATATTTATTCCTGCCTAGATAAGTGACTGACTTTCAGAGGTTCTGGGATGTTAAAAGTTATGACTAATTAGTACCTATGCAAAAATGCTTAATGCAAGGCATCTAAATGATTGGCTGATGGCTTTATTTCAATGGACTTCAAATTACCCCCAAAGCTGGTGTCATAACCAGAATTAACTTAGATTGCAGAATCATATTTGAACCTGTCTGTAAGCATATTTGGAAAAGTTTTTAATATTTGGAAAAGTTTTTGTTTATTTTTTCATAATCCTATTAAAGCTTGCACCAGATATTTGCTTACTTAAAAGAATTTTTCCTCTTTCACAACTACTATTACAGATTGCTTTCATTATATGTTTTTCTCTCCAGAAATCTTACAAACCAAATAACCTCTAACATACACCATTCTTAGAATGATAGTTGTAAAATGAATCCATGTAGATCCATTGACTTCAGTAGAATCACATTGGTTTTGTCATTGAACAATAATTTATATATGTCTACCTAATCTTAACAAATGAATGATAAAAAATACAATGCTATTTGCAAAAAGAACATCAGTGTATGTGGCATTAGTGAATTATCACATAGCAAAAGATCTAGTGTGGAAAAAGTCACTGATAGAAATTCCAGGTAAAGAGGACTGAAACCATACATGTGAATCAGAAACAAATTTTAAAAAACAATGTTCCGTTTGTTTTTTTCTGATACTTTCACAGTAAATCTGTTATATAATACTAAGAAAATAATTAAAAATGCCAACCTGTTTTGTTTTCATGACAGAAACTAAACACAGTTCCCCTAATAAAATGTGGCATGAAATAATATTCCAGATCAGTTGCATAGATTTTACCTTGCTATTGATGCTAAAAGTAATGGTTTTTAACATTTATCATGATTCTATCATTTATTTACCACTATTCTACATACAGCTCTGACAGGAACAGCCCATAAAATGGGTTAAATTGTGAGCCTCTGCTTAGAATCTGGCCTGTCTCTTTCTATTTTTGTCTTTTACTGATTCTCTCTCTAGACATATCTTTCCTCAAGTTTCCCTCAGGCTTTTTTCAATCTCCTTAAGGTTTTTTTTCTTTCCCTTCTCTCCATGAGCTTTGTTTTAACTGTTCTGACAGTGTGTGGACTGTTTCCTGCAGTTCTTAAGCATTCATCATGTTCTCAGAAACAGCTTTGGTTGACTTCACCAGGGGCAGCACAATTTCGCCTGTGGTTATTCACTTTTCCTTACGTCTCTTTTCCATTTCATTTCATTGACTGGAAATTTGATTCAATTTTTTCTGCTCTGGCCTGGCTTCTTTCTTTTCTGCCACCTTTATTCTTTGTTGGTTTTCTGTCTCTCTTCTCTCCTACTGGTCGGATAATAGAAGAGCAGTGAATTAAGAAGCAGTCCTTTGTTTGGGTAGGACCTCTAAGAGACAGAGACAAATACTGCCTGGACTCAGGGAAGAATTAAGAGCCTTAGAGAAATTTCTTTAAATGACGTTTCTTACTCTCTAACTTTAAAAGCAGATCAGCCATTAAAATATTCAATACAATATTCAGCAGACTTGTTTTTTTAATGATTTTTTAATTTATTTGCGTGTTTTTGCTCACTATCTTATATTGCAAGCAGGGAGTTACAGCTGTCTTCACTTTGTTTAGACTTCATTTCATTCGTTACATTTTAGTTCATACTCAACTAAAAATGTCTCTAAATCTCTGATTTTTATATTAGGAAACTAAATTTAAAGATGAGAACTAAAATTTTTTAAAAAGCTTCCTTCTTTGATCAAATATTCATTTGGCTATTTTATACTCTGAATTATTTTTCTGAAGTTTCTTTATGTCAGAAAACCGTCATAAGTTTGTTTTTATGAACAATCTATTTGTGTTAACTCAGATTAAATCTTATAGCAGGATCAAGGTACTGTTGCAGGGTTTAGTCTCAGATGGTTTTGATGCTTCACTGGACACAGCTCACAGCTCCCTGTCTGGTCCTATTCTGCAGCTGCAAATCTGCAGGTGGAGCAGGAGCCATCCTCCTGGGGCCACCAGCTCCCAGGCTTCACCATCATGGGAGACTCCATTTCCCAACCAGAGAAGCACAGACTGCCGCCTTCTCCTTCAGTGCAGTTGGGGGGGTTCAAACTTTTGAAGCTGCAGAATCTCAGAGGAGATCCAGGTGCTCTCTTTCTCATCATCCCATACATCCTCAGAACACTGTGCTAACCTCCTCCCACAGCTGCTTTACTTGGTGTCAGAGATCCTTCAACAGCAGTACGCAGTCACATGAATCTGCAGGGAAAGTAAAATAGATAGCAACAGGTGAGGCAAGATGTTACATGTTTTTTTTCATTTTATCAAATGCTACATATTATTCTCAGCAGAGGGTACAAAACTCCTCTTGAACTCTCCTCTACAGAGACTCATTATACGGATGCACAGAATGTGCTCTGGAATACCATATTTCTGTGAATGTACTTTAATTTCTTAATTTCTATGCAAATCAGCTTTCAGATGGAAACAATGCATGAAACTAAAAGTATGTTTGGTAGTTTGTATTTTTAAATAGGAGACTGAAAGTGAAAAAATATAATTCTACACAATTTCTATGAGACAATATCCACATTATATTTATAAATAATATATTTGAATACATAGTGTAATAGTCATTAGAAAAAGTAATTTCATGTGTTCCTATCTAAGAGGCAAACTATGAAAAGGTGGGAGTGCCTTCTTGCAAAGAGGCTGGTTTGACCTCAGTCTTTTATTCCTCTCACATTTCAAATGACTACCCAAATCTTCCCCAATCTGCTCATTGCCAGCCCTCAAACTGGTACAAAGCCGCCAGCTTTCCTAGAACTAAACCATAAAATGCCCAATGCCATAAGAGGCATAAAACCCCTTTAAGAAAAATGTAATGCTATATACCAAGCAAAGTAACACAATAAATATATAAATAAATAACTCTGCCAGAAATTAACTCTTAATGCCATTAAAGTAATGAGGCATAAGGTCAAAGGAAAGGAAACAGGATTTTAAATTAGTATTTTCACTGCAATGATGGAACCACTGCTGAGACCCCTAATCCGTTCATGCTGACAGACCCATTATCTACAATTATTCTTTATTCAAGTGTAAACCACCATTATGCATGGAGCTGTTGCTACTGCATTAAAAATTTTAAAAAGCTATGTAGTGCAAGTAGCAACTGACTTCACAAAGCTGTAGGAGACTACTGTAAAAATATATCTTTCCTCTTGTCATCATAATTTGGGTCTTGTGTCTTTTTCAAAAAATTTAAAAAAAAAAAAAAAAAAACCCAAACATTTGAAACCTCTACTTAAATCACAAATTTGCACTAGGAGTTAGAGTCAAAGGTTATCTATCTATATCTGTATTCTATATCTATCATCTATATCCAAACATTTCTTCTGTAATGTGTGGCCTCATGTGAAGCTTGGTTTTGAAAAGCAGGAACAAGGATGGATGTTGAGTTACGTAGTAGATGTAATGCTTTTGAGTTTTCTGCTAAGAGTGGGTCCTGTCTGCTTCCATCTTATGCAGAGGAGAAACAGTTGCAGGTTGTTATGCAGAATGAAAGCAAAGCTTCTTCAAATTTTCAGTAATTTCATTAATTTCCAGTCCTGACCTTAAAAAAAAGATAAAAAATTGTTTGAAATCAAGGGGCATATTCTATGGGAAAGTTGTTGACACTTCGATACAAAATGTTTTGCAAACTTAGGAGAGACTGAAGAAATTTGCTTTCAAATAAATCATTGACTCACACATACCTAGAGGAATTGACAAGCATTAGAAAGCATATGAAAATTTTTTTTAATTAAAACAAAACAAAACAAAAAAAAAAACAAACAAAAAAAAAAAAAAAAAAGAGAGAGATCTTATTCCTGTCACACTCTTGATCCCCAAGCTATAAGCAGAGTGAGAAATGTTGATCTGGGAGCCTTTTCAGTTCTGCTATACACACTAAGAGTGAATCAGTTGCCCATTGCAGGGACAGATGTCATTGTGGAAACAGGAGAGAGATTTCACCGTGGCTCGCTTGGTAGCATGAGCTGATAGGTGTTGGCAAGAGTTACAAGAAAACTGTGTAGATGGTACTGGAGAATTAGAATAGAAAAGGAAGATAGCAATGCCTGCAATATGATCCATACCACACAGGCCTGGCATTTCTCCCTTTTTCTCTATAGAGAGGTTGCTGGTTACATGGCATAAGCATGTCATGTGAACGATCTATTGTATGTCACAAAGCACAGACGTGTTCTATGAAGCTATTTCAATACTTATTAGGTGGTCACCCAGGCAGAAACATTTTGTTAAAGAAAATAGAGTGTATTATCAATATGTTATACTTGCATCTCCAAGACTGGGCTAGTTATATAGAGAGAGCTCTGAATAACTCTAATCTATACCCAGGTTAACTCAAACCACATTTTTTATTACAGAAGTGACTTTTCCAGAAGAAAAAAAGGACAAATTATGCTTTTGGTTGATCTAAGGTCACAATTACATATAGATTATATTTCCAGAAGGACCTATAAGCATCCAGAATGGATACTGCAACTCAAGAATGATAACTTGGATCCAGCACAGGAATTTCTCTAAAAATTCATACTAGTAATTATCAACAGACTTTATTATGAATACTACTACAAAAAAGTATTTTTTAAAAAATCAGAAAAACCCACATTGTGCTGTTATGCCATTGTGTATTCTAAATTCTGGTCACACCATCCAAAACTATTTAGCTCAGCTGGGAAAGCTAAGCATCTTATGTTAACTTTCTCATTTCTTACTTCATTCCTGTGCAACACAGAAATAAGAACCAGTAGGAAAATAAAGGAAATATAAAAATCATTCCAGTGTAGAATTGTTAGCAGGACTAAACAGATATAGGCATAATTATTGAAAATTAATAAAAGTGATACATGCTCCAAGGTGTAAAATAGAGAGAGAAGTGTAAACAATGTCAGAAAAAACTCCTGCATTTATCTTATATGGCTTCTGATCTCATGATGAGTACTCTGCTCTGTTTTTAATATTTCTCACATCTGTCACAGCAACATTATTGCATTTTTAAATGTGAATCCAAATCCTGTAATAATCTATTAGATATAGACTTCCTCCTTGATAAGAAGGAGGTCTTGCCTGAGCAAAAATCTAGCTTGTATCATGGCCATTGTGTAAAGACATATTGCATCAAAATTAATGCAGGTAAAAGGATTATAAGCAACTCTGGAAAAGTAATAAACTGAAGAAGTAGGAATCCTGTTTACCTTTCTCAAAATTCCAGCTTTATGACACAAAATTTTTAATTTTACAATATAAAGATACAACCTTTGCCTGATTTTAACCTTTTTAAGTCTGTGGGAAGGGTGAGGATGCAAAGAGTGAGACCACCTCCTAACCCTTGCTCCTTGTGCCGAGCACAGTGGTAGCACCAGCAGCAAGACTCCTTTCAGCCATAGAAAGGCACCGAGGTACCACTGTGAGGAGGATGGCATTTGCATGCATGCACACAGATGTTGTCCCCGGGGTAGATGTGGTGGAAAGATGATGTGGGCTTCATGCAGATGGTGTCTCTAAAGAGTTTGACTTACAAATGTTGAGAAGTCTCACCCGAGCAGCTTATAACAGTCATATACAGGCATATTTTCATCAGCTCAGCAGAAACTCCATCCAATAGTCCAAGGCATCCGATTTCCTCTGCCAGATCCAAACACATTGGAGGCGCTAAAGATTTTTGATGAAACAAGTAAGAATAATTTAACAAGCAACATACTCTTTTCTAATCATACTTTGAAAAAAAAAAAAAAAAACAACTGAGTTTTTGTGGAACTGCTTTGAAAAAGATCTGTTCTGAACTGATAATACTCATGGAGGATTTCAATCCAGATTTCTATCTAAGTTTAGCAGAATTAAAGTAAGCTAAACATGAGGTTTTACACTGAAAAGAATCAGGCAGCCTGAACAGGCTGAATCTGTGTTTTTTCTGTCAACAACATACTGTCAAGGTAAGAAACCAGAAAGGAAAACCAAGGGGAATTAAGTATCTTAGTACTTTTATATTTCTCGATCTTCTTATCTTCAATATATGGCCCTGAGTATGATACAGACATTTGGACTTTAATGTACATATGTTTTGCTGATTAGGAATACCAATTAAAACTCAGACACCAGAGTGAAAAGAGCAGGCATATTTTTGTGGAAATAACTAAATAATATAACAGAATAATACAGAAAACATACAGTAAGAAAAGACAGAATAGTGCACTTAAACAAATAGGGAAATACAGGGTAATGCATCAAACCGTTACTACCTGAGAGAGAGAATAGTGATTAAGCAAGATCCATCACCACTTGCATATGTTACCATCATCCAGATCCACAGTGGCTGGACAGTCCCGGTTACAGCGAGGGTTTGGAGAGCCTGTCCTGGTGAGTGGGAAATCCTACATGGTGTGTCCACCCATAGGTGAGGCTGCCAAAGTCACTGTGAGCAGGCCCAGCCCTATATACCAAAAATCAGCAAGCCAGAATAACTGGCACCTTTGTTTTAAGCAGAAATATCTGGTTTCAATCTCCCAACATCCTACAATTATTAATGTCACCTACTTAAACTTCTTCATCATATGAGGGTAATGGAGTGGAAATAGTCAGGCTGTAGTTACGGCATTCAGTATGCTGGCTTTAGAATATCTACAAACATTATGTTAAACATGACTTCTATCTGAACCTATCAGACCCATCTGAGCATCTTTCTGCTGAGCAAATTGCTTGTACTGTCTTCTCACTGGAAGAAAGGCTATTGCTATAGTCGCCACGTTGACATGAGATCTCATTTTAAAGGGAAATAGCCTGTACAGCAGGTGCATTTTGAATTGTTCAGTTTCATTTTTCTTACATTTTTGGATGATAAAGGCATTGCTGGGTGTGCTAAATGTAAACCATTCACATAAAGGAATATGAAATTCAATCCTTTTTGGCATAATATGATATGATTTCACAATTCTTTAAGCAACGTCTAAAAGGTCAAGCAAGTGTGAAAATTGTAAAGATAATTCATCAGAAATAGGAGTAACAGCAGTAGCCAAATGGAAAAACAGCAAAAAAGAGATAAAAGATGCATTGGGTGATTTATACAATAGATATAATTTCCGGTAGATTAACTGAATAATCTATGCATGCAGCTCTGTGAAAATCCAGAGTAATCTTTCTGTAAACTTTTTTGAAATAATTTCTGAAATACTTTTCTCATAATTTTTCATTCTATGCCTTGCACGTTTCCTTCTCATTTATACAGTTAAATTACACTCTATTCTAGCCCTTAGTATTTTTCTGTATTGAAAAGGACAATGCAGAAATATATTTTTTTTATACTGAGGGGTTATAGTGTGGAAAATCAATATAACATTACAGAATGTTTCTTATAGAATTGTTTCTACCTAGAAGTACTACATCCTGTCGGCTGTGTAACCCATGGTTGAATTTTGAACCCTGTGGGGTGTGGCTTCACCCAAGTTGTGATGGTGATGGTGATGGTGATGGTGACAGGAAGAGATTCAAATGACAGCCTGATGGAGTCATCACAGCAATGTTTGTAACACGGGGAGTGTAGGACAAACAGAACAAAACTATAACAGTGACAGGTTTGATGACAAATAAGTATGTCCCTTTCATATTTATAAATTTTTCTTGGAGTATTTTCTCTCTCCTATCATCTCTTTCTTCACCATCACCACTTGGCTATTTCCCTATCAATCAAAACTTCTGTATTGGCTTTGTTTTAGTGTCTTTCACTTTTTTCTTGTAGTGTTGTTTGTTATTCCATCCTAAGAAATAGTCACGTTAACCCATGTCACCTGTTGCTAGATTTGTCTCAAAAAAATATTGTAGAAAAGAAGAAAACACAAACTCGTATTTCAAGGACTTAATATTTCATTGATTCTACTCTCACAGCATAAACAGCGAATATTAAGATCTTAGGGGGCTGATTGCTCAGTATAGCAGTTTATTATTTGCAAATTTTATTTTATGTTTATTCATATTTATTTATAGTGCCTTCTTATATGCACTGCACTTTTATGGCCAGTCATTCTTGAACAGACTTTTAAAAGTGCTCTACAGAACCAGGTTTTCTGAAACACAGTCAGCTGCAGAAACTGAGAGATCAAGCCGGACCAAGGTATTTTCTGAATTAACCAACACTGAAGTAGGTGAAATTTCAAAGCAAGTTAAAGGCTACTGCAGATCCTAATTATGTAAAAAATGGTGTGATTAGTCTCTTATAAGAGGTGGGTGAACTGAGTGAGGCTCTAGATTGTGTTTTGTTACACAGTTAAAAAAATTTAGTACCTGGACTTCCCTATGCAAGCGCTTCATTGTCTAAAAGCACTCAGGCTGCAGGTGTCTGCAGGAACAGCTCTCCTAACGGCCACAGCCACACACCTAGATGCTTCAGGGGCTGCCAACTTCAGCTTTGCCTTCAGCTGCTCCTCATCTCATCCATGTACGTTGCCGTAGCCCAAAACTCTGTAAGAATAGCATGCTCTAATCATCCTTTTAAACATCTTGCTCAGCCCGTCTGCAAAGCTACATGGAGTTTCCACAGCCTCTGCTGCCATATCAGGCGGAGTGAGCCTAGGGCGAACAATTACCCCTCTTTCTTGAGAAAATGACAAAAGTGCTGAAATTAAGAAACTTCTTTTCATGCCAATGGCCCAGAATGCCTGACAGCAACAGAAAAGGGTGAAGCAACTGTCTGCCAGTAACCTAACAGAACTGTTCCTGAATACTGGGAAACCGTTTCTTTTCCAAACATGGAAAAGCAACACAAAAAATGTTTCTTTTCTAAACACTGTACAGCAGAAGAAAACCATTTGACATCACTGTTGTATCTCATGGGACTGCCCTGATATAACCGTTCTGGCAGCCTTCATAGTCTGGGTGTTCATCCAACTTAACCTTAATTACACATTTTAGCTATGCAGCTTAGAGTGAGGTAACTAAAAGCTATAAATCTTGCAGAACAGAAAAAAAAAAAAAAAAGAAAAAAAAAAAAAAGGTACAATTATGTGAGCTAAATACTGCTTGGCAAGTATTTGACTGACTGATAGTCATCCTCCATCTGGGATCTGATAGCTTCTTTGAAGAAAGACACAGTCAGTCAATTTGTCTGGCACCCTGTTTTATTCACTTTCTCCACTTTAGTCTCAGTTGTTTCCAATAGCTGAAGGAATAAAAGTTACAACACAGTTTCTTAATGCCTAAAACAAAAAGGAAAAAAAAATCATTTAAACTTTTTCCTCTCTCCTTTCTGCCCCAGAAGCAACAAGGAAGAAGGCATTTCCTGCAAGTCCTGCAGGTGACTTCTTTTTAAACTAATAGAAGCAGAGATGTAAAATCTTAGTCAACTCACAGTCTACACGGAGAAAATTACTCTCTCCTCTTAGAAAGTACGAAATCCTACTACATCTTCTTAAACAGCCCATCCTGGAGTTTTTGAAACTCTTCCAGGGCACTTCATTAACTTGAGCCTCTCTCCCTTCCTGCAATTCATGCATCAATTGCCATCTAATAGTGAATAATTTTGCCCTGTTACATGTTTTCTCATTTGAAATTATGTTCTGCCATAATCTGTGTTAGTTTCTGCAAGAAACTACTGTACTAAATTGCTGCTGTGACACAGTCTCTTTCTTGTTAAATGAAGGTCAAGAACAGGCTCTTTTTTTTTCTAAATGACTATTTAATTGCTATTCCTTTCCACATTGATCCTGTAAAGGGCTTCCACTTACATCCCCTTATTGTGGGATATAGTCCAGTGGATGGCAGAGCCCAGTTTTGCAGGTATATTCTGGATTGGAGGGTAATGTAACTAGGACATAGTATAGTTCAGACATATTAGTCCATCTTAATATTAAGACAAATCACCACTACTGTTCCTTACAAGTCATACAACATTCAGTTCCTTATTTGCCTTTTTTGAAACTACCCCTGGAACAGGGAGAATGGGTGGCAGAGAGGTGAAAATTATATTTCTTAGATGGCTGTTGAAGACGGTCTCATAATTTTTATTTTGTAGAAAACACATTTCAGACTTCATAATAGATAGGCTTTTCTAATAAATATAAACAAATATAATCTACAGCAAGCTAGGAGATCAGGGATTGAGCTATTGAGGCAATTTTTTCAATCATCTGTTTGCAAATTCATTTACTTTTGGATGAAACTAACCAGGAAGATGATTCCCAGGAGTGCCGTTAATAATGGATACTTACTGCAGAGTCTCAGATTAGAGAAAATCTTCTGTAAAACCCCCAAGTAATGGGGATGTCAGGTTCTCAATAGAAATAGTTATACCTTCAGATCCTTTTGTACTGCACCACCCAGGTTACTAATGTAGACATAGACTTTTTTGTGCAGCAGTCTAACAACATGGTTAATATTAACTGTTAAATTTAAAAACACAGGTACTCCCTAAACAAAGCTCACTGTACAGTTTCCATAGTGCTTTCAGGTTTACACATTAGTATTTGATAAGAGAAAAAAAAAATAAATAAATGAAACCATGTGGAAAGAAAGTAAAAAAGTTTCAGTTGAGATTCACCTTTATGGTCCAAGCAGTTGTTTCTCCCTGTGAAGAGCTCAGTATGAGTTTTACTTGTAAAATAAAATGAGATTCAAAATGTCTAATAGTCTATATAAATGAGGAAGGAATCTTATTTTAAACTCTATAAAGAAAGGAGAACACAGAAGAAAAAGGAGCATCTGAACATGGAACAAAACTGTTGTAAAGGGAAAGCAAATAATACATACAGCAAACAGTTTATACCTTTCATGAACTATGCAGTCCAAAATCAAAACCATTACAGTAGCTTTTGGTTTAAAATGCCAGATTCTTTTCTAGATCAGTGTTGCTCATCTCCATTTGAGAAAAACACAGGAAAGGAAAATTGAGAATGAGGATGGTACGGAGCTGGTTGGTGGTCCTTTATCAGCTGAAATGTGAATCTAAGCTTCTACAACAATTAACTGTTCAATCATGTGAAACCTCTTTCATGTGGTAAAATCCTTATAATTGCAAATCCTAATCATAAAATCAGACAGTAGGAGTTTTTCCAACAAAAGTCTTTAAATATAGTTTTGACTAAATGCTACATCCAAATCACTAAAACCGTAAGTCATTGTGGTGTCCCCACTGGTCTAGTAAAAAGAAATGGTCAACATCATCAGTATTATAACAGAGATTTATTATGAAATCTTCACATTGTTGCTCACTTTCTCCAAGGAATGACAAACAATACAATAAACCATTTTAGTGCTGAAAGATTTTTGTGAGTAAATAAAGCAGGAAAGAGTAAGGATTCTTAGCTTCTCTGAAGTAAAAGTGAAATTTCTTAAGGCTAAAGGATTCATATATAAGCCACAAAGTTGATGTCATACAAAAAGGATTTGAAAAGGAAAGGCTTGCCATTATCACTGCCTTGTACTGAGATCAGGTCTGTTCATGCCGGGTCCAATCTCTAGTTACTTTTGGTTATTCTGACAACTAACCTATGGACCTGATTTAGGTGCTATGAATACCATTTGTCTTTCTTATGTATGAGGTCCCAAAGAGCTCTTATGTCTTGGAGAGTTTCCAATTTATTACTGTATATAAAATCTTATTTATTTGGTTTTAGACAGCATTTAAGAAGTGCAGCTAGAACTTCAGATGCAAACATGCAGTAGACACAGTTTCTGGACTGAAGGTCAGGTGATGTAAATGTTGCTTTGAAAATCTAAGAACAGTTAAAGGAGCAAGGGGAAAAGGTAGGATCAAAAAAACCACATGGGTTGTTAGACATCATAGGCATGGGTGTAGATGGGGTTTTTAGTAATTATTGATACCGTAAATAATGGCATCTTCTTTATTTCCCTCAGGAGATAGTATCTTCCACATTGCAAATCTGATTAGATTTGGATCAAACCTTGAAATTCACTTATACGCTCTTTCCCAATCAAGTGGCTGCAGGCTGCTGGTGGAAGGTTCAACCGGTAGCAAAGCTGAGCACTTGTCTCTCTCACACACACAAACATACACACACAGAGGGCACAGGGACACACACACAAGGACACTGACACGGCCAGTCATAAAGACTGCCAGACAAGGTCCTGCCTTCAACAGCACCCCCGTACAAGGCTCACTTAAAACACAAGCTCAGATAGCCAAGTCTCCTTTTCTTCAGCTGACAGAGACTGAAGTTCACTAGCGCAGGCACACACACGACATGCACCAGGTTCACAGGCAAATGTACATTCAGTGGTTCCGAGTACCAGCATGGCCCCTCTGTCCACCCAGCACCCCTGCCCCTCCTATGCACCCCACAGGTCCCCAGTTCACTAGCTGGACCGGCTCAATGCTCATTGCAAACACACAGCACTGACACATTCCTCAGGCACCCATGAATACCTCAAATCCTCATGTTGCTCTCCTTTCCCATTTGCAAAAGGGAAATTTGGAGTTAACGAAGTTCAGGTTGGTCCACTCCAAAGTTGTGTCTGGAGTTTCTTAATGGCCCATCAGCTAGTGTCTGGGGGGCTTGATCTTTGTCTTCAAAATTGTCTCTATTATCCCTTCCCTACAAGGCTTGTGTCACTGTATATTTTTGTTTATCATTTCCCCCTTTACTTATTATCCCCTTTACATTTAACTGTTGGGGTTTTTTACAGTTTTCCTTGACTGGATAACCTTAATTAATCAGATGTTCTCATCTTCCATGTACCCTTACAGTACCCTCAGCTCCTCAACCCCAGGGTGACTTGTTAGTTCTGGGATGGGAAAGAACCCAGCAGAGCTCAGCAGAGCCACCTGTCCCAGGTCTTCTCTTTTTATTAGGTCGGACACAGCTCTGGTCATGACACAGCCTCCTCTCACAGCGTTTTGGGATTTGACTCTTGAGACTGCTAAAGGCCACTGCACAAAAAAACATGGGGCATGTTCCCTTAGGCATGCTCACCAACTTTCCTGCTCCTTCTTCCCCTGCTATCGCTGTGCATGCAGTTAGAAACAGGGATGTTTGAATCCACATGGCGAGGCTATGCATGCACTACTGAAATCCAACAAGAAGCTCTCACAGCAGGGCCTGGCCAGGGAAAGGATTTTGAGTTCATCATCAAAGAAACCATGAGGATCACTAGTTTAAAAACATCATTATTGTTATAAGTAAAAAAAAAAAAAATCTCACCAATTTTTATTTTCATTTACATTTTTGAATAATGATACTAGATTTAAAAATTGGCTGTTATCCAACAGAGCCTAAGAAGATTAGCATAGTTATCAAGAGAGGCTTACAGATGCTGTGTTGTTTCAGCTTTTCACCCATGATAAATTTTAACTATTTGCAAGTGGTGGCAATCACTCTTCTTGTATAGTACAATTTCATTAATTAACTAGTTTTTCAGATTCAGACTTGTCAGAAATTCTGAAGATAAAGCTCAGCCATTAAAGCTCACAGCCATTCAAGTTGTGTTGGGCAACCCTCTGAGATAGCTTTTAATAAAATCTTTATGTGACACTACAGACTTTTAGGATTCCTCCCAGCTGCCATTTTTCAAAGTTAAAGGAACTTCATTTTACTGTTAAGGGGGTTTGATAAAGACTTAATTTTTACTCACTGCTTTGTCTTCATTCATCATTCTTCACAGATGTTTCTGTTAATATTTTATGACACTTAGCAAAAGAGGATTGTAGATTCTGATTTTTTTAAGCTTAGTTATTATATTCCTCTGCCACTACATTTCAGTACTGATTTTGTAAGGATTTTAAACAAAATCTGGCTTGACCATCATCTTTCCTTTCTGTCTTCTTTTGTTGAACTGTTGTGTTTTCTTGTTTTTTCTGAAACAGACCACATGCTTCAAGCTCTTGCCACAAAAGACAGAGGAAGTGTAAACCATATTCCATTTTGTTAGCACTGTAAGTCAAAACCATTTTAAACTACTGTTGAGTGTTTCCAAGCTATGTTATTAAGTTTAAAGAATGTTACATACCTTGTGTATTATTCTGTTTTGGGTTTTTTTTATAATTTCTTGCTTCTCAAATTAAACAGCTGTTGGATCAGGAAGCTTAAATATTGCCTTGAGTTCTCAGGTCACTGTCACAAAGGCTTCAAAGTTATTGACGGTATCTGGAATTGTAAATCTTTGCTGCTCTTGCAGAATGCTTGTAATCTTTTATTTTAACCTTTCAAAGTCATGGTAAGATTATCTTTTAAGCATCCTTCTCAACTCTCATCAAGATGTTTTATAGTTTCATTGAGGAATCCAATGTTATGTCAACAAGCACCACTTATCTGTTATCATAGTGATAGCTTTTCTAAGTCTAAAAATCACAAAAAACTTTTAAAAGTTCAGCATTCTCCAGATTTTTTAAGTTAGAATAGAGGACAATAACTTTTCTTTTTGTTTTGTTTTGGTTTGGTTTTTTAGGGATTGCCAAGTCCAGTAGCCTGATGGAGGTGATGTTGCCACAGTTCCATGTCCCCAGGCCTAGCCAGTAGTGAGGCTGAACACATATTCCCAACAGGCACTGATGCACACACATACACAGGACCTAAATACACATAGAAATAGCCAGGCTCACACAAAACCAGACACATTCAGCACTTACACAAACACAAACATCACTGATGGCTTCACCCTGTTCCCCTCTCTGGTTAAAACCAGTGAAAACCCGTTCATGAAAAGTATATACATTGCCTCATGCACTAACACATACATGCAAGCAGGTCTCTCCAGTAGCTAGCCCAGACTCATGACCTTAACAGCAGATCACCACCCGGCCCCATGATCTCTCTGGTATCCAGCATGGACCTCCTGGTCTCTCCAGTAGCTGTCGCATGGACCCTCTGATTTCTACAGTATCTGGCCCAGATATATGGCTGCTCCAATATTTGGCTCCCAGATGTCTTACTCCACTCCCTGGCTAGCCCTGTGTGATGCTTTTCAGAAATCACAGAGGAGCCCAGGCACCCCCACAGCATTCATGTACCCCAGTCTCACTGGATGCTGCTTCCTGGGTACCCAGGTCCCTCTGATCTGAGTCCACCTAGCACTCACAGGTCACTGTGATTCTACTCCAGTGGCTGCACTCAGACCCCACCACCCTGCCACACACACCCACACGCACACAGAGTCCCTCATCAAGGAAAACAAGTAGAAATGGAGCTTAATGAGAAACCAGGACCAACTGCAGGCACCAGGCACAGGCAATGGCCAGACAAGCATACTAATCTGTCGACTGTTTATACCCAACAAAGCCCTGTAATGTCCTGTTGCCTCTATTTTCACACATATGTTTCCCCTCAGTCAACCCTGATGCCTCCCTTTCCTTGCTTTGGTTCCCGCCATGAGTTTTGTGCAATCCCCAAATGTTTTTTCCCCCCAGCCGTGATCTCCAGTCTGTAAGTGATCTCAGGACAGCATTTTCCAAGGAGTCACAACAGTGGGTGTCACTCCAGACCCATGGCATTGATGTCCTCCTGGGATGCCCTAGGGGGCCAGGGAAGCAGCTTGTGTCCCTGACTGGGCTATTGGGCTTCCCCTGCTTGGCATTGCGCTGCTCTGCTTATTTATGTCTGAGAGACTGGAAGAAGGCAAGTGTCACTCCTGTCTTCAGGAACAGCATGAAGGGAAATTCACTCCTTCTTCAAGAAGAGCAAGAATGGCCAGCTTCACCTCAGTCCCTGGGAACACGATGGAGCAAATAATTCTGGAAACCAGAACACATGAAAAATAAGGTGATCAGTAGTCAACATGGATTTATGAATGGGAAAGCTTGCTTAGCCTATTTGATGGCCTTCTACAATGAGGTGAAGAGCTTGGTGGATTAGGAGAGAGCAGTGGATGTCTACCTCTATTTTACTAAGATTTTCAACACTATATCCCATAACATCCTCATAGAGAAACTAATGAAATACATCTAGATAGTAGATAGTGGGGTGGACTGAAAACTGACCAAACAGCTGGGCTCAGAAGGTGGTGATCAGAGGCAAAAAGTTCTACCTCTAGAGGTATACAGGGATCAGTACTGGGTGTAGTAGTATTTATACTCTTCATTATGATTTGGGTTAATGGGGCAGAGCATACACACCGCAAGTTTGAAGGTGATACAAAACTGGAGGAGTAGCTGATATGACAGAGGGTTGTGCTGGCACGCAGAGGGACCTCCACAGGCTGGAAAATTGAGCAGACAGGAACCTCACGAAATTTAACAAATGGAAATGCAATGCTCACCTGAGAAGCAATAATCCCAGGCACCAGTACATATGTAGTGCTGACCAGATGAAAAACAAATCTATAGAGAAGGATCATGGCATCTTGTTAGACACGGAGTTGACCATGAGCCAGCAATGCAGCCTCATATTAAAGAAAGCCAAAATCATTCTGCTCTACATTAGGGAGAAAGTTTTCAGCAGGTTGAGGGGAGCTGCTGAGCACTGGTGAAACCACAATGGAGTGCTGAGTCCAGTTCTGGACTTCCCCATACTGGATTTGATAAAGGCCACAAAGATGACTAAGGAGCTGGAACATCTCTTATATAAGGAGAGGCTGAGAGAGCTGGGACTGTTCAACCTGGAGATGTGGAGAATCAGAGAAGATCTTATCAATCCGTGTAAATACTTGATGGGAGAGAATGAAGAGGAACCAGACTTTTCTCAGTAGCGACTGCTGACAGCACAAGAGGCAGTAGGCAGAAGTTGAAAACCCAAATACTTCATTTGGACACAATAAAACATTTCTTTACTGTGAGGGTGGTCAGACACTGGAATTAGTTGCCCGGAGAGGTTGTAGAATCTCTCTCCATGGAGATATTCAAAACCCAACAAGACATGGTCACGGGCAACTTTTCTGGCTGACCCATCTTGAGCAGGGGGTTGAACCATATCTAAAGAAGTCCCTTCCAATCTAAATAATTCTGTGATTATATGAGATGAGTTTTTACTAACACTTTTAAATAAAAATGTCCACTTTTTTAAAGCAGAAAATTCTACAGACCTCAGAATTCCATTTTCATAATCCAGGTAACATATTAGTTATTTTAAATATTGTAATACTTCCACAATTCAGGTCCATTGCTTTTACAGTACTGCTGAGACGTACAAAGCAGTGTATTTTACACTTTCAGTCAGTACATATTTCTCTTGGACTCTACATTCTCTGTGTGGATTTGGATTTGTAAGTACATCTTTTAGGAAAAGAATACATGGTTGAAGTGGAGCAAAAAATAAGAAAAGGTGACAGATTACTTTCAAAGACATCCATCCAGAACCACCAAAGTAGGAAAGAAAAAGCAAGCAGGGACATCTATGGACTGAAGAAGGGGAAATGTTTATTTAACTGCATCATCCCAGCAACATCCCAAGAATACTTTAAGTTGCTGGTCTTGAGGTCCCTCCACTTCTTACTTTCCTCACAAAGGTAAAAATTTCCTGTGGCCTGCACTAGTAATAGTTTATTATTCATTTTTAATGCATTTACTCATCTTCTCTGAACACTGTGTCCTCTCATTTCCAAATATTATTAACCAACGTGTTTTGCAGCAATCATGATCCTCACTACCAGAGTTGGGCAGAGGAACCATCTTCCTCTTTTGCATCCCCTTCACACGTTGGCTATCTCAGTCAAAGCCCAGCTTTCAGTAATCTGAAAATCCTACCGGGTTTGTTTTTAAATTGTGTTGGAACAACTGCAAGCTATCAAGATAGACCGATCTTAAAAACTATTATTCTGTCACCTGGGTATTACTACACGCTTCACTGAAATACAAAAACTGGCCTTACACTTACTGTAAACTTAGCATATATACTGCTGAGTGCACTGCAATATGAAGTAAACAAGTTCAGCTAAACCTGCCACTGATAGTGAATAGTTCATGCAAAAATTCGATAAAAAATCTGGAACTATTATAATTTTCATTATATCATTACCTAATTTCAATTGACTTGTAAGGAACCTTTTTTCTTTTGTAATCAGTCTGATTCAGTATGAACTCTGCACCATATTCTGCTTGGTGGAATCATGATAAATGCGCAACACATTAGTAGAAATGTTTCAGCCTAATGGATGTATAATCCATGAACCAAATATCTTTGATATATCATGATCCTGGAAAAGTTAGATATTAATGGTACCAAGGGAGCTATTATGATCTAGTTTGCTAAAAAGAGTATTCAGATTAATCAGATTCAGGGCCATTCTACTGTAAAGAGTGACTTGAGCTAATATGACACTCGAACTCCCTTCACATAAAGTTAACTTGGAATATTGTGGAGGTGTATTAAAGGAGACTAGATATATAAGCATGGTGAGGATGGTTGCACACTTTGTATTTTTTAGTTAAAATCACATGTGACAGGAGAATGAAATCTGAGAATGAGACAATTTAATTCAATTACTATTTTGATTTTTATTGTGTTCTTTGTCTTACTGCTTTAAACCATGGTTTGGGAAATACTTAACATTTTGTCAGTGAGGCAACACTGTAATCTACCACTGTAGATTAAAGATTCATATAATATATTTAATAACTGATTTGCAGTCTAAGATATGCTTTGTATAAAACCCCTTACATTACATCAACTGTTGCAAGAGGCTGATTTCTGGAAAAGGGCTATAAAATCCTGCAATTATAATCAGGTTATGAATGATGTTCTCACTTAATTACAAATCCTGATTAGGGTCTTCTATGCTAGGTGCTCTTTAATATTAAGATTAAATAATGAGCTCCATAAAAGCTATCCAGTTTGCTTGACCTTTATATAACACTGGGTCAGATATCAGCGTATTGTAAGTGCCCGTTTTATGAGTCTGTTAGCTCAATCTATGTGTCAACTATATTCGAATTCCATTAATACATCTGTTGCCAGAACACAGTCTAATAAAATAAGAAATGGTCAGAGACTGTCAAAAAAGGCTTTTTTCTCAGTCTTATGACCTAGAAAAGAATCCTAAGGGAAGGCTACTAAGTAAATTAAGGAATTTTCAGACATATGCCTATGACGTTTAGTCAGAGTCAGAGATGCATGAATTTAACACCAAGTAAGGAGGTAATGCAGGCAAGTATAATTATTCATCTGTAACAATCCTCTTTATAATTAAAGCCTATATTTAATCTTCTTAAACTCGTTGGTTTAATTTTAAGATTCATAAATTTATATATATAATGAAACAAAAAATGTTAATACTGTAATCTGTCTACTGGAAAAAATATCACATAATATTTTATGAGCATTCATAGAAAAATATAAGAAAATAAAAAAGCATTGGAAAAAGTGTTATTTTCCATAACCATTTCAGTGATAAAGCTTAGCTTGCAAAAATGAATTGCCAGGTCACAGGCAGGTAAATTCTGGCAACAAAGTTTAAAACAAGTTCACGTGAGATGTGCCTGAGAAGTGGTAGTATTTAATAACACAGAAATATTAATAATACTTTTGGGCATAATTCTGCAGAAAATGTAATGCTTTTAGGTCCAGAATAAACTGCAGTAATCCAACCCAAATCTCAAACTGTTCATTTCAAATGCTATTACTCCTGAATTTTCTGAAGATTGACATTAAGATTGTTCTTGCTCATATTTTTGAGATTCTCTGGTTTTGGCTTCTCTCTTCATCAGAAAGAAGCAGTGATTAAGAAGTCTATTATTTGAGAAGTCTGTCCAGCAAAGAGGAAGGGCAACCGAAGTCACTAAGCTGTATTTCCCAGAAGTTCAAAACTGCAACAGTTCTTTTTTGTCTGTTTGTTTTCATCAGAAATTAAAATATTCAGTTTAAACGTGTTCAGTGTTTTCAACAAAAAATTAGAACTATACTTTTCCCTGATAGCTGAAATTTTAAAACAAAAAAGCAAATAAGCTCATTTGCTGAAGAGCTATAAACCTCCATAGCATTAAAAACTTTATGTTAAAAAAATTGAATTCTCAATGTCCTATTGCAGAAAGTGAGATAAACCAAATAATTCCCTTATTGCACCTAGCAACAGACAAAAAATGGCCCAAAACACAAACTGACAAATAAGGACTTATAGAAAACAACATTTATGATAGCAAGACTGCCAGTAGAAAACATAAAGCTGTTTTTGCCATTGATTTAATATTGGTTCAAAAATACTAAAATACGAAAAAATAAAGTGTTTTCATCATTATGACCTGTGCTAGACTTTTTGTTAGGCACAGAATACTCACTGTAACTAAACCTTTTATTTCAAAGTATATGTGTAGTTGTAAAAGTTTGCAGTGCCTATTGCAATATTAGCCTGTAGTTCTCAAGGTTTACTGTCAGATTTTATATCTTAGCAGAGATGTATGCTGGAAATCTGATCCTGCTATAAAATTTAGGAAAAAAAATTTTCATAAACAGACTCTGTACCTGTCTGAATTGTAATGCGGTAATGAGTTAACTTCTGACATCTTTAATCATGTTTGAGACAGTCCTATTTCAAACTAATCTCTGCCATATTCCCTCAGTAACAATTTTGCTTCATTAAAGAACTGCAATTTTGTCCTGCATAATATTATACCTGGGCTTGTATAATCTGACTTCTCTTGTCATTAGTGTGGTTTCTTTCAGGTCTTTCAATATGTTTTTCCCACTGAAACCCTCAGGAATAATCAAATCTGTTAAGTAGCTCACTCTAGACATCCACGTCAAGCTGGAGATTCAGAGGGGATTCTGGGACTGGGTACAGTTATGAAAAATCACCTGTTCTAAACATTAAATTTGAGCTTGAAGAAACCTGCCTCTGGAACTTCTTTTCTTCCTCCACAGACTGTAGTCTGAAAAAAAAAAAAAAAAAAAAAAAAAGACTGGTTACCTATCTTCTAACATCTACCATTACGTGAGATGACTTCTGCTTCTAAATGATGAACTGTTTCTCTCTAACCCCTTTTCTCTTGGGTTAGGTAACATGTCTCCTCCATTGGAAGTGCTGACTGCAGTGACTCTCACATAACACTCTCCATACCCTTCCCACCTTATTCTCCCTAGGAAACTATGTACTGACTCAAGACCCATATCCAGGGGTTCCAAATTCTAAGTCCTCTGTAAGCCTAGGTTGTAAACTAGTTCTCTTACAACCATTGTTTTAAAAAACTTTCAAAATCCTGATTTAGAATTATGTTCTTAAACTTTACAGCAGGTTTTAAGAATGTTTTTTTGACACTACCTGCCTCAGAAAAGCTTAGCCAAGCTTGGGGATGTTCAACAGTTTAAGAAAATCTGCAGGTGGATTTAGCATTACAATTTCCAGCTTCAGGGCTGCTAGTGTCATGTGTGCAATTTATAGGAAAGAGCAATGGCAAAAATGCCACTACACACAACAGGTCTGCTAATATCACAGAGATACTTTCTGGCTCTCAGCACTGCTCTGAGTTAGTATATAGAGTTAGTCTTGCATCCCTGTGGCCTGTGATCGGGACAGCAGAAAAGGAAAGCAAAGCCACATTTTAATTTACCTGGCTCTAGGGTATCTGTGCAGATGACACTCATTTACCAGAAGTAAACATGAAGAAAAATGCTACTGCAAAGAAGTAATTTATTTGGGATAGTTTTTCCTCCATTTTGGACCCCATTGCTTATGGAGTTTTCTCCTCTGTTCCATACAATTTACTTATCATAGAGTCAGCATGTATACAATGTTAAATTACTTTGCACATATACATTATTTCCAATCCTTCTCTTACTGCTTATGTGTAAACAATGTGGCACACCCTATGTAGGTCAGTCCAGTGACTCAGAGGTATGAACGTCTTCTCAAAAAAAGAGGGGAAGCAGGGAGAGACATCCCTGTATGCAGGTGACACAGGCTTCAAGTCAGCTCTGTTCATATGACAAGTGAAGATGATGATGAATGAGATCTCCTGTGGAACACAATGTTATTATAACATCTTACTTGATGACTGAAAATACAAAGAGATCCTTGAAACTCTAAAGGGGTCAATATTCTTTATGTCTGAATTGATGAAGTAGGTGCCTTACCATGACAAAAACATCGGGTGGGCTTTGAACACAAACTGAATAAGATGTCTAGATAATCTGGGAAAAACTAAATGCTACGATGTTGAAACTCATATGTTTTCAAGATTGCAAATAAAATGCAACAGAGTCTTTATAATTAGCAATCACAGGAGCACCAGAATCAAGTACAAAAACAGAAGAATGACTATTTGTTTTAAAACAACCTTGCTTAATCATCCTGTGATCGCTCAAAGAATGATGAGACCTTTTAGAAAATCATTAGCAGTGCTGTCTTGGCCAGCACCTTAATTAGACTTTCTATGAACTTGGGAATTTCGGTAAAGGTGACATTTACATCAAAGGATTTTCCTTTTTGTTTTTTCAATGTATGATCATTTAAGAGGATACAGGTCATTTATGCTGGCATTAAGAGCTTTTCATTCTTCTCCAGGTTCCAGGTATCATTCATGCAAATTAATTCATACAGCCATTAAAAAGCCTATTAATCTCTTTAATATCCAAGAGGCTAGTAACTTAATCATTTTTACCTTTTGCTATGTTGTAAGAACTTGTCTGTTTTCTTGCTGTTAACCTACCAATTTTATGATTGCATTGAAGTAAAGCCAGTTCTTCCAGTGAGAAAGGCAAGGGTGACATAGATAAATAATTTCCTTCTTAAATTATTGATCTTTAATTTGAGGTCTACTTAAGCTATGACATTCTTTTTTCCTCTTGCTGTAAATGACGTTGTGGTCGCTGCCTTTCTGACGTAGGATCTTCATATAAAATAACAGCTTTATATAAAAGGAATTTACTTTAAAAAATAAATTCCAGGCATTAGACTATAATGGAAACATCTCCTTCATCATATATTTTGATGGAAATAAATTGTTATTTTCATGAGAATTATCAGGATGAAAAGGAAAAAAATATCTGTTAGATTACATCTGGAAAGAAAAGCCAGACACAGAAAATATTAACAAGAAAATTTTCCAAGAAAGTTGTCATCTTAGATTTCTTCTCTGCTCTGTCCTTGCCTAACACTTTAATAAGAGTAACGCACCCCTCCATGTAGATGAACAGCACAGCTCTGGTGCATAGAAGAGGTTATTAATGTCTCTGTAAACAAGGCTTCATTTATTTATGTGCTTAAACACAGATTTAGGAATTTGGGGCGGGGGGGGGGGGGATAGAGTTTCAAAAATACTGGTTCAGCTAAAACATTGTTCTGTCACAGGTGACTGGCTACATTCTATAAGATGTTATGGAGGGATTCAGACCATGAGTTCATAATATTGTTGGAGTTTTGTTTGGTATGGAGGAAAGCATTACCTGAAATACATAAAGATATAATGGGTTATGCATATATCATCTAGTGATACACTGCTTCAATATAGCATTATATGAAGATTGAAGTAACTACCTATTGTCACAAGAAGACTCATTTAAAACCATCCCCTGCCCCTTTCTTAGTAGGTTTTGATAGTGAAGATTGCTTCTCAGTGGTGTCTATATAAAAGGTATAGAAAATAAATTTAATGTGATGTTAAACCTCCTGCCAGTGATCTATATGCAGCATGCTTTTTTCCATCCTTAGGGTTGCTTAACAAGGCTATGGAACCCCTACAATTTCCAGGAGGGGGTTTGTTCAATATATCCAGACATATCTGTTTAACACAGAAATGATGAGTGATTCATAGCACTACAGGACATCCTACTCAAATCAAATATCAGAAAGGCAACTGAATGTATCATTGGCATAGGAAAGATAAAGACAAAATTGTTAATATGGTTCACCCTGAAGTCACGAAGTTATAGTATCTAAAAGAGACTAAGAATGAATATTATCTTTTTTGATATTCCCTTCACCAGTATGGTATTCCCATATGAATGGAGTGATGGCATTTTATTCAGTTACACTAGCATCGCTAACAGTACAAGGTAGACAACAATGGAGCATCAGCCCACAAAAGTAGCAGCCCAGATAATTTCACATAGATTTTCTTCTTTTTTTTTTTTTTTTTTTTCGGGGCGGGAGTCTTGCATAATCCCATTATTGTGATGTTCGAATGTTTACCCTCAAAACCTTCCTTTTTGCTTCTATCCTCTACCTACCCTGTCCTCTCGAGAGAGAGATAAACACAAATCCCCAGTCATGTGGCAGCTTGAAGAATGGAGATACAGATGCATAGCAATTTGCCAAGGGTCAAGTAGGATACCTGTGGTGGAGCAAAGAATCATATCCAGGTCTCCTTGGAGCCAGATTAATGAGATAAACATTGGACTAGACAACCTCTCTACACATTATCCATTTTCCGTAAAAAAATTTCAAGCAACTTATTTTCAGTGCCAGAATCATTCCAGTAAAAAAATACAAAATCATTCAGCACCAGCAGTCTTACTAGGATGCCTAATAATAATACAAATAAGTATAAGAACAAATGGATACATATACATATTTATATAGCTATACATATATATACAGATACGTACACACACGGAAGAAGATAAAGAAGATGTGCTTGCTCCAAGAAAATAGTGTTAAATAGAGAAGTAGCTAATGTTTTTGAGGCATTAATCCAAATAAAGGTACATGCCAAATAAGATTTAGGCCCATAACGTCAGGTCAGAAAATATGAATAAATTCCATGGATGTTGATTTAAATCTGTATGTAACTTGAATTTAAAAGAATGCTAGGGAGCTTTTTTGTTTTGTTTTTAGTAACCAGTGAATGAATATATTCATGTAATCAAAATCTTTCAAAATCTGGTAGCATTAAAAAAAAAAAAAGTAAATTTTGGATTTTGAGTTCTAGAGTATATCAAGCTTTCAATGGGCAATTGCTTTCTCACCTTCCAACAACTACAAAAAATTTTATGGCATATTTGATGTAACTTAATGCAGCAGAGACAAACATTTTGATTTACAGTAATTCCAGTGCTGTTAACCTGTTCATCATAATAAAAGAGATTATTTAAAAAAATAAAAATAAAATAAAATAAAATAAAATAAAAGGAATAAAGGTAAAATCATATATATAGTAAAAGTCTCCCATGAAATGTTGCCTAAGCCACTAAAGCAAATGTCATGTCTGATTAAATAAATGGGTAATGGTTGTTAAGGTTTCTTTTCCAAATGATCCTAAAATTGCAGTGTGACTGTTATCTAAGTCAGTCCTTTAGATTTCTTTAATCATAGCCTAAAAATTGGATTCAGAGTCCCTTGAAACCAATGAAAAGAAGATAACTGATTTCTTTGGACTATAGATCGAAGTCAGGATCTTAATATTAACATTGATTCTATTTTGGTGTTGGTGACTGTTTACTATTGGCAATTTCCACATATGTTGACACATATTGTTGAATTTTTCATAATCCATTGAAATATCTGTGCCATGACAGATATACTTCTGAAAAAATTAGGGGTGAATGTTAACTTTTTGGTTGTCACCATGACACAAACATTGAGCCCTTAAGATACACAGAGATATAAAAAGGGAAGTCAAACTTTCTCATGAGCTTTTTTTCCCTGGAACAATTCAAGAGAGAAAAATGTCACCACAGTTAATAGTGTAAAGCCTCTTAGTGGCCTGAAGCAGAAGCACCTGTCAAAATTGCAATCACAAAAAGGGTCACCAGAAGGACAAATGCTGTATATAGTTGTACAGCAGTTCTTTGAAAATGAAGTTTAAATACGCTGTAATTCCACTATTATACAAATAAATCCAAGGATTATTTTTTTAAATATGAAACTAAGAATATGACTATGGATATGAAGTCAGTGGGACTTGAATTGCAAATCATTACACAATAAGCAAGCTACATTACTGAATGCCCTGTTGCAGTATTGAATTTATGATTAAGTTTGAGTTAAACTGAAGAAAAAATGCTCACGGAAATTTAAACTCCCATGGCAAGGAATTAGATTGTTTTCCTACATTTTAATGCCAACCTACCTAACAGATTTACTGTCCTCTATTGAGAAATAGAAAGACCAAGGAGGGAATGTACTTTCAGCAATAAGAATGTAGAACAAAAAAATTCCCCTCCACAAATATTCCAAATTCGATGTGGACTACTTATGAATAAAGGTTTTCACTAAATGGAAAATGTTCGTTTATCATAGGACTGAAAGGAAACAGTGTAATTTTTGTTTCCTTCCCTCAACCAGGACTCAGCACTCACACAAACACAAACAGCACCAACAGCCTCATCTCATTCCTCTCTCTGACTGATCAGGGTTGGTGGAATATATAAAAAACTAAATATATATATATTTCTAGAGAGAAATGTAAAATGTGGATTTTACCCCCTATAGCTGGACTCAGACATTCTGTCTGCCCTGTAGCTGCCCCTGGATCCCACTCATCCTGATAGGTGTCACACCTGAGCACCCAGGTTGGGGGTCTCCTGGGACAGCTCTGGGAGAAGACCCAACAGGGCATCCTTCTTCTGAGTCCTTAACTTCTCTGGGGCAACGGGACCAGGAGACAAAAACACCTGGTCTGTGACAAACAGGCTCACCTGAGGCACAGATCCCAGCTCTCCCTCAGACTCTGGACAGCTGCTAGCTGATGAAGAACTGAAAAAAGAAAGCAATTGTGTCGAGTAAGTACTTCTGCTTCTTTCTTTTTATCTTCCAGGGAAATTTTTCAGATATATTTGATTGAAGTGGTGGGTTATTTAGAAGCCAACTGCTGTGACAATATCTTTGGAAGATTCTTGGGACCTGACTGGGTAAGGATTAATGTGAACTTTCTACTTCGCTTCTGTTGTTCATAGACATAAACTGAGAAAGTTTCCACAAGCATTTAATCCAAGCATTAATCTACCTTTGAAGTATTCAAATACCAACTCCAGTTATTGATCTAAAATACACTTCTTTTATGGGAAATAATATTTCATGTAAAATAAATTTAAAACTGCACCAGTTCAATACAAGGTAAACAAATTAACAGCCATAAAATAAAAAGTTAAAAAATTGTGTGACAATAAGAATTTACACATAAAAGCAAAAACTATGGAGAATTTTTCCAGTAAAGATTAAATCTGATTTGCTGTGTGAGGCCATTTAATCCAGGGCCCCAATCACTCCAAGAGGCTGCTGCTCCCCTTCTCCAGGGTCTGGCCACCCATGTCCACAGCTATCTCTGCTGCTGTGTCACTGCAAGGTCCAGCTGCTGGTCACCCCTGTTACTCAGGGGCTGCCGTTCAGCCCCAGCCCTCATCCCTGGACCTTGCCTAGGCTGCAATGTAGGCACTCTGCTGCCTGGCTTCGTACTCTTGATCTGGACCCTGACCAACTTCCCAGGTTGACCTGAGACCTGCCTTGGCACCATGGACTTGTCTCATGATATGGACTCTTGGGTGGCCCCAGTCAGTGTCTGCAGACCTACCTTGCTCCCCCAACTTGGTTACTTACCTCCCTCTGCTGTTCCTGCATCAGTGAAGCCCCTGCCCTGCTGGCCTTGTTATCCCAGCCTTGCTGTAATGCTGAGCCTTATACTCATGATACCAAACCAAATTAGTTGTCAAGAAAATTAAAATGATGGTCTCAGAACTTTCTTTTGCTTAAAGTTTATGTGCAACCTTAACGATAACACCTTTTTTATGTAATAATATCTGATTACATTATATTCACAACCTGCAATTTCTCCTTTTCATGACATTCTTTCTTTGCCTAGCTACTGTATTAAATTATTTTTCTCCCCTATAATATGAGATAAAATAATTTCATTCTAGCATCATGCAAACTCTCTGCATAGCATATTTTGTTTGAGACGCTCTTGTTACTAGAAAGTCTTAAAAGCTTTCTTTTCCTAATTAATCTTTTTATTTCTTGTCAAACTTCCTTCTTGCATAGACGATGCATGGAATAAATTTATATGCACTAAAGTTGCCAAGCTGAAATAGCTGGCTGTTCTCACAGTTCAGTGCTTTAATCTGAAATTCCATCTGAGAAGCTATTACTAGATTATTCAATAGAAGGTATAAGAAGGCTCAGGGATTTAAGCATATTCTCAATTTTGGCCTCTGGTAGTACCTACATAGAAGTCAATGGGGCTGTTTTCAGTCTCCAAATTTGAAAATATAAATATACTGAAATTTTGTGTCAGAATCTAATTCATATTTATGTATATTTAAATTTAAGAATACAGATAGAACTTGTCATGATTATTTGGGTGGTAGTACATAGCTTGCCATCAGAATGGATGGGGGAGATCAAGCTGCATGAAATATAAATTGTTTCCACGGAAATTTTTTCCATCTCTATATTTCAATCATAATATGACAGGTTATTTGTATTACAAGCACTTTATGATATTAAAATTAATATATTTAGTTTCACAATTCATTTATCTTCAGTCATATCATAATAAGCTTCACCACTATCCAGATTAACAGATCAGTGCTAATAAGAACAGAGATCCAAATCCAGCTCACTAGCCTCAAACACAACATCTGCAGAAAGTTAACACATCTGATTTAAGAGGAAAGTACTTTCTAAAAGGGTAACAGGCATAGGTTATATGACATCACTATCAAATACTCGGTAAATTATAACTGTCCTAATACTATAAAAGAGCAGTTGTGAAGATTAAGTTTCTTTAGAAATAGTCTGATTGTGCATCCCCTAGAGAAGAAATTATAATAACTTAATGATGAAAATCACAAATAGCAGTGGTGGGGTCCAAGTGTAAGAGGGAACATCAACCTCTTCTGACCAAATGTACCAGACACTTTTGACCATAGTTGTTACCTCTGGCGCCAGGAAGCCTGTGATCTAATAATGTCCGATTGTTGCATTGTGTCACATTTGGCAATCATATGGCCTAGTTACAGGTGCCAGTTCTGATTGTTTTGTCCAGTCTCTGGCATCAAAGCAAGACTAACTCTAGTGTCTCTGTATTGCAGAGAAATTAAATACTTCACTGTAAAATAACATTCTGACACTCTCCCAAGAGACAAAGAGATAAGACACCCCGTAACAACACCAAATCTCCTTGTTGAAGAAATATTTATGCATTTAAAAGTCTATATGCATCTGGCAGAATCCATGAATAACAACAGACTCAAATAAATAAATGCAGACAGTTTATCAATGCCTCAAAGAGAAGGCCTATGACTGCTATAGGAACAATGGCTTTTCTCTTTCATGAGTAGATATAAAACCTGAGAGGACAGAGTCTAAAACTATTAAAGACTGCAGAAACCATCACAGTCTGACAGTCCTCTATCAATATTTAAGATCAAATTACATGTCTTATTTGAATCTGATATTGGGGGGAAGTTCAGAAGGGAGACTCCTACCTCCCTGTAGTGAGGTAATGACAAACATATCCAGTGCTATTGCCAGTGCATTACAACTTCTCTCCTGCCAGTCGGGGTAGAGAAAATCTTTATCAATTACGGCACACAGGCAGTTCTCGTGCTATTGCCTGACAGGATGCCAGACACCTTCTCTCAGAGTTATGGGTCAAGAAGGCAGTTCAATCCCTTTCAGTCCAGGGAAATGAGAGCCCTGATCTTCAGCACTTCTTTTAAAGTTGAATGTCACAAACAAGGTGCACAAGGACTAGATCCCCAGGTGGCAGCTCCCTAGTGCCTGTAAATCTAACTGCACGTCCTAATCTAACTGACCCCTTTTCTCCCTTGCTGCTGTGAACAGTGCCTGATTGAAAGGGACAAAAAGCAACCACTTTAGAGCAAGATGCTTTGAACCATTTTACCCAGAAGTGTGTAGCATCCACAGAAAATCAAGTAAAATATAGGCTATTTGTATATTTTCCTTCTCCTTGCATGCTCAGTAATTTCCATTCAGCCCACTTACATCCAACTTTTGTCTGAGAGAAGCAGACTGTTTGCTACTTCTTCCAAACACTCCCCTCCAGATGCTCCTGTTAGTTACTCCATTGTGTCTTCCCTTCTGTTGGGAAGCAACCCTTTCTAAAACAAGGGTTGGTCTTTTCTTCTCTTTACCTTCAGCCTTGGCTAAGTAAATGCGTAACTCTGCCGTGCACCTGGAAAACAACATTTTCCAAGTTAACTGTCTAGCTGCTGTAATCTGTCTCCAAAATTTTGTATCTTAGTTTCTTAGCTCATTATAATTTCATTTTCTGTTTGCTTTCCCTTTAATAGTGTCCTCTGAATTCATTGACAGTAGGAAGGATAGTATTAAACATGTAAACTAAGTTGCTTTTAGTAATAATTAAAAAAAAAAAAAAATCCCAATTTTACAATTATTGCCTACATGTTTATATCTAGATTGTTTCCCTCTTTGTTTAAGGCTGTGTTTCAATTATGTAAGTCTTCCTAAAGCAGATATTTATTATGGAATACAATGGTGAGCTAAAACTAAACCAAATATGATTGCCCCTTCTCCGTTCTCAGGATCTGCTTTATGTCTAGCAGCTCACACTGTCAACAAGTATGATCCCAATGAGGAACAAGACACTCTTCAGAGGTTGAATCAGTCTTATCTTACGAATTTTTCTTGAATTAAACCTTGTGTTATGGTTTCCAGTTTTGTTTCAGAACTTAAGGGAACATTTTGCCTTGCTCTGTATTTTTTTTTTTTATCACAGCCCAGCAGGTTATCACTAACGCACTCTTCTATTGGTTCTGACTTCTCCATTCAACTATTGTCATTATTGAATTTCATGTAGCCTCTAATCTTCAGTCCATATTGAGCTACTGCATTTCTAGGAACAAAGAGGACACAAGTAGGGGCATGGCAACTCCTGACATCCCTAACTTGAAATGGAAATCTCCAGATTCCTATTTCTCCTTCCTCAGATCTGCCGTTTTGTCCAGTCAGAGCAGTCACCTCTGGCCTACCATAAAACTCCCACTCATTTCATCCAGTGAACTATTATCTCCTTTCTTATATCAGCTCCCCAGATTCCTCGCATCTCCAGTGTATTAAGCCCCCAACTCATACCTTTACTTTTAAACCTTCTAAGTACCCTAAAGCTTATGACTCACAATATTAAAATATGGGGGGTGGGGGGTGTAATTATAGATTTTATTTTTAAAATATGTAAAAAAAAAAAGCCCATATATGTATGTTGAACTTCCTCCTTCTTCCTACTGTTACTTTGTTCAGGTTCAGCTCCCCAGCAGTTCACTTCTAAGCTCCCACTCACCACATTCCCTTGGATCCTGGTGTTTGATGCCAAGCTCCCAGTGACATCTGAAGCCAAGCCCACACTCTTCTGTGACCCTTCTTGCAGAAACCAAATGTTTCTGACAGGAATATCATGTAGACACTTCTTATGAGGAGCTCACACAGCCAGGACTCCAAGAGTTGAGATGATGTGTCCAAAAAAACCCACAAACTGATCTATAGTACTTTTAAACTCATGCAAATTTGGAATATCTTAAAGGTCTCCAGATGCAACTGTACCTCATCTTACATTAAAAACCCATAGATTGTGAACTTTAAAACATATTTCTTTGAAAATGGTCTGTATATTTTTAGCAAAATCTTAGCTTTAGTTGCTGTTTCTTTGAGGTAGTTTGTGCCAGTACTAGAAGACAGAGCAATACTACTGGATACATCTATGTGGCTATAAATTCCTCTGAGATCTTTGTCAATAACAGCTAACCCAGTTAGGTCTGTAAATTGTTTCCACACCATAAAATAAACCTGTTCCCTTCCTCCTCTGGCATTTTTGATTATAAAACTCAATTTCTGTTTAATAGACACTGCTATGTCAGGAAGAGTAGTCCGAAAAGCTACCCTTAAAAAAAAAAAGAAAAATACACTGACAAATATTTTGCCTAAATCTATATGCTTTTTAAGTGATTATACTCAGAGTGGATTAGTGACTTGTAAATATAGTGACTCAGCTGCCTTTCTTATTTCTCCACCACTCTGCATTATTTTCACACTCCACTGTGACAGGGTCTCATCACGCACATTGGGTTTAGTAAGTGAATCGTGTCAAATAAGCTTCAGTCATGCCTAAGGCTCAGAGGCTTGTTGCAGTCAGCATTCCTTTGGACTGCTCTGTCAGCAGAAACTGGAAGAAAAGCTCTCACTTACGTTTTGAATCTGGGGCACTGACTACCTTGAAACACCAACTTGATGCTCAAATGCTGTACACTCTAAAAAGGAAATGTAAAAAAGTAAAACTAGTTTGGCTTTTACCTTGCACATAACACTTTTGCTGTGACACCTCAGAGACACTTGAAAGGAAGAGAACTATCAGCAGGAAATATGTCACTCCCTGAACTGTTGCAGTAAGAAAAGAAAAAGAGTAGTACCTATTTCATTGTGTTAAATTACTTGCACATCAATCTAGAAATGTTTACTGCAGTCTTTGACTAGACATTTCAATAGAGGCATTATGCATTTCTTTTAAAGTGAATGTACAGCTAGTAGTGATTTTGACAATTAAATAAATGCAGGAACTGCTTGAAGAGTTTGGAAAATATTTTTAAATTGGTTAAACATGTAGTATACTACATGGACTAGATTCTCTAATTGGAGTTGGATCCTCTGTACCATTCAGTAGCCAGAAGTCCCTTCCAGACAAAGTCCTTTAATTTCTGAAATGACAAAGTATGCCTTGTACATGTAAGGGAGGAGTCTCAGAACATGAAGAATTTATTCCTTTCCTTTCTGCCTGTTCTCCGGTGGTTTATGTGTCTCAAATCAAGCAGAAGAACCTGATCCTAAATAAAAATAGCTTCCTGAAAACTTCACTTGCATTTCTGTGTGTAGATCTATGACAATGATATTTACTCTTTTGTTGCTTACACTTTTATGTAAACAAACACAATTGCATAAAAATTGGAACTTTCTTTATAATTTAAAATTGTCCTACTGCATGTTCCTTACTAAAATGTTCCTCCTCAAATACGACAACACAAACAGAAGACCTTTTGATTGAGAGGTAAGCAAGGATCATCGATAGAAAAAATATTTGGCAATAAGATTTGGTGTTTCATTTTCAACTGCTCTAATCAATGTTTGCACCCTGTTGACTGAATTAGGATCAAATTTCAAGAGGTGGCACTAACACAAAGAGGAACATAGGAGGCAGTTAAACTCTGAAATTCTTTTTAAATCTTCCAAGTAAGATCTTTGTAAGACAAGTTTAACTCTAACTGAATAATGCAGAGCAGTTGCAGAAAGTAAATTATAAATTAATAATCACAAGTCTTCACAGAGAAAACCTGACTCTCTCTGAGTTTCACGTGAACAGAAATAGCAACATGACCTACTTTGCTAATCAAAACGGTCTGAATAACAAATACTCCCAGTGAACTCTTCACAGATGTCATATACTCTGTGTAAAAAAGATTATTGCCATTCAGAATCTGAAAAATTAATAATGATTTGCCTTTGTTTAAAGCAAACAAATACAACACATACACACTCACACACAGACACATAACATATATACTTGAATATGCATGCATTTTCCATATATACTTGAGTATATTACATATATGCTTGGATATATGTGAATATAAATATATATGAATGTCTTATTGAATTATAATTTAGTAATAGGTAAGCCTAGACTTCTTCACTGTAGCTTCTGCTTCTCTCTTTTATGAAATCTGATGTGAGATGGACTGGCAGAGAATGGGTGAAGGCACTGAAGTACAAAATCATTTCATTCACTCCTTACAGACAGTTCCACTGTGCTAGAAAGGTTTGGTCTGATTTAATTGAAACTGTAGCCAGTTTCCAAATGATCTGGCATAAACTTCATTCCAACCTCCCATATACCTACCCATGCTGTCCCTTCTCCTCGGATGTCAACCTATTCACAGGTGCCTTTTCCCTTTCCTGTCTCCTTTGTTGACCCCAGAGTCATGTAGCCCTTGAAGAATTTAGCAGGCAGCTTTCTCCCTTTCATTCTTTCCTTCTTCTGTTAGATTTGGACCAGGAAAGCCCTGCCCACTCCCTTCAATGACCAAGCCATGGTTTTATGGGCCTTGGTTGCACTCTCAGACTGGAGGCTATAAAGGGGTAGAAATTCCCAGAGGTGACAGAAATTAATTCAGGTTGCAGTTTTGAAAAAACAACACTAAAATGCTGGCAAATATTTTCCTGGAGAACGTTTGTAGCCACTCGGGATAATAAGCCTCTGGCAAACAGTTAAACTATTTTACTAACACATAAAATTATATTAAGCTCTGGTAGTTACACTTACAATTATGTAAGGATTTTTTTTTTGGTTTTTTTTAAAAAAAAGCAGTCAAGGTTTCCTCTTTTCCAGGAGGCGCATACATTTGAATTTGTATCTGAACACACTGAGAAATCAATTAATGACTACAAGGTTTTTTAGTCAAGAAAATGCATATCGTTATATTAATGACATGAAATAAATATTGAGATATTTAGGATTGCTTCCTTGCAATTTTCAATATTTTGAATGAATAATACGTGGAAAAAACAGGATACAGATGCTAACGTATTTGCCTATTACAGTCACTGTCACATTTATGTGTCGGTCTTTTCAATGTGAGCCCAGGCTCAACTCCACACAAGGTTATTTATAGCTGTAACAAAAGTGTAACTGTTTTTTCGTAACACTGTACACAGAATCATTTCTAGTTGTTGTGGTATAGCTGAGATGAGAAAATATACAATATTTCATGCCTTTTGGAAATAGCGTCAACATATGAATATATTGTCATTCACTGACGTTTAAGCCTCATGCCTTAGAGATGACCAAGATAAATAGCTAGAACCATGTTAGTCTTCAAAAAGAACTTGTTCTTCATGTCATGAAAAATTCTTTCTTTCAAGTGATGGAGTTCACACTGTAAATTAAATCCCTAAATTAATGGAAGAAATAACCCATGACACTGGTGGGGGAAATTAAATTAGAGTCACTAATAGCAGGTCAACACAGTCCGAGCAGAGGTAATGGAAGTGACCACATGAATGATAAGCAGGCCTTCACTAGGCTGTGACATCTGTCTCCCAGAGACTGTGACAAACATTCATCTGTGTGGCAAGCAATTCACAATTCAAGCACTAGCATGTTTATAGTGCAACCTGACACTGGTGGAGCCAAAGCATGCCAGTCTTTCTCAGCAGGATGCCCTAATTCCTTAATGAAGACCATTAAGACAAGTAAAAATCTTTGACCCTGGTCTCTCCGCTAAATCAATCTGCCACTGCTCCAGATAATCTTTTTACTTACCCTTCCTTCCTTCCTTCCTTCCTTCCTTCCTTCCTTCCTTCCTTCCTTCCTTCCTTCCTTCCTTCCTTCCTTCCTTCCTTCCTTCCTTCCTTCCTTCCTTCCTTCCCTCCCTCCTTCCCTCCCTCCTTCCCTCCCTCCTTCCCTCCCTCCTTCCCTCCCTCCTTCCTTCCCTCCTTCCTTCCCTCCTTCCTTCCCTCCTTCCCTCCCTCCCTCGTGATTTACTTATTTATATGCATGGAAGATATTTTCTGCACTACTAGTACAATCCCCGTTCCTCCCAACTTTATTAAGTTACAGTAATTCTAATTCACTGCAGTAAAATACACAGGAAAGAAGGCAGGGAAATATAAAGAACAGATTCTGTTTTGGAATTGTAAAAGATTCAGTGTAGGCTTTCTCTAAAGACTTTAACTTCACTGTAATAGCCTTTGGCAAAATAGCAGGGTATGTTAAGGTAAAATGGACTTGTGCATTGTCATACAAAGCACCTCTGAATTTCAGGGCCTGATTTATTTCCTAATACCTGAGCATGATCACTGATCTTTTGATGTAAACCTAATAATGTAATAAATAACATATGTCCAGAGAAAATACTGGTTTCTATAAAACACGGGGCTAAAGGGTAAGGTCATATTCTATCTACCACCTTCTTTCTCTGCATTGAAACAACTTAGTAGCACACACCACCATCATTACCAAATACGTTCAGCAGGAATTAAGAATACAGACAGTAGAAGTAAGGGCAGTAGGATAACAAATATCAAAGTGCATGGCCAAGTAAGTGCGTATGTAAGTAAATAAATAAATAAACCTTAGAGCATATAAGCCTCTGTTCAGATAATAAAAGAGGCTGAAAGAAATACTTGTTTACATTATCCACAGGATATATGTGATCTTAACCTTTTAGTCATTACTTTAAAACAAACAGCATATTAAAATGGAAATTTCCTCAGAGTTACTGATTTGCAAAGTGAAATAATGAACATCATATCCCTCATTTACTCACACTACTTGTTTCCATTTACATGGTGATTAGGCTTACTCGGTACTAATGATCATTTGGCAGCATTATTACGTGGCTTAAAAATCCAGAGGTACAACTACAAGGATAAAATGCTACTAAAAATGCCAGTCAACATTTTCTGGTGTAGCAGTAGACTCTAGCACTCCAAGTTGTGACATTTCCAAATAGCATCCTAGCACAAAAGTGCTCTTTGTGCCAAGGGTCAGGCAGTCTTCAGAGGCAGAGCATCGGTCTCTCCAACTCTGCAACATCCTTCCTCAGTGCTGAAAACTTCCTCCTGTGGACATGCTGCACCTCGTGTACACAGATGTCTATCCAGAACACATTATAAGCTGGCATCGGGTCCAGACCCCACTGATGACAACAGGAGTCCTGAAGAAATGGCTAGATGAATATACACCAAAAAATAAATTTAAAAAAAAAAAAAAAGGAAAAAAGGCATACTGTGGAGGGCAGGCAATACACATAAAAATGCATTAATTAATTAGTTAAAGCCCTCTCAAAGCCTAATTTTTGCATTTTCCTTAAGTCAGGTTTCAGAGCTTGCTAACATACAGATTCTCTTAGTTTAATTTTAAAATTAAAATTAAAATTAAAATTTTAGCTATCAGTTCTAGAAGTCATAAACTTCATATGTAGTATATATCTTTTTCTCAAATATATATTTTTACAAAAGTGTTAGACATGTCTTCCAAGTCAGCAAATGTAAATGTGTATCACAGATCTCCACAGTTCCCCAGAACTAACTCTTCAGAATTACAAAACTAATTGAAATAAATCCCCATTGTGCTTCCAGAGCAAAAGTAAACATCTGTTTGAAAAAGAAAGTCAGCAAGGTGACTTTCCAAACTCACCTACAACTACAACTAAGCAAAATTTCAGGGATGACCAATGCAGACTGAGGAGTCATAGAACCAGTTTCTTTTGGAAAATTCTGGAAACTGGAACAGAAACAACATCGGTATAAGGGGAAAAACTAAGACTCCAAACCTCAACTCTTATAGTGCTGAATTTTCCAAAGGTAACTTTAACCTAACTCCGCTCTGATTGAAATCAATAGTCATTTGCAAAAAAAACAAACCCACTAAAATTGAGGCATCACTAAACACTTTGCAAAACATATCCTTACTGTGGAACCTGCACTACTTCCTGAGCCTCTTAATGAATTTTAAGGCACTTTTAGTTGCTCGATATTTCTCCATTAGAAATTATCCTATTTCCGCTATGGTAGTAGTTAGCTGCTAGTAAATTTACTACTGACTCATCCTTTACACGGGGGCAGGTAAAGACCCCAGAAGTGAATACACAGTCGTGCCAAATACAATTCACATTCATGACAAAAAAAGAGCCCAACATTTTCAGGCCCAGAGGACATTCCTGGGCCTACACATGGCCCAGGACCCCATGTCAGTCCTCAGGACTGACAGCCCCTGCCCCAGTGACACAGTGACGAGGGCCAGTCTCCAACTCTCTGCAACCGGGCCCAGCCCCACCATGAGCCCCCCAGGCCAGGCCCACCCAGGGACCAAAGCCCTAGCACAGTCTCAGCAAGGCCCCTAACAGCCATGTTACCACATTGGCCTTGTCCCTTGAGAACTGACTCTATCCCTTAAGGAGCTACCAGACCTGGTCTTTTCGGACTCTGGTGTTTTGACACCAAGTCAGGGTTTTAATCGTAAAAATTGATCTTGTCAGACAGCTCTTCCCTAGATCTGAGAAACACTTTGCTGTTGCTCCCCAGCGGTTACAGATTTACTCCACACTTCATCTCCTTCATCAGAGAAAGAAACTAAGACTGACCCTTCTGTGAGCAAAAAAGATAGGAAAACAGGCAACATCAGCCCTTAATCCTTTCCCCTGGGAAGCCTATATTGGAAGTTAGAAAGAACTTGGATCCCAGAGAGATTTCTTTTAAAAAAATGGCAGCAGAATTAAATGTTATGAACTTTTTTACTGGATGCAACATTCAGCACTTGAAATTATCCTGGAAAATGACTGCTTAATGTTGAAGCCATTTTACAGTACTCCAGCTTATGGTCCTCACCTGGCAAGAGACTGTGTGACAGTGGCCCATCAGCAGAACTGACACATGTCAGAAAACTTTGAGTAATGTATCATGGGAGTCCATCAGGAACAAGCATGTTGGTGGTCATGGATTAGAGAAAGGGATGGGTACTAGCTTGTTTATACCTATTACCTGTCACAACATGAATTATAGTTATCTAGAAGGACAGGCTATGTACTCAGACTCCCACAGACTTAGCTGGGCCTTTTACTAAGCAGAAATAATTGCAGGGGACAAATATTTAACCTGATTTATATTTACTTTCCAATGTTAGTTTAATACCAAGTAAAGGTAAGGAGATAAACAAAAGAGATGCTCTTCTGAGCTCCTGATTCACTTGGAGTATGGCATCAAAGCAGACTTGGTTCTAGTCCATAGTCAGGTGGAGATTTTCATTAAATCCCTGGGGCTGAGCAAAGTATGTTGTAAGGATCATGTCCATCTTTGACTTGTGTGAGAAGTGTTTGGTGTACAATGTCAAAATACCCCAAAATTGCGAGTGCTGTTCATTTTTGGAAAATAAAAGTTTTGATCACAAATTGACCTTTTGGGAGATGGTAAAGAAAGAATACATTATATAAATTAAAAACAGTTGAAAATATCTTTCTCATGCCTCCTTTTCCCCTTTTACTCAAACTTAAACCTAAAAACTGAGCAACAAAGGGAAAAGATTTTGACATCCTTTATATCATGCTAGTTACCTGAGTGTATTTACACTTACACTGGCTTGAGATCACGCTCATTTTCAGTGAGACTTAGATAATGATTTCACTTAAAAGTCAACCTAATTTAGTTCCTTATTCTTACATTTTGAGCAAGCAGCATGCAAAATGGGAGTTTAAAGGAAAGGAGATAACTGTGATTTAGTTCATTAAGGTGTAAATAATGCAATAAGGGCCAGGGGAAAAAAAAAAAAAAACAAAACCAAAACAAGTTGGTGATGGGAGTACAAAGTACTAAAAGAGAAATCTCACACTTAAGTGATGTGGTATATACAAAGATGCTACCCATGCTTTAGACCTTAAGATTTTACAGAAATCTTTAGATGATCTAACTGTGAATTGTGGAGCAAATAAATGGTCTGGCTTATTTGTCCATCCTCAGGTGTGGGTTCCCACTTCTCCTTTTGGGCTGCCTCTGAGACAATGTACCTTTGGGATGCATTCAGCGCATTCTCTGGACAAATTTAAAAGATATTTTTGGTGGTGGTTTTCAGACCAGCAAGGAATCTGAATCACACCATGACAAGCACCATGAAGAGAAGACTTAAGGATAGAAGCATGTGGCCAGAATCACATGAGGCAGGATTCCCCTTTTCATATGGACATAGCCTTAGATCAGTATCTGTCAGACCACAAGAGTGTACCCTGAGCAGTGTGCCCTTTGTACAGCTCTGGTGGATTTCTAAAATATCATCAAAGATAGATCCTCAGCAGAGAATAAGTTAACAGTGTTGTTGCTGGCTTACACTACTCCGGAATCAGGCCCATAGCCATACGCATGATTGCCTTTAGATATATGTGTAAATATATTTCTGTGGATCTTCATGGTATGACACACATGCTTGACTGTGTATGTTTATAAATCTGTGCCTATACGTATATATACAGATCAGATACAAGATATACACAGACATTACATGCTCTCGAAAGCCTGCTCTCCTGCACTATTTCCAATATTTGTTTGATTTGCAACACTTCCCTCACCTTCTAAAGACAATTAAGGAGGAAAAAGTTGCACATTAAGTGATCCCATTATGAATTCATTTGCTAGGTTTTTTATTAGCATAGAGGATGATGAATTAATTTTGTATTCAAGTAACACTCATTTCTGCCTCCAATAACAGTTCCCTCATAACGCACCATTAGTTAAATGTACCATCACAATAAAAATCCAACAAAAAAAAAAGTCTTTATGTTACTTTAAATAATGATCCAACCACCAACCAAAAAAAAAAAAAAAAAAAAAAGCCTTTATGTTACTTTAAATAATGAGCCCTCAGAGAAACTGAATTAGCACTATAAATTAGAAATGTTGCATTATGGTGAGAATACATTCTTTAGGTAATGTCAGTTCACAAGAACAACAGCCAAGCTCAATCGTTCTGTCTCCCAATTTAATTGTATTAAAAAGAGGAAAAAAAAAAAAGAAAAATAAAAAAAGAAAAACAAAATCCTTCTCTCCTTCTCTAGGGCCCACATATACTCCCCCATGTACCCCAGAGGGATAAAATTAAAATCATATTCTAACTTCAGTATTAAAAGAATAAATGCCAGCCACCTACCCATATGTCATTATCAAATTTCATTAGTATACACCTACTTGTGTGTCAAAGTCTTTAATGGAAATATTATGTAAGATGACATTGAAGGACACTTGTAATATATCCAGACACGAGTTCTCCTTTCAACATAACCAACTGGAAACCTCTCCTTCAGCTTGCTTCCTAACTATCTGACAATCTGTATTAAAATCACCCTCTTACCCTTTTACCTGGCACCTTTCTGTGAAGCAGCTTTAATTCAAAGAGAGTTTTACTACATAAACCTCCTCTAGTATATCAGAAATGTGACCTACAGTTCTTACTGTTTGTGCATACACAAAATGCGGTAGAAATTCAGATATGTTTATTTTACTCATTAGCCAAACTCTACAGTATTGTGAAGGATTTTTTTCTTGTTCTTCTTGATATTTCACTGCTTTTCCTAAAATGTAAGCAACCAACACTGAAATTATGCTAAAATTCCAGACTGCGTCAGTCTACAGGTTAGGCAGATAGGAACACTGAATACTTGTCCTTATCCACAGTGATTTTGATAGATGTTTTCTACAACAACAACAACAACAACAAAATCAAGTTCATTGATTTTTATTAAAGGGATTCAATGAGCCTAGAATTTTGAATTTGATGCTTACCTGCTCTCCCACACACCAGTGTAAATATACAATCCAGTAACTAGCACTGGCAGCACTAAGCACAGAGCAAGACCCAGTCTGTATATACAGGCTATGCTAGTGAATTAAAACCACAAATATGAGTTCCATCCTGTACTTTTCCATACTGTAAAATGCTTGGTGCAGGTTTGGCCTGAGTCAATCAATGTTCTCCTTAGTAGTGCCCAAGGTATTTCTAGAGTTGATCAGACTGGGAGCCGTTGTTAACAAACCTGTGCACTGTGGAAAGGGGCAGGGAGTTCAGACATGTGAATGTAAACTTCGACATGGCAGTCAGCCTCAGGGCCAGAAAACAATCTTTGGCTCATTTGATTAGCTTTCTGAGAGTAAATGTAACTCCAGAATTGTACCAGTAGTACACATCTCCTAATAAATAGGATTGTTTTCAGTGAAATAATTTCTTTTTTCTTTAGAAAGCTCTGGTTCATTAAAACTGAAACTTTTTTTTCAGGAATAATTGTATCAGTTTTAGCAAAGATAAAATAGCTAATCAAAATTAGAGACAAGAGTAACATTAGGAACCAGAAAGCTCAACAGCTGATATTTACCTGGCATGTGAGATAATGAAGTTCAAGTCCCTGTTTTGAATCAGCTAGAACAAAGATTTGTGTCCTAGTCTTATTCAGCCTGCAAAACTATTTTGAACTAATAGCTACTCTGAGACAAAGTATGGTTATTTTTTCATTCTCTATTTTTTACCTGGTAAAATTTAGGTTTCAATCCATGTGGAAGGGATTTTTTAACTATTTCCCTTAAAGTTCTAACCACAAATTGTATCTCCATCATTACCCATTCTCTTCTTTGTCATTCACCAAATACCAACTCAAACATCTGTGTGTTCTTTTATAAGCACTTGGGGGTTAAGCACAGAATTTTGATCTTTTCTTTGATCCTGCAGTGGGATCTAAGTATAGCTCGTAATAAGAAGTGATTGACAAGAATGGCATATAAAAAAAAAAAAAGAAAAAAGCAAACTACCTAAAGAAAATGTAGGCTATATCCATTTTCTTAAGGAAAAAATGTGAAAAAGAGGGTATGATTTTGATCACAGGAGTTTCACAAGGACTCTATGGGAGGTTACTGGTAAAAACTGTGGGGTATGCACATGGATCCTCTGCTCCAGAAAAACAGTGCTTCACTTGTTTTGGGAGCCAGGGAACATGATGACTTCAGCAGTTCAGGCATAGTCCATGTTGTATCACTGAGCACACACTAAAACGGCTAGCACAAATGAAATAGTGCACATCATTCAGTGAGGTTGTACAATGTTTTGTACTATAATGTAGCTAACTTCCCTAAATTTATGATATATCAAACAGTGCTGAAAAAAAGGTAAAATGTACAAGACAGGTTGTATTGCAAAGTGCTATTATTCAAGTTTTAGATTGCTTATTGTATTCTGTACTACCCGAATATATAACCACCTAGTTTTTCCTTGTTTAGATATAGGCTTTTATATTTATACTGACTCAAATGAATTGCATTGGCAACAGAGATCTATGCTATAGCCTTGTCCCAAAAACTGTCTTCAAAATCATTCTGGACAGATGACATCTGTTGATAATCACAATACCTCTTAGTCATACCTGTACAATTGTGTCATCCTTCTGGTGTACAGCAGATTTAAGTGGTTTCTTCAAAGTAGGCCATAGTTTCGCAACACCTCAATCCCCTCCAGTTATTCCTGACAAAGTGTCAGAAGGTTCCTGCTCCACTTGCCAGGATATGAGGCCATAAGATGCGAATGAAGGCAGTCCTCTTTACTCCTTTGCATGTGCATGAGGCTTTCTTTGTGGAGGTTTTTTTTTCCTTTCTTATTTTATTTCTTCTTTTTACTTTTTTCTTTTTTTGGCACAAAAGAAGAAGCTTACATCTGTTCTTTTTGTTCTCGTGGTTTCATGCTCTCAACAAAAAAAGAAAAAGACTGAATTTAATGCTTCTGCACTAGAAGATTTAGCGTGCTTTTCAGCCTGTCACTGAACTGATGAAAGGCAGCACAACTACACACTTTTCCCAACTGAGCTCAGATAGGTTTGTTCACTAGAGTTCAAGTCTCCTGCCAACAAGTCACTGCAGTTTCAAATTGTTCTCCTTCCATATTCAATCTCTATGAGTGGATCAGCCCATGCCCTTCTTCCAGGCTGTAAATTTGCCAGTTTTAAAGATCTAATAGCAGGGTTGCAGCAGTGACAGCTCTATTTGTGGCACACCTCCCTTCCCACAGTTGATAGCAGTCTGGTGCTCAGCCGTTAAAGTTCAACTCTCCAACACCTTATCAATCAGCTTCCCTATGTGACCCTCTTCAGGAAAGATTTAAATGAGATAGTGCAGAGTCTTCACAGTGAATATATTAATTGTTAGGGCAGAACAAGCTTTACATTGTTCCTTTAATACATCAACTCTTTCAATGGATTGTTTGGCTTTGATATTAACGCACAATTGGTACAAAAGTTGGAATCTGTGGAAAGATGCAAAAAGACTCTTAATGAAAATAAAACAAGTTCTTTCTGAGAATCCTAATGGCTTCTCCCAGCCTTAGAAATGTCCTGTTCATGCTATGAAGCAAACATCGTTCTCTGTCCCTTTTACTTCAAACCAGCCCATCATAGTTCCCAATGTGAAATTAAAAAAAAAAAAAATGGGCTTCTCTCCCAGTCTTTGCTTATGTCTGCTATTCCAGAAAATACAGGTGGGAAAGGATAGGGAAGGACTACAGGCTTGCTGAGAAGTGGATTTATTTCTCAAGAGCAAAGCTTAACCATTTATCCATTTATCATATAGATTTCCTTTCTGTCTGTATTGGCACAGACGTGGCAAGTTTAATGTAACTTACTAAGGCAGTGCTGTCTGGGATCTGTTCTGAAATAACTTGTTGAGTAAATGAAATTCTGGTCATAGAGTGCTAAAAGAGAGTACACTGTGTCTCCAAAAATGGAGGCAAGGGACAGGGCAAGCACAAGCTGCAAATTTCTTCTCTCCTATCTTTTCATGATTGCCATGATTTAACTCCAGCCAGCAACTTAGCACCACAAGGCTGCTCACTCGTTTCCCCCACAGTGGAATGGGGGACAGAATCAGAAGTGTAAAACTGAGAAAACTTGTGAGTTGAGATAAAGACAGTTTAATTAGTAAAGCAAAAGCCATGTACACAAGCAAAGTAAAACAAGGAATTCTTTCTCCACTTCCCATCAATAGGCAGGTGTTCTGCCACCTCCAGAAAAGCAGGGCTCCATCACACATAATGGTTATTTGGGAAACCAAATGCCACAACTCCAAATGTCCTTCCTTTCCTTCTTCTCCCAGCTGTATATGCTGAGCATGATGCCATATGGTATGGAATATCCCTCTGGTCAGCTGGGGTCAGCTGTCCCAGCTGTGTCGCCTCCCAACTTCTTGTGCACCCCCAGCCTCCTTGCTGGTGGAGTGGTGAGAGGCAGAAAAGGCCTTGACTCTGTGTAAGCACTGCTTAACAATAATTAAAACATCTCTGTATTATCAACACTGTTTCCAACACAAATCCAAAACATAACCCCATACCAGCTACGAGGAAGAAAATTAACTCTACCCCAGACAAAAGCACATTCTCCACCTTTACTCCATATCATTTACATCATGACCAGGTCCTACACACATACATCCTCATTAACCTCCATCATACTTCCCATTCTTTGATATCATATGCAGATATAATTCCATTAGTCTATGGACCACCCTTGGAAAATGTCCATAAAATGTCCACTGAGTTCATTTAGTCCATGACTTTGGGCTCCATCTGTTATGGTGATCACTTGGGACAGGAGAGGTGGTGTGTTTGTTGCATGGAGCTATTTGGCACCAAAGCCAGCTCAGGTGAGGTCACTACTGCACTTGCACTGCTTCTTGTAAGGTTTGTCTTCCATTGGTTCAGGTGGTTCCTGCTATAGTAATTCATATAATATGCAACTCAAATCATGTGTTACAACAATTTAAAGCTATTTACATTACAATCTCCAGCACTGGTCCCTTTAGACCAGACCATAGGGTTTAACATTACAATGAACTCCCCTTGCCCCTGCACTAGCTTGGACTGACCCACAGACTGCAGTCCTTAGGGGAGTACTTGCTCCAAGTGGAGCCTTATCTATGACCACAGTCTTTTCAGGGACCTGCTGTGGCATAGACTTATCCATAGCCACAGTTGCTTTGAGGTGCACCTGTTCCAGCATGGCCTTCTCCATGGGCCACAATACCTTCAGAGATATACCTGCTTCAGCATGGTCTTACCCACAGCCACAGTCCCTTCTGAAGGAAACTTGCTCCAACATGGCTTTACCTGTGGCTGCTGTCCTTCCAGGGGTGTTTCTACGCTGTCGTGGGCTTATCCATGGCCACACACTTTGAGGTGCTCCAGTATGACCCTTTGAACAGCCACAGATGCTTCAAGGTGTACTTTCTCCAGCATGGACTTATCCTTGGGTCACAATCCCTTCAGAGGTATACCTGCTGTGGCACAGACACAACCATGACCACAGACACTTCGAGGTGTACCTGTTCTGGCATGGACTTATTCACATCCACAGATGTTTCAGGATGTCCTGCTCCCACGTGGATTCATCCACAAGTCACAGTCCCTCTGTCTCAAGTTCACACTGGATTTCCAACATGTCCAGTACAGCAGTACAGAAACAGCAGCGATGATATGGCCATCTGCCAGACCAGGCACAGTGCCACTGCTGTTATCAAAATGTTCCCAGGCAAAGCAGAATAGGATGATAAGCAGTAAAGCAAGTACCAAAAGCAAAATGCAGCCACTAACGAGCAACAGACTCTAATATACAGAGACGCAAGCAAGCCCCATGGCAAGCACAGAAGCCTGCCAATTAATATCTAAACAGCAATAACAGCTATAAATTCTATCTAGCACATTCCAATCAAATCTGTTATCTCAACCCCTCAAGCCCCACGTTAGGTGCTGAAAATGACTGTCGTGGTTTAACCCCAGCCAGCAACTAAGCACCACACAGCCACTCACTCATTTCCCCCACAGTGGGATGGGAGAGAGAATCAGGAGGGTAAAAGTAAGAAAACTCATGGGTTGAGATAAAGACAGTTTAATTAGTAAAGCAAAAGCCATGCACACAAGCAAAGCAAAACAAGGAATTCATTCACCACTCCCCATCAATAGGCAGGTGTTCAGCTGTCTCCAGAAAAGCAGGGCTCCGTCACGAATTAACAGTTATTTGGGAAAACAAATGCCACAACTCCAAATGTCCTCCCTTCCCATCTTCTTCCCCCAGCTTTACATACTGAGCATGATGTCATATGGTATGAAATATCCCTCTGGTCAGTTGCGATCAGCTGTCCCAGCTGTGTCCCCTCCCAACTTCTTGTGCACCCCCAGCCTCCTTGCTGGTGGGGTGGGGTGAGAGGTGGAAAAGGCCTTGGCTCTGTGTAAGCACTGCTCAGCAATAACAAAAACATCCCTGTGTTATTAAGACCCTTTTCAGCACAAATCCAAAATATAGCCCCCATGCTAGCTACTAGGAAGGAAATTAGCTATCCCAGCCCAAACCAGCACAATGATAAATAGAAGGCTGTACTGAACTGTTTGGAAAAGGAAGAAATGTCGCCTTCCACAGTAGCTACTTTCAGATCTACCAACTACAGTTCAGTTACTACTGCTAAAGAATACATCACCATCTATCGTAATAAAGGATATGACAAAACTGTCAGAGTTAGGAAACAACACTCATAAACCAACCTGTAGCCAGAAGAAACACACAGAATTTCAGACAAAACCTATCGCCTTATTGACTACCTGTTTTTTGTGTCTTTCACAATCCTTACTGTGAAAATCCTTATAATCAAAAGTACATCAGTTTTAAGTGTAGTAAAACAATCCATTTTGCATATAAAAGTACTGAGAGGAAGCAGAAAGAGAAGAAAACCAGAAAATAAAACAAACAGAGAATAAACCAAAATATTCTTACATAACACAGTAAACTCAGCTATTTTACCTCTGCTTCCTGCCCATTTTACATTCCTGCTTATCCTACTCTCTTACAGTTACAAGGTTTGGTTAAGTCCCTGTACATTGTCATGCACTCTTCTCCAAATCACAGAATCACAAAATCAGTCCAGAGGTTGGGGTTTTTTTTCTTCTTTTTTTAGATACAGTTGCTTTAATACTGTTAATCAAACAACACCATTTGGAGAAGTCTAAATTTCTGTTCTTGTGAATAAGTGTCTACTTTGGAAAGTTGGGTCCCAGCTGCTTTCAAAGTGTAAAACTTAAAATAACAGAAAAGTAATAAATGTTAAAGCCAAGTCCAGGTACAAGAGTAAGGGTGTAATTTCAGAAGAAGACTCTAGAGGATCTAGATGAAAGCACGAAACAGAGAATTTGAGGGCAGCTAAGTTATGTATTCACCATTTGTCTGAACAGCCACAATAATTTCAGACCTCACAGATTCAGCTCCTGCTTCAAAACAAGTCACTCACGTCCCATGTATCTGAACCAACTACTGTGCTCCAGCAGTAGGGTTTCTAGAGTTTCCAGTGAGAAATAGAGAACTGATCTTGAACAGATAACTTTAGAATATGAAAGACTAAAGATCCCAGACACAGTGAGACCCCCAAGGAGGGTCTTGACATATCTCCCTGAGGAGAAATACTTGACATATCTTGTTCAGTAGACTGGGTGTGTTGATGAATCCCTTTTTTGGGAATATGACCCCAACAAATCTCATAAATTCGAGCTCACCAGTGGTTAATTTATGTGTATGTTTTCAATTTTTCTTATACAATAAGACAGGTGACTTGTGTCTTATGTACATGTCTCTGTAGACATTCCCAGCACTGTGGGGCTGTGGTGCAGAAAGACGTATGAGCCAATAGTAATGTACTAACATTACTGCATCTTCCTTCCTGATCTGTTCCTTGAGAATAAATAACACTTCTCCATTTCACTCTGGTTTTCTCAGTTGCAAGTCTATTCCATGCATCTGAAACTTCAGATGTGGATTTTGATTTTGTATGTGAGAGAAAAACATGTAAATTAATGTGAGAATGATGGAACAGCATTTTTTTTATATATAATAAGAAACATAACTGTGAAGTTTTACGTAACACAGTGTCAATTCATTAATTTCTATGTCAAAACTGTTTATGCTTGTATTTGCTTTATTTTCTGTGGATTTTGTGTTCTTCCCGCTCCCTGTCAACAGTCATCCTCCCTACTATTCCCTACCTGCTACTGGCAGAAGAGAGATCTATAAACAGAAAGCACAGCTTATTTTCAAATTCATGCTTGGAGCTGACAGAAACACTGCTCAAGCCACAACAGATGTTTTGCTTTTTTTTTTAACTCCACCCCAAGCAAGACCTCATATCAACAGCTCAGGCAAAAGGAAGGCAAACTGTGAGCTCTGTCTGGTGCTGATGCTAAGAACTGCCTCTTTTGAATAGAGGGTCGCTAAAAGTGAGTAATTAACCAGCATTCTTATTGTCATGAACTTTGTGTTAATGAACTGTTAAGTCCTACATCAACTCAGAGATACTGATTGTATTAATAATCAATCATCAGAAGTCCCTCATCTCTATTTGTAGTTCTCCTTGAATACACCCTGACACCATCACCTTGTTTCTCTGCCTCCATGAATCAATTCTGGCAGCAATTCTCAGGTCTCACCCAAGTGACACGGCTGCTTGAGGTGCTGAACAGAATAGAAAATAAATATTCAGAAGAAAGAGGAAAATTGAGAATGACCATGCTGAAAGGTCTGGGATTTATTAAAAGGAATAAAAAGTGAAAATATAGCAGAGTTGTTTTAGCTGATTTCCAGACAGAAGAATTCTGCACAGGAAAGTCAGTTCTTCCTGATAGGACCACAGAGGAGAAACAAGTTTCTGGAAGAAAAATGCATTCCATGAAGATCAAAGCATCTTTTCATCTTTTCTTTACTTGAACCCAGCAGCAATAGTTCTTCCTAGCTACTTATTTATATTTCTTTTACACAGTGACCCTCATTTCTTCTCTTTTATTGCCATACTTAGCTCTATTTCAAATCAATCACGTTGGATGTGTTGATGTTGGAAAATCTCTTTTCATGTATTTCACTTCCCTTCAATTTCTTTGCCTAGCTTTCTTATAGAATAGAAACACACAATAGAAACCCTTGAGCAAAAGTCTTTGACTTGGTTTTCAGAGATGCTAAATACTCACACTTCACCATCTCCGAATATCATGCCTTTGTATTACATTTCAGGTCCTGGCACAATTCTGCAAGATGTTCTTTCTCCCGCTTCTCTCCACCACAACATATCTATTCCTCTGGGTTTGTTTTTTGGGGGGGAGGGGGGGGGTATTTTGGTTTTCTTTTCCTCATTCCTTGCTATTTACTCTGTTTACATATACTCTATCAATTTAACTTAGCCTTTTCTTTTGATGTTTTCAGTAAAGAAATACTCATATGTTTCTATCATTCTTTCAACTTCTCTCACCATAGTCTTTATATTCCCTTCAGACTAAACACAGACACTGCTGACCTGCTACAATTCATCCACATGTACTGGGTCTGGCTGAGCCAGAATTGGTTTTCCCCTATAGCAGCCCTCACGGTGCTGTGGTTTACGCTGGGAGCTGGCAGGGTGTTGATAGCACCCTGGTGTTGTGGCTGCTGCTGAGCAGTGCTTACACAGCACCAAGGCTCTTTCCGACATTTCCTCCCCAGTGGGGCGGGGTGGGCAAGATCTTGGGAGGGGACACAACCAGGACAGCTGACCCGAGCTGACCAAAAGGATATTCCAGACCATATGACGTCTGCTCTGTATAAAGCTGGGAGAAAGGAGGAAAGGGGACGGTGGGGTCACCCTTGGTCCTCCAAGGCAACCACTACGCGTATCGAAGCCCTGATTCCTGAGAAGGCCCGACATCGCCTCTTCATGGGAAGTAGATAATAAATCTGTTTGCTTTCTTCTTCCACACGCGGACTTTTGTTTTGCTTTGCTTACATTAAAACTGCTTTTGTTTTACCCACAAGGGCTGGTTTTATCCTATATTTTGTGGTTTTTTCCCCTTTTTGCCCTGTTGAGAATAAAAGGGGGAAAGGGGGGAAGTGATAGTGACTTGCTGGGTACCTGGCATTTAGCCAAGGTCAAACCACCACACCACATTAGGACAAAGTCACCTGTTGCAAGTATGATGCGCTCTAGAGTATGTGCTACAGCTCCAGATTTGCACTGTACTGTGGAGAGCATGACTTTGCTGCTCCTGCTACGAAGCCCTAGTGATTAGTTAACAGCTTGTGTTTTTAGTTCAGGAGGCCATTCTGTAGGCCCAGGTGAAAAACAGCACCACACTTCAGAGTAGCCAATGGTCTCTTGCCCAAGGCAAAAATTCAGCAAAGTTATCGACCTGAGTTGCAAAGCAAGAGTATCACTACAGCATGTATGGCTCAATACTCTTCCAAAGAGGTTTATATGTTCTTGTAGTATTCTCTTACTTTTTCCCAAAAAATTTCTGTGACATTTTGACTGCATGTTCCATTCTGAACGCGAGGAACTTTTCAAGGAGAATGCCTACAAATAGATAAAATTAACACAAAATTATATGTCATTATAACTGGCATATTGTTAGAGCTCTAGTTCAGTCCCATGTCACCAGACAAGGTGGCAATTATCACACGCACATCTTCACAAGTCCTATAAATATTAGCAGGCAAAACAGTCTCAACTCAGAGATTTTTTATTTAATTTATTCCAAATAAATAAAAACTTTTATTCACTGATTCAAATATTAAGAAAAAGAAAACATAAAAAAATAAACACTTGGGAAAACACCTTCTCAAGCCAACCTCTTCTTGCACCTTCTTAGTCTCGACGACCATTGTTATGGCCACACTTTACAGTCACTCCATCCCAATTGTTTTCAGTGAGGTGACAGGCAACACAGCAGGTTGGAGTGAAGTGTAATGGTTTCTTTCTGCTGCTCTTCATTTCCTAGTGGATTTTGTCTGCTCCTCCATGCTCCTTACTGGGTTTTCTCCACTCTGTGCTTTTTAGTATCACTCCATAGGCAACAGCTCCTCGGGGATGTACCTGCACTGGTTTGGGTCTACCAGCAATCCACCAGTGGGCCAAAGCCCCTTCAGGCTGGAATATTTTCTTCCAAGAGTGCACCACTGGCCACGTGTTTCCTCAGCAGTTCCCCCCTCCCTGTGTGTCCAAGAGTGTCTCTTTACATTTCTCCGAGTGTATCTCTTCACGTATCTCCTCATATGCCTCATCCCCTTGCAGCTGCTGCTCCTTCTTAAGTATGCTTGAGCAGATGTCCCATATGGTGTCCTGGTTGGCTGAGTTTCTGGCACATGATGGGTTTGGATGTGATTGTTTTATATCTAAAATAAATAATATCATAAACCCGCTTCACATTCCTCTCCTAAAATTTGCTGAGATAAAAAAAATGTGGAAAGTCTCCAGTGATATTAAAATTATCCTAAGGGTTATCCATCAGAATCTGCTCAAAGAATGATACTGAATATATCCTTTTGTTTCCAAATTACAGGCCACAACATTAATTTCAGAGATGTCTTAGCTCGCTGCGCACCTATGAAGTCTACATTTAGATCACTCCTATGAATCAACTTTTTCTGTAAGGATAGCATAATATTTTGGTGTTAATAAGTGTTTCCTTAGTTCTGTGCACATTTAAGCTTTCCTTATTTAAACTTATTACATGAAAAAATATAGAAAAAAACTGAAATAAATGTTCTAATTAAAATCAAATCAAATATGCAAGGAAAAAACTTGAGCAAAGATGAAGTCTCTGTTCCAAACTCAGTTTCTAATAGTCATTGTCAGCTGTTTCCATAAACACTTCTCAGAATGAAGCACAAATCACATTGCATGGCATTGGCTCTTATAGCAGCAAGTCTGCTATCCATCACTGTAGCACCTAGAGTTGTAAACTCAGGAATGGGCATCAGCTTGTCAAATTCTCACAAAATATATCCAGCATCTCTCATCAGTCACAGACTTTGAAGGACAAACGCAACAACAACTGCCTGGTCAAAGTAGTTGAGAAGCAGGGGCAATAAAATTAGTTCAAAATTTCCTACCTTCTCAACTAGGAGAGATTTACATGTTTGCAAGATGAACTCTTTGTATGTTGTATTGACTTTCAGAAGTAAGGCTCAAAGGGGTCTTCATATTCAAATATCCTTTACCCTTTGCTAATAATGTCTTAAAGGAAAAGGAGGGAGGAGGCAAATCAACTCTTTCTCCTAATCTCTCTAAGTAACTAGGAGGAAATACATACTGAGAAAACCTGTGGACAAATGTTATTTTACATGAGTAAAAAAACTATTAATCTGTCATCCTTTATCATACTTGGATGATCATTAAGCCAAGCAGGCAAGCTGTTAATGTCTACAATATCTGATATCCCCCAACAATATACACAGACTAATAGGAGGAAAACGACTCTAATCCTGTCCTACTGACAATGGGGATTAATTTCATTCAAATAAACATGTTTATGAAAATAAAGAAAAATTCCTTTCACAAACAGCTGGTTAAATTAGACAATTTTTTTTTATTATTCATCCAAAAAGACCAATTAGACTGGGTGCAGTAATTGTTCTTCTCCCCCTGCTGATGCTTTACTAATTGCTAATGTTGGTGTGTGTAAATACCAATTAAATCTGTTCTGATTTAGTCTTTTTAACTGGTGTTTAGATTTTAAGGGGAAAAATGTTTTTTAAAATTTATATAGACAGTGTGTGTCCTTTGTGATTTTCACAGAGTATTCCAGTTAAAAACAAATGAAGACAAATGCCAAGCAAAATCTGTTTGGTGCTTTTATAGAACAAACAGCCCTATTTACAAGGTGTTACCAAATACCTGGTATTTTATTATCCTTTATTTATTTATTTATTGGACATTTAATTCCTATCTTCTAGACCATTTGGTCACTTGCTTGTGATTTCCTATGTATCAACAACAGAATAATGATAATGATGTGGTAAATGTTATCTCACCATTTTACCTTGGTGTTAATTGCCACTGGTTTGTCAGTGAAGGGTGACAGTAATGACAAAGAGGAATGTAATTCAAGTGGATCTAAAGAAAGTATGAAAATACCTCCTTAGGTTTTATGTGTTTTATTTGACCCAAGTAAGCATCATTCCTTTAAATCATCATTTCAGATTGCTTTCCTCTGACATTCAGAGGATAATTTAGCTAGCTGGTTTGGTAAGGATGATTGACTACAGACGTAATAGTGTGTAGACCAAACCAGAGGTGAAATGAAAGGAATAAGGAGCAGAAAAAACCCACATTATTACATTAAATTCTCAGAGATTACATACTAGATTACAAATAAAAACTGTATGTGACACATTTAGACATAACTACGATTGAATGGTGAAAGCTAGAAGGAAGCTGAAAAAGAAGTTTCCCCTCTGGTGATGTTTTTATTAGGTTGAAAGCAATGAAGCTCCATCACAGAGTCTTTTGTGTTCAGCAGTCCCATCAGTGCACCTCATTCCTGACCTGTGGGGTTCAGCCTGCAACAGAGCATGCCAGAAGCCATGCAAAGGTTGCAGATTCAGCCAGCTCTGAGATAACCTGCTGCTGAGGGCAACACTGAGAATTGGTGGGCAGCAGGAGAGGGGAGTGTTGAAATCAAAGGAGCTTATTTCATGCTGGATCCCTCACAGCTATCTGACTGAAAGTCTTTTGTCTTTTTTTTTTTGGCATCTTAGGTCAGGGTCTTTTTCAACCTTCAGTTGTTCATCAGGGTTGCAACTGTGCAAGCTGGGTCTGTGCATTAGAGCTGTGCTCGCCACACCTGTTTAAACCAGAACAGAAGATGGAAACAGCAAAAAGATGCATTAACTTCTGTTCACAGAATAAAGAAGAGCAGAATGTTATGGTTTCTGTCAATGACTAAGATAAAAAGTCTCAAACATTTAATAATTATATAACTAGCTATATAGTTGTGACTGGTGTCTGGTAAGCAGAGCATTTGCTCCAACTCTTAGTTTTAGTGTACTTCTAATGCAGCCCTTTTGATTTGCCTTTTCCCAACATTATAATAAATCAAGAATAAGCCCACTTAATCCTCATTTTCAGATTGGCTACCCAATGTAAAATATTTCTAGTGGAAGCAGAGGTCTTCCATAACATCCTTACAGCTACTGATAGTAGTCTTGCTTTTTTTGTTACCTTCAGTGAATCCTTTTGAAGGATTTAGAGAATACCTTTTAGAGCAGAACCTGAGATCCCTTCTTCACAGGTTGGATGCTAAAATAAAAAAAAGTTGTTCATATACAAACCAGAATCCCCATATATAACAATACCTCTGTAGTACCAGTAGTTATGTAGTAATTCCCAACCTAGGTCAAAATGAATGCTGTTTTCTGTGGCAGAAGTTTGTAAGGCTCTTCCTCAGGGGTTGTGGTACATTATACTGCAGCTTTTCCTGGTATTTGGTCAAATCCTAGGTTAGCAGCACAAAAGATACAGCATCTTGACACTGTTCTCGTTTACACTCTGGTCTAAACTAGCCAGTAATCAGTTCTTGAATAAGGGAACCCTAGTTAGAATAAACTTCTCACACCACCTTTCATGTCACATAAGCAGAGGCAAAATTGTAGCAATGGTAAGGCACAAGGAATGTGCCAAGTGGGAACCTTCACAAGACTTCAGAGTGTGATTGTTACTTTTCAACCTCACTGACCTAAAACTGGCTTCAGCTTGGAGAGAGACTGCTCACCAGTGGAAATGAGGGGAAAATTTGTGGTCCAAACTGATATACTGCCCTAGGATATCAAAATACCTTACAGAACAGCCTAGGCAAATCCCCAAATCAAGGTCTGTATTTTCTTCTTTTCAGGCTTTTCGTGTCTCTCCATGTTAGCAATGTGTCTCTCTGTTCCATTTCTTTTGGTTTTTATATACAAAAGGAAAAATCATTTAGCCAGTCCTAAACCAAGTTCTTCAATGCTCCCTCAAAATCATATTCATAAATGTATAAATATTGCTAGATATATTTATTAGATTGTAGTCTTTTTTCTGCCTACATTTGCATTTCTTTCTCTAACTGGGCTTCCATTTGCAGAATGTGAGTGATACATCACAAATCCTCAGGATTAATTTTCCTTCTTCTTTGTGCCTTGTGCCATCACAGACATTTCTGTACTGAATAAAGCTATTTATTTTCTACCACTGTGTAACTGCTGCTAGTCCTCACATAATTGTATATCTTTCTTAGTATAATGTTTATAAAGATGCAAAGTGTATTTTCAGGATAATCCTGTTTTAGAGGACTTGACTCTCTTTGTTACAACCTCATTTTATATTTCACCTTCACAAAATGCAACAGAGGGCATACTGTGGACATCACAACTCAGAACTGTCTTTGTTCAAATGTGATGCGTAGCACACAGCAAAACATGCAAAAACAAATAAATGCATTGGTGATATAGAGGAACAGCATGTGTGGTAATGGGAACTATGTCACCTGTTAACCTTGATCCTTTGTTAATGAATTTAATCCAAATCTATACAAAAAGTTCCATTTATTTCTCAGTCATCCCTCCAGCACACCTGCAGCACATGTCCACTAGTTAATAAATTGCAGAAGCTGTATATGAAATAAAATTTTAAATAAGGGAAATCAACATCACATCATATCCCTCTTTTCTTCCTCCCATTTTCACCATCTTCACTCACTGATGAGAAAGGTTAATATTAAACATTATGTTAATGGTTCTCAAATCAATCATGGTTTTCACTGAGTTATGTTGAAAAGAAGCAACACACTTTATAAGAAATCAGAGAAGGGCTGAATGAAATAATGTAAAATCACTTACAGAGGCACTCTGGAGATGGAACCCCGTTTAATACTTAATGTAGTCATTAACCTGAGAGTGGAAGGAAGAGGATAATGGATGGCCTATTGCTTTTACCTACAGGACAAGTTTCTGAAGCGAATTGTCTCTCCTGGGGCAAGTATCACACATGCTGAAAATCTATAAAGAGGGTCACAGATGAAAGGAGTTTGAGCAGTCTCAAAATTCCCAGAAGAACATCGTGAAAACTGCAGACAGGCCAGGTGGTGAAACTAGCTGTACTATGCACAGCCATGGGCCATTGACATCCAAATGCTCAATTAGTTTATTATGGCAACAGACACACTATGCTGGTCAAATAACCAACCCATCTGCAGCAACTACAGAAAATAATCAATTATTGAAGAAAACTATCTACAAGTACCATTACTCTCACCCTTTCTTGTTCTTCTCTTTTTTTTTTTTTTTTTTTCCATTCTGCTTAGATGCCCAGCTGTTAGAGATTACCCCTGAGAGCCAGAAACCCATGAACTAAATTTAACTATGAGAAACATGGGGGGTGGGTAAGGGTGTTTGTTCTGGTTTGTTGGTTGGTTTGGGGTTTGGTTTTTTTTAAAGAAAAAAATCTCAGCAGCACATTAAACATTTCTAGATAACTTTATGAATACTGTAAATATTTCCTGTGTGGCAACAGCACAGCATACAGTATATTTTTATGCAGTGTAGTCAAGTTACAAGGTAATCATTGCAACGACAGGGCACATGCCCCACTGTCACAAGGACATTGTGCACAGGTATGAATTTACCTCAAAGGCTCAACAGGTTGTAGTGCAACGGTCTCCTCACCAGCACCACTTAGCATGGTGCCCATTCTCCCAATCATATGGACCACCCAACCCCTTTGCCCAGTAAGAACTGGTCAGCATCCAGCCTTGAATTACATTTTCCTGCCTCTGTGCTAATTAGAGAAATTATCAGGTTCTCCCACCTCCCTTGAAGTGCCTGTCTCTAAGCACACTGATGAAGCAGGGAACTGCTGTCATGCTGGTCCATCTGTTTTCACATGTGCAGAGAGCCATCACTGCATTTTCTCCTACAATAAAAGAGTGTGGAGCCTGACATATTCCCATGCATGAATGATCTTCCTTTGCAAAGGGGATACAGTAGATGTTCTTCACTGCTGCTCTGACTGATAGTTGTGCAACTGGTATATCTGTAGGTCAGTATAGACAAAACATACATCTGATCTAGAGGACAGTGTAAAGATTTAAATTTCTTAGCAACAGGATTGACAAATCTTTTAAAAATGCACAAATACAGGTTCGGGGTTTTTTTCCTGTCTGATCCCTAACATAATATAGCACAGTATAGGGCTTACATTGAGCTACAAGGTAAATACCAAGCAATATCAAAACCGGAGAAAATACTAAGTGCTAGCATTGATATTAACCTTTACCACAATATATTCTGCTAAACTCTGTATAATAGAGCAGTTCCTTCTTAAGGAACTTATTACTGTAAGGAACAAACACACAAAAGTCAAGATCATCCTTGGTTGCATCTTATTCACTATTTTTTGATTAATGGATTAGTTTGGTAAATACTTAACAACAGTAATTAATGTTACAAGAGTAAGAGTGGTTTTCTTAAGAATGGTCCCTTCCTAAAGAAGTTTCTCTTCCACAGAATTAAAGACCAAGGTCCTGTATTTTGAAATTTAATTTTTTTAAGTCTAGTTTAAAAAATATATTTTTTTTTAAATTTTATTTCCAGAAATGAGCAGAATGTTACTGCATCATTAAGCCTTCAGGATAAGCAATAAATCAATTTCTGATATGTCTGAGAATCTACGCAAAGGAAAATGCTAAGTTTGAATCTACCCACACTGTCACATTGGAAATCTAGCTTGTAGATAAATCTGAGATGTTCCTATGACCTTGCTTCAAAAAAATTCTGCTACAGCTGGTTATCCACAATTCCCATTGGATTCTATGTGAAGAGAAGAGAAAAATCCCACTAGTAGGAGCACAGTGGTGCAGGATCATAAATAGAGCTTCTTTATCTCGTTGTGAAATAAGCTGCATCATCTTATCCTTAGTGTTGCACCATTATTTATCACATATGTAGTATCATTGCTGGAACACTTTCCAGGTAAATAAAAAAGCAAGGTACTTGTTACAGGGAAATTACAATCTAAATTAGGCCCATGAGTTACAATCAGCTGTGAAGTTCAGAGACAGAAAGAAACAAAAGGACAAGCAATATTGCTTTGCAGAGACAGTACATTATTAATAATGAGTAAATCAGTACTGCATGTTTAGTCTTAGCTCAATTAACTTATGATTATTAATATAACAACAATATTATGGATACTGTAGCAAGTGACAGAGCACAAAAACATATAGTCAAGACAAAACAGCTGAAAGTAGCCACATGATTTCAGCTCTTGATTTTGTTTAGCAAAGGTCCTAGTATATCTGAAATTCTGTCTTTGTTGGCATGGTGACTTGTTATCCTGTGCCTTTAGCTGTGGGCATTGTTTTCATGGCTGAACCTTTATGAAGGTGCTGACTGTGTACTGAAGCACCCAACCATTCAAGTGTACAATAATCAGAGACAATTTAAGGCAGGGATCCACCCCGCGAGATCTGGAGGATTAGACAAGATGACCTTCAGAGGCCCCTTCCAACCTCAACTATTCTGTGATTAGCCTTAACACTGGGTGCCTCAGATAATTTGGTCATGGATTTGTGCATGAGTGGAGAGTCCTTTGGAAGATGTGGCTACTAGATTGATTGGCACAGAGAGTATGTTTCTGGTGACTCTATCAGTATTGGACCCAAATGTCTGCAGCAGAGAGAGCTGAGGAGTTCACAACCAATATTCATCCACCTCAGTCTTTGAGGATAGACATCTAAATAAGTGAGTTCATCACACAGCTGCTTTGCTCTGCTGACATTATGCTAGGGAGTCACCTATTAGAGCTGAAGAGTTTGTCTTTCTCATTATTGACATTTTTCTGTCTGATCATTCAGCTTTTGTGGTTGCCAGACTACACTGTTTACTGTATTGCGTAGTCAGAACAGCACGTTGAGCCACAGCAATAGAAAAATTATAAATCAGTTGATAACATTAAGAGATTGTGGTTGAACTTAAGACATTTTTATAATGGTTTAGTGAATCTAAAGTGGAAAATACCTCTATTTCTGTACCTGTAATTTTTGCCCACATATGAAAAATGCTAAAAGAGGCAGGGTTCAGAACCAGAGGGAAAGTGGGCTTTACCATGAAAGATTTTTGTATAATAGTAGTTAAAAATATATTTAATCACTAAAACAGGCTGATGAATCACAATAGTGAAATCTAGTAAGGTCAACTGTGTTATCCACACTTATGGTAAGCAATGGGAACATTAAGATGAAATACTAAACTCTTAGTTGCTGAGGAAGGGCTAAGGAGGATATTTTAAAGCATGACAACCAAAGCAGACTGCTTTTTATGTCTTTTTTTGAAGCTGCACTCCAGTGCTGATAAAGCTGCAGAACTTTATAGTTTACATTGCTCTCCCTATGTTTCTCAACTCATGGTGAGCTTTGATGTGTGTGAACATACAGTATAGTGCCAGAAAGCTTTTATGGTTTGAGGATAGAGACAATAACATAGGTGTTTAAAATAAAACTGATACGGGATGGGTAATTTTACATTTAATTTTAAAAATAAAAGGAGTTGATAGACAGAGAGGTAGATAATATTTGTAGTTTCTTTTAAGAACCCTGGATGCTATGCAATGCCATGGGTCCCGATAGGATGCACACACGAGTGCTGAGGCAGCCGTCTGATGTCACTGTGACACCACTCAATAATATGTGATTGATCATGGCAATTGGAAGAGGTGCCTGAGGACTGGAGAAAAGAAGATGTCACTTCTGTCTCCAAGAAGGTCAAGAAGGAGGACCCAGGGAAATACAGGTCTGCCAGTCTTACCTCTAGTTGGAGGCCAATAATAAGCCCAGGTGTCAATACTGGGTTCAGTACTGTTCAACATCTTTATTCATGATCTGGATGATAGGCCAGAGTGTAACCTCAGCAAGTTTGATAATAATACAAAACTGGGAGGAGTGGCTGATATGCCAGAGGGTTGTGCTACCATCCAGAAGGACCTCAACAGTCTGAAGAAATGGGCTGACAGGAACCTCATGCAGTTCACCAAGGAGAAGTGCAAAGTCCAAAGCAGCTTGGTGGAAAAGGACCTGGGGATCCTGGCAGACACCAAGCTGACCATGAGCCAGCAAAGTGTCCTTGTTGCAAGTATTAGGCTTGTATTAGGAAGAGTATTACCAACAGGTTGAGGCAGGTGTTCCTTCCCCTCTATTCACAGAATCATAGAATCATTCAGGTTGGAAAAGACCCTTGGGATAATCAAGTGCAACCATCAGCCCTACTCTACAAAGTTCTCCCCTACACCATATCCCCCAACACCTCATCTAAATGACCCTTAAATACATCCAGGGACACTCCACCACCTCCCTGGGCATCCTATTCCACTGTCTGACCACTCTTTCTGTGGAATTTTTTTCCTAATATCCAGTCTGAACCTCCCCTGTTGCAGTTTAAAGCCATTCCCCCTCATTCTGTCACTAATCACCTGTGAGAAGAGACCAGCACCAACCTCTCTACAATGTCCTTTCAGGTAGCTGTAGAGAGTGATGAGGTCTCCCCTCAGCCTCCTCTTCTCCAGACTAAACAACCCCAGTTCCCTCAGCTGCTCCTCATAGGTTTTGTTCTCCAGGCCCTTCACCAGCTTCGTTGCCCTTCTCTGCACTCGCTCCATCACCTCGATAACTCTCTCGTATTGAGGTGCCCAAAACTGGACACAATACTCCAGGTGTGGCCTCACCAGTGCAGAGTACAGGGGGACTATCACCTCCCTACTTCTGCTGGTCACACTATTTCTAACACAAGCCAGGATGCCGTTGGCTTTCCTGGCCACCCGGGCACACTGCTGGCTCATGTCCAGCTGCTTGTCAATAAAAACCCCCAGATCCTTCTCTTCCAGACAGCTCTCCAGCCACTCCTCCCCGAGCCTGTAGCCATGCAGGGGGTTGTTGTGGCCCAGGTGCAGGACCTGGCACTTGGCCTTGTTGAAGCTCATCCCATTAACGTTGGCCCACTGATCCAATCTATCCAAGTCTCTCTGTAGAGCCTCCCTACCCTCATGCAGATTGACACTCCTGCTTAACTTGGTGTCATATGCGAATTTACTGATAATACACTCTATGTCCTTAACAAGATCATCAATAAAGATGTTGAACAGAAATGGTCCCAACACCGAGCCCTGAGGAACACCCTTGTGACTGGCTGCCAGCTGGATTTAGCTCCATTGACCACCACTCTCTGGGACCGTCCATCCAGCCAGTGCTTGACCCAGCAGAACCTTCGCTCATCCAGGCCATGGGCAGCCAGTTTTCCTATGAGAATTCTATGGGGAACTGTGTCAAATGCTTTTCAAAAATCCAGGTAGATACTATCCACAGCTTTTCCATCATCCAACAGTTGGGTCATCTTGTCACAGGAGTCAGGTTTGTCAGGCAGGATCTGCCTTTCATAAACCCATGCTGACTGGGTCTGATCATCTGGTTGTCCATTATATGACTTTTAATGGCACCCGAGATGACCTGCTCCATCACCTTCCTTGGCACTGAGGTCAGACTGACAGGTCTATAGTTTCCTGGATCCTCCTTTGTGCCTCTCTTGTAGATGGGTGTCACATTTGCCACCCTCCAGTCCAATGGGACCTCCCCAGTTAGCCATGACTTCAGGTAAATTGTGGACAGTGGCTTGGTGAGAACATCTGCCAAGTCCCTCAGCACCCTTGGGTGTAACCCATTCGGTCCCACAGACTTGTGTGCATGCAAATAGTGTAGCAGGTCTCTGACCACCTCCTCTTCAACTGTGCTGACCTCATTCTGCTCCCCCTCCCCATGTCCCAGCTCATGAGGCTGGTGTCCAGGGAACAGCCAGTTCCACTGCTAAAGGCTGAGGCAAAGTAGGTGTTGAGCACCTAAGCCTTTTCCTCATCCTGTTACTATGCTCCCTCTACATCCAATAAAGGAGGGAGATTTTCCCTAATCCTCCTTTTGCTGTTAATGAATTTATAGATACATTTTTTATTATTTTTAAAATATTTAGCCAGGTTGAGCTCTAGATGTGCTTTGGCTCTCCTGATGTTCTCCCTGCATAGCTTCACTACATCACTGTAGTCTTCATGAGAGACCTGGCCCCTCTTCCCAAGGTCATAGATTCTCCTTTTGTTCTTGAGATCCAGCCAAAGGTCCCTGTTTAGCCAGGCTGGTCTCCTTCCCCACCTGCTTTTTTTTCAGCACATGGGAACAGCCTGCTCCTGTGCCTTTAAGACTTCTCTCTTGAAGTATGTCCAGCCTTCCTGGACTCCCATATCCTTCAGGGCATCCTCCCAAGGGATTTTGTCAAACAGTCTTTTGAATAGGTCAATGTTTTCCCTCTGGAAGTCTAAGGTGTCAGTTTTACTAACCCCTCTCTTTGTTTCTCCAAGGATCGAAAATTCAATCTCATGATCGCTGCACCCTAGATGGCCTCCAACCTTTACCTCCCACACAAGCTCTTCCCTGTTCACAAAAAGCAAGTCCAGGAGGGCACACCTTCCCTGGTTGGCTCACTTTTCACTGCTGGTGAGGCCACACTTGGAGTGCTGGGTCCAGTTCTGGGTTCCTCAATACAAGAGAGATATGAAGCTACTGGAGAGAGTTCAGCAATAAAAGAGCTGAGACAGAATAACAGAATCATCTAGGTTGGAAAAGACCTTGAAGATCATTCAGCCCAACCACTGACCTAACACTGACCATTCTCAACTACACCATATCCCTCAGTGCTAAGTCAACCCGACAAACACCTCCAGGGATGGGGATTCTAACACTGCCTTGGGCAGCCCATTCCAACACCCAACAACCCATTCTGTAAAGAAATACTTATAATATCCAGTCTAAACCTTCCCTGGTGCAACTTGAGGCCATTACCTCTTGCCCTATCACTTGTTACTTGGTTAAAGAGACTCATCCCCAGCTCTCTGCAACCTCCTTTCAGGGAGCTGTAGAGGGCGATGAGGTCTCCCCTCAGCCTCCTCTTCTCCAGACTAAACACCCCCTGTTCCCTCAGCTGCTCCTCGTACGACCTGTGCTCCAGACCCTGCACCAGCTTCGTTGCCCTTCTCTGGACACGCTCGAGTCATTCAATGTCCTTTTTGTAGTGAGGGGCCCAAAACTGAACACAGGAATCGAGAGGCGGCCTCACCAGTGCCGAGTACAGGGGTCAGATCCCTTCCCTGTCCCTGCTGGCCACGCTAGTGCTGACACAAGCCAGGATGCCATTGGCCTTCTTGGCCACCTGGGCACACTGCTGGCTCCTGTTCAGCCGGCTGTCAATCAACACCCCCAGGTCCCACTCTGACTGGCAGCTCTCCAGTCACTCCTCCCCAAGCCTGTAGCGCTGCCGGGGGTTGTTGTGGCCCAAGGGCAGCCCCCGGCATTTGGCCTTATGGAAACTCCTCCAGTTGGCCTCAGCCCATGGCTCCAGCCTGTCCAGGTCTCTCTGCAGAGCCTCCCTGCCCTCGAGCAGATCAACACTCCCACCCAGCTGGGTGTCATCTGCAAACTGACTGAGGGTGCACTCGATCCCCTCGTCCAGATCATCAAAAAAGACGTTAAACAGGAGTGGCCCCAAAACTGAGCCCTGGGGGACGCCGCTTGTGACCGGCCGCCAACTGGATTTAACTCTGTTCACCACAACTCTTTGGGCCTGGCCAACAGTTTTTACCCAGTGAAGCATGTGCCCATCCAAGCCACGAGCAGCCAGTTTCACCAGGAGAATGCTGTGGGAAACAGTGTCAAAGGCCTCACTAAAGTCAAGGTAAACAACATTCACAGCCTTTCCCTCATCCAACAAGCAGGTCGCCCTGTCGTAGAAGGAGATCAGGTTTGTCAGGCAGGACCTGCCTTTCATAAACCCGTGCTGACTGGGCCTGAGCATCTGGTTGTCCCACATGTGTTGTGTGATGGTACTCAGGATGAGCTGCTCCATCGGCTTCCTGGGCACCAAAGTCAAGCTGACCGGCCCGTGATTTCCTGGATCATCCTTCCGACCCTTCTTATAGATGGGCATCACATTGGCCAATTTCCAATCTGTCGGGACCTCCCCGGTCAGCCAGGACTGCTGGTAAATGATGGAAAGCGGCTTGGCGAGCACCCCAGCCAGCTCCTTCAGCACCCCGGGGTGTATCCCATCCGGTCCCATAGACTTGTGTGTGTCTGTGTGATGCAGGAGGTCACTGACTGTCTCCTCCTGGATTGCGGGGAGACTGTTCAGCCTGGAGAAGAGAAGTCTCAGGGAGAACCTTATCAATGTATATAAATTCCTGAAGGAAGGGCGCAAAGAGGACAGAGCCAGGCTCTTTCCAGTGGTGCCCACTGATAGGACCAGAGGCAATGGGCACAAACTGAAACACAGGAGGTTACAGGATACACTTTTTTATTATGTGGGTGACTGAGTATTCGTGTAGGTTGATCATAGAGCTTTCACCCCCCCTGAAAATTTTCAAAAATCTTGTGGACCAGACAACCTCCAGAGGTCCCTCCCAACGTAAATCATTCTGTGATTCTGTGAACAATCTCTTTTGCCACTATCAGAAAAGGATGCAGGACTTTTGCTCTGATGTCTCTAAAATCATGCCTATGTTCTTTGAATGGAGAACATCTTACACAGTTATGTAAAACAGATGCTGGCTTTGGTTCTTTATCAGGAATGCAAAGAAGAAAAAGAACTACAGGAGGTGAATATTCTTATACAACTGTGATACTATCAGCAAGGAAAGAAACACACATGGGATTGCCCATCTGTCAACAATGGAGCCCAGTCACTTCAGGGAGGGGGACTATATGTAGAAATGCTGAAAATCATGAGTGCAGTGAGTCATCTATGTCAGTGGATATGACAGCAGAGGTTGCTTCAGTGGACAGTCACTGGTGGCTAGGCTAAGAATGTGTTCCACCTAGGCTTGCAGTAGCCTTTATCATTCTTCCAGTCCAAGGACAGCTGAGTATATCTGCCTTTAAAAAGTTTAAGTATAATCAGTAGCTCGTTTGGGGAGGGACTCCTGATCAGGATGAGTCAGGGACTCATCTTGATAGGATGAGTGATAACAGTCTTGAACTGACAAAGGGTAGTTATAAGGAAGAAAATCTTTAATGTGAGGGTGTGAGGCACTGGCACAGGTTGCCCAGAGAGGCTGTGGCTGCCCCCTCCCTGGCAGTGTTCAAGGCCAGGTTGGACGGGGCTTTGAGCAACCTGGTCTAGTGGAAAGTGTCCCTGCCCTTGACAGGGGGTTGGAACTAGGTGATCTTTAAGGTTCCTTCTGACCCAGACCATTCTATGATTCTGTGATACCAAGAAAGAGATCTGGTTTTCTTACCATACTTTTCAAGGCTAGCACTCCTGATGCTTAAAATCCAACACCACAAATGGATTTCTTTTTTTCTTACAATAAAATTTATTACATGGTACTGATGAAGCTTTCATTAATGGCATTTATTTACAATATTTTCTGAGATGCCCAAGAAATTGGAATGTCTTGGTGTCATGAATTGCAGTTCATATAGCATATTTCAAAGACAAAAGCAATCACAGTAATTAAAGATATCAAGTTAAGTAAGGATTATGTTAATACTAACTCTTTTCTTTTACTTATAATTAAGATAATAAAATACAACCAATATTTTCTCCAGAAGAAAAAGCAAATAATTTAAATAAAATCAATCTTTATTTTATCATCACCCAAAAAATGAGTAGAAATTGATCATTCTTAATAACAGGACAGGTTCACTTGTATTGGTTTTATCGACAGCAATATATGCCATTATCACTCTTACATACAACCAAAGAATGAGTCTGATTATCTTATGTTAGCATATGAATATTAACCATTTTAATCACTTGCATTGCTACAACAATAGGTTTTCCACAGGTAATTCAAGTAAGTAACAACATATTTCATTCCCAAATAAAAATTGACATTTAGATTAAAAATATTGCATTCTTCTTTTAGTCAGTACCAGTACTAAACTAAGATATGATGCATTCAATATAGAAAATTAAAGTATTAGTAAAGAGGAAGTTAAGTGATCATATCTGCAAAAATAAGATTTAGGGAAAAAAGCTCATAAGCCTTACACTATTATCTGATCTTTATTTTTCCAAGGGAAAAATTTAGCAATATTTCCAATAAATTATATTAACGCTATAATGTAAATATGTATATAAAATATACATAAAAGCATGTCAAAATTAGAGTAAATACTTATTTTTTGTTTTTACTAAAGTACCTTTAAACAGGTGCTCATGGCCTAAATAAAATGTGATTAAGCAAAAAAACTCGTAAAATCTTCTCGCTGATGCTGAAAAAATAAACCTAATGGTGCAATGAAATGAGATAAGAAGGAAGGATATTAAACACCTAGCTAAAGGTAATCTTAGTAAATTCACTTTTGAACTCACATTTTATATGCGGTAGGAAAGAGCTTAAGGTTCTGATTATAGTAAGTGCTTAAGCACCTGTCTAATTCCTTTGAAGCCAATGTGAGTTGAACATGTGCTTCTCTAAGGCTTAACAGGCAACACACATGGACTTTGACAAGTCAGAGCCTGTAAGGACATACTCCTGTTGATACTTTAGAGCAACCCTGAGACAGCAGTGTGACGGAGACTCAGTCTGGAGCAGTTGTCTGCATTCACAATGTAGCTCTAGGATATTCCATGCATACCACCATTATGGGATTTGCATATACAGATGACAGATTTTAGGGATAACACTAAATACCCAAGCCCAGGTACATGATAGACATTATCTAACATTTAAGCCCTTCCAATAATTGCGTACATCTGGGCTTATCTCTATCATGCTGTACTTTGCAACATCATTCACTGTATACGGAGCCCACTGCACCTCATCGTCCACCCTGACACTGATGTATCTGCAGGCTTAGCCTAGCAATATTAGCAAGACAGAGGAAAGATATGAGTAGGAGAAATAAACAAGAAGCTAGTTCCCACACAAGCACATGGTGCTGTGCAGATAACCAAGTACCTATATGATCACTTCATCTCTTAAATGCAAGAACCAACCTTGTGCCTTGTCCTAAGCACACCGATCTGTATTCCTGCACAACAGCACCATTGTGGGACATCACAGTATCTCGGCCTATTGTATCTTGACAACTCCAGACTCACAGCTGCAACAGGCTACAAGTGTCCAGAGACAAAAAGCCACTTTTACTGCTTTCTGAAAGAGAGGGAGACTGATCGCAGCACTCCAGTTTCTAGATCCAAACTCAGACCAGAAATGATCAGGAACAAGCTTTTGGAATACATCTATGCCACATATGAACAGAACCTGTGGAGCAACAGCTGTATCAGCAAGTCTACTGCTGTGGAGTCTACAAAAACATTTCCTGCTTGGTTTACTTCTGTTTGTCATCTGTGACATTGTAAACATCAGCACAGCCCTCAAGCAGGAAAGTCAATTGCACCAGAGTACTGCTACAATATTCTGATCCAGTATCTGCTGGGGAGGTTTGAAAGTATTCTTCAATTGTATTCTGACCTTAAAAAATCACATTACAAGCCTTTTATGCACAGTTAGATCCGTTTTAGAGGGCGAGGGCAAGAGCAGAACACCTTCTGATTTCAGAGTTCTGTTATATCATTCCCTGTACTACACTTGCATTATACTCCATGGATACTGATAATGTGAGGAAGACTGCATGCTTCATCTTGTTGACTAGGGGAAAGGCTTGCTTGACCCTAGAAGATAATTGCTTTCTCCTGGCACCCACACAGAGAACACTTGTAACCACAACACACAGAGAATTCTAATGCGTCCAAAAGACTTGAGTATCTAACAACAGTACTAAAAAAAAAGCATTTTATCTTTGTTTTCTACCTCCACCTTCCAGCAATTTCCACCCAAGACACAGTTCTGCCACACCCTGATGGAAGCTGACTTCATAATGGGAAGAAGAATCTTTCCAAGTTCTTAATAATACTTCTGTCAACTGTTTGCCACTCTGCTACCACCTCATAGCCACAGAACAATTGTGCCATGACCAATGCCTAACTAGAGATCTTCTTATTTCACTTCCCTTCTGACTCCACTGCTGAGTTAAGTATTACTGCCCTATCTTGCTGTACTGGGTCTGGCTGAACTGGAATTGTTTTTCCCCTATAGCAGCCCTCACGGTGCTGTGTTTTATGTTGGGAGCTGGCAGCGTGTTGATAGCACCCTGGTGTTGTGGCTGCTGCTGAGCAGTGCTTACACAGCACCAAGGCTCTTTCTGACATTTCCCCCCACCCCAGTGGGATGGGGTGGGCAAGATCTTGGGAGGGGACACAACCAGGACAGCTGACCCAAGGGATATTCCATACCATATGACGTCTGCTCAAGTACAAAGATGGAAAAAAGGAGGAAGGGAGTGGGGTCACCCTTGGTCCTCCAAGGCAACCGCTATGTGTATTGGAGCCCTGATTCCTGAGAAGGCTCGGCATTGGCGGTTCACAGAATCACAGAATCGTCTAGGTTGGAAAAGACCTTGAAGATCATCCAGTCCAACGATTAACCTAACATTGACAATTCCCAACTACACCATATCCCTCAGTGCTAAGTCAACCCGACAAACACCTCCAGGGATGGGGACTCCACCACCTCCCTGGGCAGCCCGTTCCAACGCCTAACAACCCGTTCTGTAAAGAAATGCTTCCTAATATCTAGTCTAAACCTTTCCTGTCACAACTTGAGGCCATTACCTCTTGTTCTATCGTTTATTACTTTGTAAAAAGACTCATCCCCAGCTCTCTGCAACCTCCTTTCAGGGAGCTGTAGAGGGCAATGAGGTCTCCCCTCAGCCTCCTCTTCTCCAGACTAAACACCCCCAGTTCCCTCAGCCGCTCCTCGTACGACCTGTGCTCCAGACCCTGCACCAGCTTTGTTGCCCTTCTCTGGACACGCTCGAGTCATTCAATGTCCTTTTTGTAGTGAGGGGCCCAAAACTGAACACAGGAATCGAGGGGCGGCCTCACCAGTGCCGAGTCCAGGGGTCAGATCCCTTCCCTGTCCCTGCTGGCCACGCTATTACTGACACAAGCCTGCTAATGGGAAGTAGAGAATAAATCTGTTGTGGGGGTTTTTTTGCTTCAACGCTTGGACCTTTGCTTCACTTTGCTTATATTAAAACTGCTTTTGTTTTACCGACAAGGGTTGGGTTTTTTACCTATCTTATTTTCTTTCCCCTCTTTGCCCTGTTGAGAAAAAAGGGGAAAGGGGGGGGGGGAAGTGATAGAGCAACTTGGTGGGTACCTAGCATTTAGCCAAGGTCAAATCCACACACTTGCATCCTTCTTCCATTCTCTTCCAGCATGTGAATTCTACCATCTATTCCCACAAGAAGCTGCAGCTCAGTCCATCCAGTGGTGCAGTTGGGAGAAGGTAATTTCTGCAGGTTTTCACAGGTATCAATTTAATTTAATAGATACCTATTATTCACCGTGAAAGAAAAATACTATTTTCATTAATAAGGAAACACTTTCCTGTTGTCAAGAGAAAGCAGAAATGGTGTCCTAGCATTAAAAGGCTTTTAGGAAGGAGTAGGCATTGAACTCCTGTTTGCAGCCAATTTATTACAAGACTTTTTGTTCTCTTGAGAATAAAAATGACCATACTTCCTTCATGCCTCTTAATATTAATTGGAGCCTACATCTGGAGAATACATTCACATAGACCACCTTATTTTAATAGGGCAAACTTAATTTAGCTACCGTCTTTTCAAAGGCATGATATGGGCCTCCATTCCCAGAACCATCTAAAAGCATATACATACAGGCTTTCTTGTGGCTTCTCTGGAAGAGGAAGAGAAGAAGAATAAAACCAGGGATTACCCTCCCTTAGCCCTTACAATAGCAGAGAGTTGTAATTATATCAGTATTGTAAAGATGAATCTGCCATCATTATCATCTCTTTTTTATGCTGGGGATGTTGGCAAACCACTTCTTCAATCATCATGTTCTGGGTATGTAATATCATCTATGCCTTGTTCCTGAAATATGTTCTTAAATTCAAGTAAGACAGAGAGGATATTGAGATGGATTTGGGGGTGAGGCATGGACCTAAGATTGTGTCACTTTTCTGCCTCTTCCTTTGCCTCCCCTCATCTAGGCAGTACTCAAGAGCTGTGATGCACTGTGGACCCTTTCAGGCTTTCCTTCCACCGCCTGCAAAATAGGACAGCCATGCTTCTCAGAAGGTACTGAACAGGACAAATCAGTGCTATATAGTGTTGTCTTCAAGGTTGAGAAATGGCAAATATTCCTCTGGTTCCACTATTTTAGGAGATGGTCCTGTGAGCTAATACAGGCTACTTCAGAAACTACATATCTTCATGGAAGCTCTCTGGCTCATGAGGGGGACTGGCAGCCTGTAAGGGGTCACCATGAGAAAAGGAAGCCTGGCTGCTATATGACTTGTGGATGGGGATGGAGGCTTACCTGTAGGTGATGGCCATAATATCAGTGCACACAGTGATTGGTGGTATGGGGTCTCCTTTCTGAGCATCCTGGCCAGAGTAGCAAACTGTTTATAACCAATACAGAGTCCAGGGAATGGGAGATCTCTAGTGAATGAAAGGCCTACTTACCCACAGAGGTTTGGTTTCACTTTGACATTTACACACTTCCCAAGTGAAAGTTTCTGCCACTGAGTAGCTGAAAGTGTTCTTCAATCTTTTTTACCTTCTTTCAACTTTGCTTCCAGATCCAAAGGAAATCCTGTTGATCTTCCAGTTCAGCCCTATAGATGCAAGGTGTGCTTATGTTAAGAAAAAGGAAAAAGGAAAACAAACAAACAAACAAACAAAAAACTACCAAGAAGCAAAGCACACCAAAAAAACCAAAACTGTATCCATAGCAATAATTACGTGGAACAAAAGCTTTGTGTTCTCCACTACCAGATTATTTTGCACAGCTGAGGAACAGATACAAGTTCCCTCTTAATCACTGTACTGTGAGAGGGGGGGGGCAGTGACATCAGGCTATTTATTAACATGCTGACCCCTAGATTTATCCCATTCAACTTTAGGTAACTTTACATTACAAGCCCAACATAAATTAGCTGTCCAGGCTGCCTCAGTAACCAGTGTTCAGAGAAATAACACCTTCCTCTGTGTTATTAATCTCTGGCACCTAACTTGGAATAGTCTCTAACTTTTAGGTACCAAAAGTTAGAGACAAAGAAAGCCCTCAATGCTCAGTTCAAAATTTTCTGACAGAAGCCTTATTAGGTGAAACATAGATCTGGAGAATTGCACTACTTTAATACTATACAGAGTACTCTGGAGCATTGGATTGATGTACCAAAACTAGAATAAAACCTGCAGTCAAGTAAAAGGACAAGGGATCCTTCAAACCCACCTTAATTTGAACTGAACTATTAGATTTCATTCCTTCTGGGGCCCAATCTGAATTGTTCCAGTTCTTCCACTTACACCAGCCTCTGCTGGGATCTTATCACTCATTGACAGTGCTGTATCTGCTGAGACATATGTTTTAGGGATACTGCAATTTATGTAGTGATCTCCCTTACATCCTTGCAAAACAGTGATGTGGTAGCAACCTCAGAGAACCAATTCTAATGTAAATCTCCAGACAAAAGTTCCTCAACAGTGTCAAATACAGAATGCAGCTATAGTGTGTGTCAAACAAGCGCACTTTGGACATTAAAAATTCTGCTGTTTCAACAATATTTTTGTCATTACACCAGACAGGGTTCATCTGGTTATTAAGAACTTGAAAAAAATCCATTCTTTATAACATAATCTTTTGTTAGAGAAGTTAATTAAGGTAAAGAAATGCAAACCAGCAGTTATATTCTTCCCTTCTTAAACAGTATAACAGAATAACTGCTGAATTTATGTAAATCAAACGTTTTTTAGCAGACACACAAACATACAAAGACTGAAGTTAAACCCAGTCTGACAAATTCTACATCATGTTGAAGTACAACAAAAACAAGAAGAAGATAACAAGCACACCACTAACACTGTTCAGAATGGATATGCAGACCATGCTATATAGCAAATCAATCTAACATGTTAGAACAGTAGGATAATTAACTACAAATTGATAATTAACTACAAATTAATTGCCAGTAAAGAACTAGGCACACAGTAAGCCAACTTCTCAGCTATGCAAACTGGCACAAATGTAGGACCTGGTCTGCTCTATGCCTCATAAATCATTGCAATTATAGGACAGTAAGACTAGAAAGCAGCATTCAAAGGTTGTTTCATTTACTCCCTGCTCAAAGGTGGGATCAGCTGTACCAATGTCATTCTTCGCAAAAACTTGTCCAGTCTGTTTTCAGAAACATCCAGGAATGTGAACTCCTCAACTTCTCAACAGCCTTGTCCTATTCTTAACCATGAGAATTTATTTTTTTTTATCAATGTCTAATCTAATTCTTCCCTGCTGTAATGAAAGCCTCCATGTCCTACAAACATGACTCAAGGAACAGATTATTTTGTTTTACTCTCTTGAGTAAATTATCCCAGATATTCCTGTCTTTCTGCATCAGCCACAGTTTGTTTATTCTTTTTCACTGTCCTCCCATCTTCCTCACTAAATTCTTAATCACAGATAATTACTACAATCACAGAATACACAGAAACCTATGCATACCTAAGTATCAGATCCATAAAGGTGTAAGCCTTTGATTTGCTAGATCAAGCTCTTTGACTCAGAAAGTTCTCATACATTTTGATCAGAAATAACTAGACAAATAAATCTGAGTATCTAGACTTTGACATCTTCTGATAGCAAGTGTCATTGGATCTGATCCCTCTGAGTCTGAAGATTGAAATTCATTCAAGAAGGACAACTCAATCTCACTATGAGTGGGAGTTTAAACAGAGGAATGTGCATAAAAAGACATCATTCTCTTTATGCTTCAAATAGGATAGAAGTGCTATTATGCTCATACTATATTCTGATCTGCTTTGATACTCTGCTTCTTGTGAAGAGGTTAGTTTCCTTATTATAGACTTCAAAATTCTTTCAGGTAACACCTCATCGTCTGCTGACCCTGATGATGAATTTCACCAGGGTGAATTTCATTTTGGAAAAACAGACATCAGAATTCTGACTCTTGCTATGTGATAGGAATGTATAATGTCTCATAATCTCAGTCTGTCATAGTGTAAGAGCAACGAAAGTAACTAACAGAACTTGTTAATTATACTTACTCAATAGCGCAGTGCTAAACCTTTGCCTTTGCAATATCACTGCAGTATCACCTGAATCACTCCTCTCTCTCAAAAACTGAATTCATTAATTGATCATCTGAATTCTCATGTTGTTAGACCTAACTAATTTTTCTGGTTTTGATTTTGATTTTGCTGTACTTCCAACTGATGAAGTAATTCCTTCCTTCTTTAAACAAAGTGATCAAGAGGACTACTCAGTTCACATCACTGATCTCAGAAATATACCTTGTGTTATGGTCTGATGAAACCACAGTTAATGTCTCAACCATCCGGTGAAGAACTTTCCAAAGGAAGTGGTTTCTGTGGAAACGCTGGGGCTGTGCAGGTAATAGCAGGGAGGCGAGGCAAAAAGAGGGGGTCCTGTGGAGGTGGGACCACAATTCTCAGAGGCTGAACTTTCCTATCTCGAGAGACTCTGTGTAGACCCAAGAGGAGCCGTTTTCACAAAAGGTCAAACAACAGTCACACCTTCAGGGAGGGGGGAGTAAGTCCCCAATGACCCCAAGCCCACCGAAACTTTTCCAGAGAATCTGAAGGTACAAACTGCACATGTACTAAAAGCAAGGAGAATTCTACAAGCATAAACTGCACATGATGCCTAATTAGCCTAACAAATCCAAGTGCTTATCCAGAGGAGGGGCAAGGAATTATAAAAGGACATAAGTCAAAGCCCCAGGTGGCTGCGCCCCACCAGAACTGGGCCCCTAGGCTGGACCAACGACAGAACCAGGACTGGTGAAATCTTCCTTTTTGTTTTTCTCTCTCTCTCTCTCCTCCTCTTTCCCCTTTTCTCTCTCATTCTTATTCTGTATACCTACATATAAGACAAGGCTTTGCTGGGGCATGTTTAAGGCTTATTGGGGTAAGTTATAAGATCTATACTAGTCTGTGGAAGTTTAATGCCTGTTGCAGAGCCCGCAAAGAGTACTGACAAAGTTTCATGCCAATTGCCTGTTGTGAGCGAATGAAAATCAAGGTGTATGAATTGAAGAATCCTTGGTGCCATTCCACCTTAATCCTAACCTGAGAATCATCAAATCTGAGTCATTGTCCTGAGAAACACCTTGATAGTAAAGTCCAGCTTTGACAACCAGGCCACTATGGATTTTTTAGTGGGGGAAGGAATTGAATGGTTTCACAGTGGGTCCCCTGAAATCTCTTCTTCACAAATGCCAATTATTGGTGAAGTTTGTTACATCTGATCCTTTTGTTCTAACTTCTTGTTATTGTTCATTTTATTGCTAACTTTTCACCTCAACTATCGTACAGCTGTACATACCTTAAGATACCTTTAATAACTTCCATCAATCTCCCTGTATTGACTCAAATAACTTACAATATCATCCTAACCTCCAGCAATTAAAGCCAGGGTGAATACTTCAAAAGCAACATCTTTCTCCTGGTCCCTTGGCTATCTCTGATTGTGTTGATCTTTCAACAGCACAGCAGAGTGCCATGCTCACAGCAATATTAGCTCAAACCCTGAAAACTATGAACATTTACTCAGGTTCAGTGCTGTGCTTACTCAATTCACAGTTCAGAGTGCGCCTGTGCAGTACCAGTACTTTATGGGGCATCATTAAGAAATGTGGATATGCTCGGTTTTATTTTGCTTTAGCCAGAGGAGTATCTCCCAGCTCCTGATTCTGTTAATGTAATCTAAACTGCCTTTTGCAGTTCCCAGGTTCTGATGGAAGAGGGTCCCAACACAAACCGTCCTATGTTCATGCCCCAGTTCCCTTGGGAAAGAAAACTGGGAAGGTTTCCAACTGGGAAAGAAAGTGCTCAGGTTGGAAGACAACCACTACATGCTCATAGGTTTTCCAGGCTGAGCAACAAAGTACTAGGACTGCGGGAGAAATTCTCTCATAAGAGTAATTTATTCCTATGTTCTTTTGGATACTTTCCCTTTCTATGTGATCCTGAATTAAGAACATCCCTCACTGCAAACACCTCAGCAGTGTCTGTATATGCCAGTGCATTCTGTTGCTATCTTTGTTTGAAACACTCTGTGTGTTCTTTTTATCTAGAATAGTTATTGCAGACACACACACACACAAAAGAAAACTCTATTATTTAGGCTCCTAGGCTTCTGCATTTGTATTTTTTTCTCTTTTTCTGCTTCATTCCTTCTTGTCACAGTTTTGAGGCAGAAGAAACCATAGCAAAAAGATCATCTGACCTGCTGCCTATATGTTGTTCCACTAGTTGGATGTCCTTTGCATCTAATCCATAGCTTTATTTAAGCTTTAATATTTTGTTCCAAATATATGTTCTGAACTTGAAGAGTACAACTGAGAGAGATCCATTATCTTCCTAAATCATTCAAAAGGGTTTAGAATCTTCCGACTCTGAGTGTGTTAGATCATCCACTGTAGGTGAGGACTGCGGGACTAGAATTAATTTATCTTACTGGTTAGAGTAGAATTTGCCCCTGTGATACAATTTGGCTAATGGAGCAATAGAAATAAAAGGAACCAGTTCACTTTCTCTGAAGTATCTTGGACCTGTGAAGACATTCTGGGGGAAAAAAATGGAAATATTTTTTGTGTGAAAATTCAGAACTGACTCTGAACATACCCAGACAAACCTTGAACACAGGCAGGTATTTCAGGAGCCATTTTTAAGATGCAGTGATATTTAACTTTTCAGATGAAGGTTCAATTTAAAAACTGAATCGTCCTCAGAAGGATCACACAATTCCAAGAAATTACAGGTGGAAAAAGTATGTTAAGAAAACTTGTTACCATTTCAACCAAATCATAAATGTTCTCTTCAAAGTATTACTGGCTGCAGTGTCCCATCTACTTTCAAAACCAGTTGCTTGAATTTCCACCATTTTGTGGATTGGAGGTGAAGGAGAAAGGAAGAGTGGAAGTTTTATTCTACTGCTCAAGAAGGGGCATTTTTTGTGCAAATATATTTCAAACTTTTTTTGTTATTTAATGGAAATATAGAATGTTATTATGGATTCACTGCAGTGTAATCTTGAAAGGGAAAGGTATACCCAAGTTTGTAAAAAAAAGTGAGAACTGATGCAGGTAAACACAGCAGTGTTTAACCACTTGTAGTGATTGTGTAAGCCGATAACTCATCCATAAGCACAAGGGGAGTAGAGGCAAGGGTTAAAGATCTGTTTCAGTCCCCAGATGGTTTGCTTCTGCCTATGTCATTCAGGTTGCTGCAAGCATCTGAAAAAGTCCAAGGACCAAGAAGGAGAGGGGAAAATTTTTGTAAATTCTCCAGGACATTCTTGCCACTACAGACTCACAGAGAAACAACCTCAGGTTTTCCCTTCTCCCTTGCCAACCCTGTTTACCCAGCATCATTAGATGTTCAAATTCTCCCCATGAAAACCTCATGAAGAAGGTATTTCAAATCTTCAAAACATATACCTAACGGAAGTCTATACTTTGAGGAGATCATAGACTCAGATCCACCTTCCTTGAAGCCGGGTGTCCACAACGTGAATAATGGAGGAAACAGGTAAGTGCTGGGATCTTGCAAGGCAAGATCTTCTGGCCAAATATCTTCAGAATTAAGTCACCTTCCCTAGTGTAGGTATTTCTGTCAAAGAAATGTACTGAAACATGGATAGTCTGATACTCTTCAGGTGCGAGTTGCTTGTGTTTCCTGTGTGAGATTGTGGAGATTCACAGAATGGCAACCGGTGACAGAGCACTTCAACACCTCTGTCCCAGGACACATTTCAGAGAAGCCAGCATGTGTTACCTGCTTTTCACTTCAGATCCTCTGTGGAAAGAAGCTAGTATTTTTGAACTTGCTGGCTCCATCATGTGTCCTCCAGAGAACATTGCAAGGAGGAGAACACAGATTTTTCACATTTCTAAGCTTAGAAATGAAAACGTGTCTGTTTTAAAACAAACACTTTGAGTTACAAAAGACTGCAGTGCCTCTGATGACTACACCTGCACTGACTGGCTGTGAACAAAAAGGCACACCTGTTCTTTATGATAAGAAAATTAACCAGAGTAAACAGACTACCTTTTGGGTTGTTTTATACTGCCAAAGCTGGACTAGAATATTTTTAATTTGCCAGTACTTTAGAATAATGATGATTGTAGTTAACAGATTGAATTGTGGCTGCTAGATTCAGCATCAAACCTGACCCTGCTTCTTTTTCATTAGCTTGCTATGGTTTTGTGCAAGTCACAAAGTTTTCTGCCTCGGTTTATCTGTTGTTAGTACTTTGCTACACGAGGACCAAGTTTGAAGGTATATTCGTTTAGGTCATGCTAGAGATTTGGAAGCTTTGGAAGGAAATCACTACGTGCCTTGTCACACTGCTCCCCAATAAAACCTCTAAATAATGCCAATAATAAATAGACAGTATTACTAAAATATCATGTATTCAGGTAAGTATTAATTAATATTTCTTGCAGGTTTTTATGCAAGAGAAGTAGAATCACTGATTTTTTTTGTGAGACACCCTTCAGCACTATGTACTTTTATGAAAGAGAAAGTACAGGAGGCAACTGTGGTACTTGGGAAATGTTCAGAGGGTATATTAGCTGCCATTTCTGCTTGGTGTAACATGGTTAGCATAGCATCATACAGGCAGCACATTTAGTAATTAATTTGCAGATGCAATTACTTAAGTGTGGGATTCATGTGAATAATACAGATATGAACAAATGTAGATCTATACATCCAGGTTAGTCCCCCCAGACTCTCTTTGTAGTCATAGGAGAGAAATCATCTTTAGGGAGCTGTCCATCCTATTCTGAGACAACGAACCAAACTATATCACACGAAGTGCAGTCTAAAACTCCCTTCCTATTTCCCTCTAAGAACTACAAAAGGAGCTACAATGACTAGTCAAAGACTAGTACTTAATAGCAGTAGAGACTGTAGTTATTTAAAGACAAGCAAACTGAAATCTACATCAAAAGTTGGAGTATATACACATAGAATCTTGATTCACAGTTCTATCATAAAAGGATCTTTAATAATTCACTCACTATATAGTTCTCCCTTTTCTTCATTTGTACGAAGGTGAGTGATCATGAGATTTATTCATTAGGAAGACCTTTGCATACTCAAGTGAGGGGAAATATTTAATCTCAAGTAATAATGTTATTATTATTATTGCAGGTGACTCACCAAGGGGAGTGCCATTTTCATTTCTCTTCTGAAAATACCTGGCTTGGTTTCAGCCAGGTGCCAAAGACAAAATATTCACTTCATTCACCTCTCATCAGGTTAACTTTTCTCACCAAACACTTCCAGTCCAATCATACCAATTAAACTACCTCTGAAAATATTAAAATCCTTACCCACATAATGTGATATTAATCATCAAAATTACTTTGTTTGTGCATCACTACATTTCTATGCCAGGTAAGTATTACTTTTTCAATCTCCTTTCAGCATAACACAGGCATAACAAATAAAAGGCTGGATCTGAAGGCAGTCTATAAATGTTTGTGGAAGTGTTGCATCATTTTTATCTCCTTCCAACAAAAACCTCCGAATTATATATTCACCAAGTAACACAATGAAGTACAGCAAGAATGAGTGAAGGAGGAGGTAGAGCCTCTTACCTGGCCTTGAGCCAGGCCTACGGATATCCTGAGATCTGAGTGTGGAAATCAAAGCATGAGCTTTAGAATAGGAGCACTAAGCGATTTGAATTTCAGGAATTAGTTTGTCATTGTTTAACATAAGTACAAGAGAACACTTAAAAAGATACAATAGAATTTTACTTTACTTTATTTTAGAGATTTTATACAACTCCGTTAGAATCCATTGTGATCCCAGTATTCCTGCTTCTGACAATACAGTTTCTATGACTGGCTCACAGTAAAAAGCATTGCTCATCTCATATGGTGTAAGGTACCACTCAAAATCTTAAACTGGCTGTATCTGAGAAGTGGGACACTCCAGAATATTCTCTGATTTGGCAACAGGACTGTCTCAGAAGATACATTATAGAAACATTGTACTGAAGAGCTAACAGTGTCTTGTTAAGTCAACACAAAGGTTTGGTTGCTAGTAAATTATATAACACTGAAGAAGCCAATTATCGCTCCCAGACTTAAAGAAAAGATTGACTGGTTATCATCTAATTAATGAGTCTGTGGGAGGAACATCAAGGAAAAAAAAAAAAAAAAAAAAGTTGCAATGGCTTGAGGAGATGTATTAGTGTGCAAGGAAGACAAAAATTACACTGAGATGAGAACTGATCCAGATGGAACCTACACTAAGTAGAAAATCCAGACTGCAGTGGATAGGAAATTTACAATTTTGGGGGTTTTAACTGGAAATTATCTACTTTGGAAATAAAAACTTCTGACAGAAATATACCACCTTTAATTAATGCTTGATAGGACAGTTTTTTGCATGGTGTAATTCTGGTCAAAACCAGAGGGAAGTAATGAAGAAGAGAATATCTACCAGGTAGTCACCAGTGAACTAAGGTACTCCTCTTAAATATGGAAGACTCAAGTGTCCCATTCTACTCTTTTTGAAGAAAACTTGAATTCTTCAACCCAGTTAGATGACCAGCTCGCTTGAGTTTTAGTTACTCTTTGGACAGAGGGCAAGGTAGCTGTGAAAAATAGGGAAGATGTCCATAATCTGTAGAAAAAGCATTTCTGACTTGGGTTTCACCAAGTAACAGTAATCCTATCATGATAAGACAGCAGGATCAAGTCTTCACTGAGTCCACTGTGCACACAAACTTTCATTAATAAGTCAAAACCTCTGCTCTTTCGCATGTCAGGACTAGTAGCACACTCACTTATTTGGGCTAAAATATATTAATCCTGATAGATGCTGGGACATGGAGGCCTTGCATTGTGGTGGAGAATGTGTATGTGTGTCTCTCTTGGAATCAGATCATCCTATTAGCATTTTTTTCTGTCATAGATTGTTTAGTCCTAGGGTAATTTCCAGTCTTTCCCCAGAGGTAAGGAACAGCTAAAGAACTGCAATCTTTTTGCAACCTATGGGATCCCCAGACTCACAAGTTCTCAGCTTTTATATGGAGGCTTTCACCTTCTCACCTTATAATTAAAATAATTTGGATGGATATTAAATAATTACATGGTGTTGCATATTGACAGAAAATGGTGTTTAAGCCTCTTAATGCAGCTTGATTGGTAACAGACCTCACTGTGATTTATTATTTCTTGCCTTTAGTAATGGGGTGCAATTCTTTCTTTTTGCATAGAGCTAAAAATATATATTGACCAATCAGTGAAACTTTTTAAGGAAAAAAACTGAGAAGTGTAACAGACAAAAACCATCCTTCCTTCTTTATGTGTCATAATGGACAAATATTTTTGGGGGTGTATCAGCCTGACTTCATTAGAGTAAACAGTGAGTCTATCCCCAGTTTCTTTGTTTTCACAGTTACCTTTTTAAATGTGTTTTGAAGAGTGGCTAAATAACAGGGAGACTTATACAAATCTGTGGTTTATTATTATGATTATTGTTGAATAGATTTTATCTGTGCTTACACTAGAAATAAAATTAGAACTCCCCCACCGAGGGAAAAGTACAGAAGAATGAAGCAGGAAAACAGTCACATTTTATCTAGGCATGCAAACAGTAAACCTCATTCCAGTTTCACAATATGCTCCTCTGAGAGCCCTTCATCATGTCTGTGCTTAGATACACTGGTTTCTATTAGATTTTTCTGGAGATGTGCAACACTTCACATCCATATATAAAAGGCCATTAAAGCATTAAGAGCAATAAGGGGCCAACCAGGCAGTTGCAGAACACAAATATCACAGCTTGTGTATCACAGAAATAAAATGGTGAGCATGGTCTATGCATATGCATTGGGAGCTCAGGATTTGTTTTTCTGCCTCTTATGAACTTTGTGACTTTTAATTAACAAGTCCAGGCCAAATAAGTTCACCTGGTAATGAGAACTGTTCATTGACTATAGAAAAATCTGCAGGAGTTCACATTTATTCCATAAAGACCAGCTCTGTACCTCATTGTCAAAGATGTATTAAAGGATGAGCCAATCCCCAAAGAAGGCAATGACGTTTTTCCTGCAGCTTTTAAGGCAAACTGGACAGTATTCAATATACATAGGCAGCAGAAAGATTGCCATTGTATTCAGCCTGGACAGGCTGGTTCTCTGGAAGAGGAAAAGGGCGGATAAGCCTTTTCATCTCTGACCTCTTTACCACCTTCTTTTGACTACCTTGTCCTTGGTAAGAAAACTTAACTGGAAAAACTATGCACACGCTGTGTGTTGAGGAAGAACCTGAACCCCATGCTTTGGCCTGCTGGATTGCAGCCATTGTTAGGCATGCAGCCTATGGGTGGCTCTACTGCCCAGCTGTGGTTCGAAGCTCACGGGAGAGTTCATCTCTGCTCTGGGGTAAACTGATTAGCAATAGCTGGTCAATCCTGAGCTCCTTTATACTGATTCAAAAGGAACCAAGAGATGAGAAAGCCTAGGATAGGTTTGAAACAAGTGAGGAGTTATCTCACATTTAAACCCGGAGTTTAAGTCTTGAGGTGACATGCAATGTAAATGCAGCTATAATGTTGTGTAGCATAAGGTTTTGGGTTGTTTAGTGCTAGTTCAGCTGTAGCGGGTTTTGACCACTTTGAAACAAATAGTGATTAGATGTATCAGCTGTAGAAAAATAACCAAAGTACAGAAGCCCTTTCTCAAGCCATTAGAAGGTCTCTAAATCCAAATTCTGTCTATCTTTTCCAGGTGTATTAGCTGGTATAATAAAAAGCATTGTCTGCATCCACAGATTTTATCCCATTTTGCATATGCACTTGGATCTACATCTAATAATAAAACCCTAAAACAAACCGAAGATGCATCTTTATATCCTTGTAAAACTTCTTGAAAAAGTTCTCACAGTATTTCAAGGCCAAACAGTTAAAGAGGTACCAGATTCACTACTTTGGGTGCATTGTTGCCAAAATACTCACAGGGGATGGACAAAATAATTTTAGTTTCTGACATGATACCTTGCAAGTATGACTACAAACAACTTATAAACAGTGAATTCTCCTTCCAAACTAGATGACTAACTAAGATGTGATTAAGTCCAAGTAATATCTTAGCTTGCTCAGAAGTATTCTTGGCTGAAAAGTAAGGAGCAAAATATATATACATGTTCAGCCACATATTTTCTAAATGTATGCCCACTTCAGTCAATTGCTTTATTTATTATTTTTTTTTAATAGCAAACAAATTATGGTAAAAAGTCAATAAATTTACACTTTCTGTCAAAACTCACCTTTCCTTTTTCGTGTTGCACAATACTTCATTTCAACATTGATTTTGGTATTTTTCTTTTGCAGTCTTTAAAAGTTGACAAGACATACCTTGCTTTAGGATAAGTGAAACACTACACTTTCTTTTTTGTTTTACTCAAATGAAAGCGTTAACAGTTTACACTGCAAGTTAATGTGGAATTTGTCTGATTCTGCTGCTGTATTTCCATGTTAACTATCAGGTTTTGTTAAGCAATTTCTAAATCTTTAATTGTAGTTCTACTGGCGTTACCTTTAAGAAATAAATTTAATTGAAATGTCTTCTTAAATTCCATAAACTCAGAAATTATTCATGGATCTAAAGCAATATAACATTTGGTAGTTCAAGGATTGCCTAGGTTAGAGATAGATAATTCATTTTACTGCATTATCAAACAGTGTTGAAATTCCAATAATAGAAAAATGTGATTTTTAGGTGTCTAAATATTGTCTTCATTGTTCTAGTTTCTTTAGAGAAGTTAGAAAATGTCTTAGAGACTGGCTGTATGAATCAAATTGTTTAAAGAAAAATGGCATTTTCCTTCTATAGAGATTTTAAGAATTTCCAGTTTGCCTATAATTAGAATGAAAAGCAGAAGTGCTCTCTTTGTTCAGAGCAAATTCCAAATTACTTAGCATAAAAAGAAGTGAAAGATGTTTCTATTTCTACTGAAAGAAAATATTTTAACATCTGAAGATAATTTAGACTCAGTATTTCACTATATCTTTAACAAATCATATTGATATTTTAAGACAAAATATTTATGTTTGGATGCATATTTTTTAAATTCTTCTGATTAGATTAATAAGAAATTGGAAAAATATCAGAACTTACTTTTTCTGGTGTCTTTTTTCAAGGTAACATATATTTCAATTTTTTGTGTGTGTCAAGAAATTTTGAATAGCTGTTACCTAATTATACAAACAACAACTAGCATCACCTTTTTACACTGGACAAGGACAAACATTACTTTGCCTGTGGTGATAGTCTTTTCAGTAGTGATAGCTTTTCCACCTTAACCATTTGGAGCAGAAGGATGTTTAGAATTCCTCTCTACTCAAATGTATCTGTTAAAAAATTGCACAGATCTCTTCTTCCGATTATACAAAAAAAAATGTCTTTGAAGTTTAACACAGGATAATTAAAATATTTAAAATCCCATTATGTTACAGGTTTGCCAGCCCAGTAGCTGCAACCAGAAGAAAGAAGTCTCTTGAGACATTCTCAACTTGAGAAGTCAAATAAACTCTTTAGGTTTATCTACAACCTGCTCAGCAAACTTGTGCCTACTAGAGATGAAAAAATGTAATTTATGTTTATTCAAGGGCACATGAAGGACAGAATACTGCACAGACAGTTGAGGCATTCCAACAACATTAAAGAGACAAGAAATGAGCAGCAATCATTTCCCTCAGCATGTTTCTTCTCTGTATGATAAGCACTTCACTTTGAATGCAAAAGAGATTAGAGGTGGGACTTCTGGATAGATACCAAAGGTTATAAACCTTTTGATTAGAAGAGGTTTCAATTAAGCACTTCCTTTGACTTCAATATGTGGCTTTTAATTTATTTTTATTTTTCAGGGCCATTATAAAATATCTGATAAAATGAAAATTAGTTGCAATGCACATGTTTTTTCAGGAAGATAATTGTTTGGGTTTTTTTCTTCACAAAAGGTAACTCATACAAAATGTTACAAAGAAAATTATATACAAAGAATGAACTTACAAGTATTTGTCTGGGCTGAATGAGTACATACAGTTACATATTTAAACCATATTCTAAATTATAGGTGAAAAAAAGAAAAAATAATACACAGTAAAATGAGAGTTTAAAGTAAAGACTGAGTTAAAAAGAAAAAATAATTACAGGTTTATAGAAAATTTTAAAAAGAAAATTATATTTCCAGTGCCATGTAGGCATCTATTGAACCTACTGAACAATAAAAGCAGTCATTACAGAAAGTGAAATTTCTTTAACACATGGAAAACTTTGTGAAAATTGTTATTCTTTCAGCCATTTGTTTGTAGCTTACAAAGTAAAAAATAAAATAAAGTAAACACCCCCACCCAAAAACCCCCCACATACAACCAAAACAAAACCCCACAAGCAAACCAACAAGCCCCACCTTTGGCTAAAATAACCAAAACTGGGAATTTTTTTTTTCTCTTAATATTATATGAATGGATAATTTGCTCAGAACAGAAACAACTGAATAGCTATCATAGTCTGACCTCGCATCCCCAGTGATCTGCCCATGGGGATTTGTCTGTGTGAATAGAGTTAAAAGGATTTTTTTCTCCATTTTTCTACACAGAACTGCAGTAGAAATTCTGTACATAGACCAGTTTCAGTATATTTTAAGCATAAAGGTGCCGTGCTGTGGACAACTCTCCTAGTATTTTTGTCAATATTATGATTTGGAAACACTTTTTTTCTTCATTATATTTAGAAAGCAATAGCAACTGGATGTTTTTTTCCAAATACTTCGCAACATGCACATTCACCCCAGATACCACCCCTCAGTTGTGATTCTTGGCATGTGATATCCTTTTTCATTGTACCATACAGCACAATTTATGTCTATACTTTCTTTTCTCCTGAACTCTCTTGAGAGATTTATGTTTTTCTTGGGCTACAAAAAATGAAGCAAGTTACTAATATTACATCTGCTGCCAATGAAGAAACACTACTCTATAGTCGTTAATGAATGTTGTTTAAAGAATTTCATGTTTAGATAGCAGCACATCTCCATTTGTCTTACACATTGTGTTGCAATGACCCATTTGGTTCAGAACCTTAACGGTAAGTCTCAGGCACAGAAGGACACTGGTCTCAAGGAAAGACAAGATAATCTCTGGCTGTAATTTAAATTCCGGCAGCTGGCACCCCTTTACATGCTAAATTAAAGCACTTCACAGTGATACATCAAGCAGATCCAAGGGCAGAATATGGCCCTGAGGAAGCAACAGTGCTGAGAAGTGGAAGATGCCATCTGCAATTGTTTCCTTGTCTTAAAGGCAGAGAGACATTCTGTTTTCCCTTTACTTCCCACAATTTCCCAGCACTTTGTGTTTTTATGAAAGCTATCAGCATTAGATACATCAAACTCCAGTCACTCCAAGCACCCCTGGATAACGTGCTTATTTCCCCAGCCTCTAGTCTGACTTGCTGGAGAAGGTCTGCCAGCCCAGCCTGTTCAATAGCCATCTCTGTGAGTCATAACACAGCAGCTCCAGATGGAAGACAGGGCAAACATCTCCCTCCAGAGTTATCACCAATTCAGTTCCCATCAATCAACCAGCAGCTGGGAGTGAAGAATCATGCGCTGCTTTGCCTGGCTTTCTCGTGCCAAAGACTCAGAACATTAGAGCCACGCTTTCTTTCGCATCCAGTCCTTAGGGAAGGAATCTCACAGATTTCCCACATGGCTACTCAGCCCACCACCGCCAAGCAGCACGCCAAACTTAGTGTACGAAAGGGATTTTGATAGCACTTTGACTTGGTATTGTTAATTCAGAGAATTAAGCTTTCTGGCTTTTCAAGCCAAACATGTGGTTTACAGGTGAGATCTAGTCAGTTTTGCCTCCATCCAAAAGACAGAGGAGCAATACGTGCATTATTCTAATGGCACAGGAGCAAGTGACTGGCAAGCCAAAACCACGTCTTGGTTAACATGTGGGAAGCAAGCACACTGAATAAATGTAATTGCTCATGCCCGTTCTGCAGTTGGTAGAAGTAGTAGGAGTTGGCTGGTGAACTGTGATAATGGCGAGAATCTAGTTTCTGCTCTGTTGTAGCAGACGTGGCAGGAGGTGGCTGTTCCTTGAGCCAAGACAAAAATGGAGAGTGAACAGTTGGAGCACTCTGGCAGCAGAGTTTTGGCATGGAGCTGCACAGCAAATGCTACATCGTGCCAGCGTGACCTGCTGAGCGGTGCTCTCAGCCGTCACCTGCATGTGTGGATGGCTGCAGAAGCTGATACCTTGGAGGATGCAAAAGAAACAGAACTGCGTGGAAAACAAATACATAGTCTGAATAGTATCTTCAAATCTGTTACAGACACAAGCCGTAAACACGAGAGAATACTTCTCTGATCAGATGGGCTGGCAGATATAGCCCTTGGTTTCCTCTGAATTAATAACCACCTGCCCCCGAACAAGGTTGTTCACTTTTACAGATCACGGACCTGCGTAAGCAGGAATGGGGACGTGGTCTTCAGGGGAATGCCTGATGGCTCTTCTCAGGAAGGCATCTTCCCTGAACTTGCCCCTCCATACTGTGAGCAGGCCTGAAACTCAGGTCTCCTTTTTGGGGATTTTTTTAAAACCTAGGCATTTCTGCCACGCATTTGATACAAGAGGGAGATGAAACAGATCTACACCACACAGAGTATTTCATTTTAGGGGCCTCTGATGAAAACTCAATCAAAGACAGTTCTGATTCTTACCTTTGGCTAACTGGTATTATTTTCCTGTGCTGCCTAGGTAAAGTGGACAGGATCACTCTGCATCATTTCAAATGTATTCATCTGTTAAAAATATGACTCAAATATTATTGGCATTGTAGAACTGGGGAGAAAGGAACTGTGAGCAAATAAAAAGAAAATCATACACTGCAGGACAGAGAGAAGCAAAAAAATCAACCCAAGATGGAGAAAAACAGTAAAGAAAGAAATTCAGCTGGGAAATGAAATAACACTATATACAAATTATATAGAGAAAGAAAAAGAGAAGAAGGAAATCTACTTCAGTAGGCTAGCCTTTTGTGAGCATCACTTTTATCCCTAGCGTCTATATAGGTAGCAGACCTTGCTTTTGCAGAAAACCGTGCATTAAGAAAAGAAAACTTGAATCACCTATGGGGAAAAATAGAAAGGCCATAGGGCTAAATCACAGGAGTCAAAGATTTGAAACATTGAACTAAAAGGTAAAAAGCCAAAAAATAGTGGCAAATTCATAAATTCTACATAGTTGCTCCATTCAATATAAGACATTGTTCACTGTCTCTTGTCCTGAGAGATGTTTTATTCACCTGGAAACCTGCCTTCAGTCTGTCCAAAATAGTATTTTAGTTCTAAAATACAGGGATGTCATTAAATAGAGGGCATCTGACATTGCCGTAGGGCTTCCCAACTGAAAAAATGCTCTATCAGGTGCAGGAATTGGCATCATTTTATTGTTACTATCTACTGAAGTTAAATAAAAAATTGTACTTTCTTTGCACCTTTTGTACTTCAGAGTCTCCAGGGAAATCAGGTGGATCACAACCGAGTTAGGATTCCAAATTGTCGATCAGAAGCAAAAGGGGTTTTCAACATTTTAAGTAGGGCAAGTAGATCACTCCCCAGTTTTAAGCAAAGAAGTGGAATAGCAAAGAAACCTGGCTGGACTCTGACTCTGACCCTCTTTCTGATTTCCCATAGCACCACTGAACAGATCTTTTGTAACCTATTGACAAGATTCTCTAAGATTTTTAATATCCCCTCCTCCACCCCCATCTCCCTTTTCCCCGAACTCATAATCACTGGAAGCCCACGTGCAACTCAGTGATAAAGCAGGCTTGTTTGTGGCTTAAAAAATGTCTGTTTCCTTAGAACAGTGTTCTGATCATTCTTAAGCTTTCTTCTCCCAACCCACCCATCACAATTCCAAAATGTCAGGTTAATGTTTTATAGGCAGACTCCTCCTGGCTTCTTCTTAGAAACAGCAGCATCCTTGAATAATTTATACCAGTGTGTTTCTGCTCCACTTTTTTCCTGGACTTCCATGAAGGACAGGGAGGAAGAATCAAATAAACAAACGCTAGCAAGTATCTGCCTCTGCATCCAGTGTCTTTCCTCCATTGTCCTCCCATCTCGAAAGACATGAAAGGAAACTCTTTCAGAAATGTTAAAGGTTGAATTCAAGTTCAGGACTAGCAGGGCTTTACAATGACAGCTACAGGGATCACAGCAGGTAAAATCAGGTTGAGCAAACACCTGCTTGTCAGTATTGTGCTTAGTATTGTAACTGAAAGAAGTTTTAGTGAAATATGGGGTAAAGAGGGAGTTTGACCATGCAGGGGTCTCCACCCAGGGTTTTACATTGCCTCCCAGGCTGTTCTGTAACTTAAACCATTTACACCTTTGCTGAAGTAAATTGAAAAACAAACCAAAGCAAAACAAACCACACACATACAAAAATTATTACCATCACACACACCTCCCCCCAAAAACCCCCAAAAAACCTCCCCAAAAAAACCTGCAAAGGCTGCAGGACTGCTGGAGTGTCCCTTTTTTAAGCTGAAAAAAGCAATAGAAAATGGCAAGGGAGGCCTGTTGGGGCGGGGGGTCAGGCTGGAAATTCCCTGGCAGCAGCCACTGACAGGACAACTCTGTCCTCCTCCAGCTACCAGCCTTCCCTAGAGAGCCCTTGCCTCCCTTGGCGGGGAGGGAGAGGTGGCTGACACTCACGGGCAGCCCAGAGCTGCCACCTGGCTGCATACCACCACCAGCCTGCTGCCTGGTGCAAAGTCAGCATCGAGGATGCTCTCACAGCCAGGACTAGTGTTTGCCCCTGCCTGATCCCTCAGCCCCTAGTGTGCGACCCTCAGTGCAAAGGCTTCAGTTCACAGTAACTGACTTGCTTCTGCCAGGCATTTCTGCAAGGCTGCCTTTGGTGTGTGCTAAGGACAAGCCATCTGATCTTGCCATTTTTGGTTTTATGACCAGCTACTCCAAAGAAATGAGCTTCTGAATTATATCTTCTAAATCTAGGTATGATACCTCGAACTGTATTAATTTGTAGCCTCATATTTGTTACGGAGGAAACCAAGTGGTTAATGTGAGGTGTTAGATGCCTAGAGATGTGGGTCTGCCCCACAGCTCTGCTCTGGGCCAATGAGCCTGGTTGTTCAAAATGTGAAGACAGAGGTGGGTGTTTCTAATGCCACACAGTGTACTGGTATACCTAAGCATTGCTGACCTAATTCACCACGTAAACTCTGAGAAAGCCTTTTGTAAAAGTTTATACCAGTACTACTATCTCCTATGCCACACAAAGAAAGCTAGTCAAACAGCCAAAGGAATTTTTGTCTTTGAAAATGAGCTTGGTGGGTTTCTTTGAATTTTTTTTTGCTATCTGAGATCAACAAATGACATCTAAATCCTGCTGGACTTGCATGATGTCACAAGGAGACCCAACCTTTTGGCCTCATTGTCTTGGAAACATCTGGAGGACGACTCCAGGTATTTAGCTGTCGCACATTCTTGACCGGAGTGCTGGTTTTTAGACCAGAACACTTTACTGCCGTAGGCATTCTCCTTCTTTGACTGTCCTTTTATCTCACCTTCATCCACTAAAGGCAAATAAATTATTTTCAGCGTTTTACACTACAAATCAAAAATCAGTCTGCAGTTTGTACAGGCCATTCCTAATCTATTAACTGAACCCAGTAACAGGGCATCTGCAGTAACACAGGGTAAAAGCTTTCAGCTGAACATCTGCAATGTACTGAACTCTGAGTTACCTATGATGGGTTAGAAACAATGGCATTTTAAAAGCTAGCCCAAAATGCCACTCAGGAGACTATTTATTAAACTTTCATTTTTCACTTTCAAAACCAAAATACTGAATTTAGATGACTAGGTGATTTAGCCTTCTCCTTATCAATTTCTCAAAAGTACAGAGAATATATATATCTTTATTTCAGTTGAAGTTTATGCTAGCATACCTGATATATCTTTACCAGCTAGTTCAGGGATTGCTAACAGTGATGCCAAAACATCACAAAACTGCAGACACAAACTTTGTGATACATTTCTCCAGCTTTCCCTGTGAGACTGGTAATAGATTCTGGTTTCCTACAGCTGTTTGGTAGTGGTAGCCAAGATACCTTGTAATATAAAGTTTTCTCTATTATATCCATAAAGAATGAAGTAATGTCTTTGCCTGAAGTATGGAAATACCATAAAGAAAATTGCTATTTCCTAATTTCAAAAAGCATATTTGAAGTACTGGAAGGTTTCTTAACTGCCTTCATAGCCACAGAAATTCATGTTGAGAGTATGCAACCGTAAATTTTAATTTTAGAAGGACAGAAGTTTAATTTTACTCATAAAATATAAAAGATAATAAAGTAAGGGGTCAGATGTTTTTAGCCTTAAGTAACAGCACCATTATGATTTAGATATCAGTCATAAGTTAACTCCAAATCAATATTTGACACTTGCACTATATTTAAATTATATTGCTGTAAAGTACATTAAGAATTCACTGTTGAGAATACAGTTATTCCATAGATCAGGCTAAAGAAGTGCCAATGTAACAAACAATATATAACTGTAAGTATGTTTCCCACAATAAAGTTCCAAAATCCATTCTAAATAAATCTTGTGTAATATCTCATTATAACTCATAATTTAGTTATATGAAGAATTAAAGCAATAAATCATGGCTATTCGCTGATACTCTGGATGTTTTATCTCTGCCCTTAAGAATCATTTCACATGATAATTGATTGCTGGAGCCATATCTCTTATCTCAAGGATGAATAAGAAAAACTTCACAAAATTATTTTAGAGCTTTTGGACCTATAAGATGATGTGATATGCACTTATCAGACCTCCAGAAACCACAAGTATAGTGAAATCTCTTATCACTGTCTGAGTCAGGGATTAGCAAATACACTTCCTTTATTACCATGACAATTGATTAGAGGAAAATCATAGCTACATTGCATGCTCCTGAAGTGGAGCGGTTAAGCGTTTTCAGGAGTCAGACATGCAGTAATACAACCATGTACCACTGTGGTGCCAGGATGGGGAGAGTTATTAGATCACCCTGAAGCTGTTTCATCCTACCGCTGACCCTACTTAGCAATCTCTGGCATTACTAGGCTATACAGATCTAAAGCTACAAGCACGATGGGAAATGAGCTTGGCATAGGAATGCTTCCAACTTTCAGCTAATTCAGACAGCTTAACACTAAAAGTTACCCCTGTCAAGCTAAACTGAAATTAGCTAGAATGTTCTGAACATTAGTAATGGCTTTTGTTAGGACTAGGTTTTCTTGTGAGGCCGTAAAAGCCTAATAAACTTCAAGGTGGAAGGGGTAAAATGAAACACCCATACAAACCTAAAGATGCAAATGGATAACTGATCCAAAAACCAATTCATTTATTGTTCTGAATTCTCTGCTTCCTTCCTCACCTCTTTTAGTTACACTCTCCTGAGAAATTGTGTTATCTTACTCAAGTCCTTCACCTACTTCTGCTAATGCAGAAAGTCAGTGGTGCTAGGAATGGGCCTTCTGCCACTGCAACCTGAAGTCTTGTAAACCCTCCCAAAAATCATGGGAAAGGAGCTGAGCAGGGTATAAACACTTGCCAAAACAAAGCCTTTCCCTGCAGAGTTTCCAAGGCAGGAACATCGTTTTGGTTGTGTGTGAGCTCCAACGGGCACCAGTAGCATTTCAGAAATCAGAGGCATCATCCATATCAAAAGTCAGAACGATCCCAATTAGGAGCTGCCGTTTTCAAATGGCCATAGCCAGATGACAGTGGTTACCCCAGCTGGACAGCCTGAAGCTGGTTGGGGTATTTGTACACACATCCACTTTACAGGATTGTAAGCAATGGCAGAGGTTCTCTTAAGGCAATGAAATTTCTTATTAGTTTTGGTCTCTGATGTGTATCATGTTGTAACAGTACAGGTAGAAAAAGAGCATACCAGCCTGCCTTCCAACACAGCCATGGCTGCAGATTTATACTTTTGCTAACATCTTAGACTATGGTCATACCTTGTATCACTGATTTTTCCTCCACTAGAAGTCTAATCCATTTTCTATTTCTAGTCTCACAGGAAAATGACAGATCAATATTAAGACCCTGATGGCAGTAATTTAGAGAACCATCACAATCTCTTGTGCCCTACCATCAATTAGTTTCTCTTCCCACTACCCCTTCCTACAGAAACAGGCCTGTGTTTTCCTTCCAGGAAAGGCTGTTGTGAAGTTTGTGATGTAGCAGCTCTCATACTTTCTTCCAGATTCCAGTACCTTGTTAGTCTGACCACAGTAATATTATTCACTCATAGCTGTGGGGTCCCAAAGATTTGTACTGAGTCATTTCTCATTAACTCTAAAAACAGTCTGTCAACTGCAATAAGAGTCTATCTTAGTATCTTAATTCAATGTATGTGTGTGTGGCAGAGCGACAGTTAAATAAATCAGAGAAGACCTGTGGGCTTCTAACTTTTTACTGCATGTCTCTCCATAACTGATCTGGCATCTGGCAGGGATGAGAGTATGGATGAGAGCCAGCTCGCTAAGGAGACAGGCAATACTGATGGTGGAACAACTGGAAGACGAAAGACAATTATTGAAGCATTGGGATGAGAGTGTGACTTCAGGTGACATTGCTGACTCTGGAGAACTGGTGCCTACATGTAGAAGATGAGGTAAAAGGAACAGTGAAATATAGATTTTTGAAACTTGATTTTGGTGCAAAGTAATCCAGATCCATGTAGTTCTAGAAAAACACGCAAATTCAGTTTTCATTCTTCTGGCTTCTGAGAGGAACGCAGAACTTAGAGGCTGGTAATGGCACAGAATGGACAAGTATCTGTTTATAAGAAGCCGCCCCATAGGAAAAAAAAACCATTGAATGCATTGTGTTCTATTTTTGGTCATTTTAAGTATTTGTCAGAGTAATGACGTGCTTTGCAATGTGAACAGGTTTTGTTGTTTGTAAATGTAAATAAAATAATCATAGTATAAAAACATCCAAGTAGGGTTTTTTTAAATATCAAGAACAGGAAAAAAAAAAAAAGTGAGAGAAAAAACAATGTTGAAAACCACATATAACCAACAATAAAAAGTTTAGCATGCTTAGATATTCTCCTAAGCAGAGAGATACAACTATCCAGCTGCAGAGACAGGAAATAAAAATAAAAATATCTTGATTTTGCTATATATATTTGAATTCTCTAGTATATTAAAACACAGAAGTCCAGTCAGTATACTGAGATATTTATATCAAGGTAATTAGAGAAAAAAATGCAGTGCAATATGCTTTGCTTTTCTTTAATAGCATATATAGCACAGCCAGCTAAACCAAAGAGTGTTTTTTACAAATTCAGCAGCAACTCTGTTTGTTCTGAAATGCTCTACCATTGTCTTTTCTAAAGACATGAACAATTGCCAAAGTATGATAAAATCTTCCTACATTTCTTTTTCTTTTTTTTTTTATTTGAAGAGTAGTTTGGGGAATAATCTTCAAAGCTCAGCTTTTTTTTTTTTTACCTTTAGAAAAAGAATAGAAAAAAAACCTTTTTTACTTTGTGAGAGTTTTAACCTTCCTGTAATAATATTGATAAAGAACTTGGAGAGGGGGAAGAAATAAAGAAGTTGTTGTATACCTGCCTTCTCACATGTCTGCCTAATAGCAGAAGTTATTTTGGTGAAAATAGTGGTGGGAGCCAAGGTACAATTTCTATCACATTTTTCAATCCTAGTGATATTTAGATCCAGGAACAGGTTAAAATTCATTTCTAGGATACAGTATGCTTCAAATGCACATTTTAATTTTCTCTATACCAAAATAAGGAAAAATTGAATTCTTCAGCACAGTGTAGCTGTGAAGATTAAAATGCCAAAGTACTTTTCAGTGATTTCCCCAGCTTGCTTATACATGTCATTGATTTTTTTTCTTCTGTATTAGTCATTCCTGAGAAGCCTGAGACTGAAAAAATAAATTACATGGACTTGCTAATAGTAAGTGTGGATAGAACGAAGCCTTTTTCACAGACCCTAGTTCAGCATTTTGTTCGAGCATAAGCAGAGATTTTCTGGGCAAACTTTTACAGCAGGTGACTGAGGCAGGCATCTGTCACACACTGGAGAACACATCTGGCCCAGATGTTGATGGAACAGAATGGAAGCCACACAGCTTTCCATAAAAGTATACCACACATCTGTATGTCTTTGAGCACAGTGCCACGACTCATGTGCAACATTTTTATCTGCTCCAAGATCCATACTCTACAACCAGCTGACTAGTGATTCGCAATGACCATGGGAGCACTGAGTGGGCATGATACTACAGCACTTTTTAAAGGCGTGAAACAGAAGCACATAGGAGAGCATAAGAAGCCATCACTTGAATGAGTCATATGCTCCATTTCTAGGCACTAATAGTTTGCTGAGCCAGAACCACAATAAAATAATGCACTCTGCTGGTTCAGTTCCTTGCATGCTCTAAGTTACAAATCTACACAAAGAAAACTGCTGCTCATAGTCAAGTCATTCAGAGAGCAAGTACAAGATATAATGGACCAAAAAAAGAAAAGTACTACAAGTGATAGAAGGTTCGCTGTTGCCCTATCACGTGTTTAATATGCCTGCATGTGTTCTTGAATGCAGATTTAGTGAGCAAAGGTTCTCCAATAGGAGTCAAAAATAAACACTAGGGACTCCCTAACACTTACAGTTCAATTGCATTGCTCCATAACTTCCTGAAGAATGAAGAGTTTAAGAAAAATAGAGGTTCTTTCTTTCTGGTTGGACATTTTTAAGTTATCTTTTGTAAGGCCACATAAAATGATTTAGTTCTCGAAGAATAACTGAATTGCATAAATAAAACATTACATAAAAGACATCTCAGTACAATTTATGTGAAGTGAATTTCACAAGGACCGGTCTATTGTAGAAAATTCAACTTATCTCTTCCTGATCCTTTTATTCTATCTAAACATAGAAATTTATGTCAGTTCAAAAAAATCTATTACTATTTCTCATAACTGAATCCATTATTTTCCCTCCATGATCCATCAGGTAAAAACAAGTGCAACAGATAGCTCTAGCAGAACCTTGAATATAAAAGGCCTCAAGAATAGAATAAGTTAAACCCCTCTTGCTGTGCACTATAACTGGAAATGATAACCCTGATGTTTAATTTAAAACAAGTCATAGCAAAGACTTCTCAATATAATTGTTATCTGTCATATAACTAAAATTATTATAAAATGGAATTGGACTTGGAAAGGTATAGTTTTGCTTGTTGCATTGCCTGTAAGCAAATTGAACTCTGTGAAGGTTTGTCACCCTTTGCTCCCTTCTTCCTCCAATCTTTCTCACTAATGGATCCATTTGACTGGAAAAATATGGAGAGAAAGAGCTGAGAACAAATGATTAATCTTCCACATTACTCTACTTCCAGAGCTTTGCTGATTCCATTGTATTGCTGATTTTTCGCTCCCTTTTTCCCTTGCCAGCCCAGGGAAAAAAGAGACACTAAGTTAGAGCTCAAATGAAAGTGGCAGCATTTCATTGGTATAACAGCAGTTTACGGACAGGCAAAATAAGGGAGCAAGGGCAAGTGCATGGATTTAAGCCAGAAAGAGGAACCACTGGATCTCATAGTAGCATCTACGGTTTCCAAGTTTGGCCTCACCTGGACTGTTGATAGTGGCAAAGGGCCTCTACCAGGCACCAGACTTTCTCAAAGCAACCCAGTGCAAGATGAATGTCTTAGCCCCATCACCTACCTGCCTTCCTGCCTTTCCTTGCTTTCCACTTCTGCTAAGAAAAGAGGGTGCGGTGCACTGGCTACAGGACACACAGCAATGCGGTGGAGATGGTGTTCAGTCGCGGAAAACAAAGGCTGACCGAACCTCTTCATTTACAGGGCATCACCTTGGGGAGGTCAAATATGCATATGCTACCTCAAAGATGAAGACAAATAAACTAATTTATCTGATGCAGTGCCTATAATGAGACACATCAAAGTAAGTCTACCTCCTGCTTTTAGCCAAAGCTGCAGCTTATCTCCCACTCTGGGCCAGCACATACCAGAGGCAGTTGTCAGATCCGAACTCCATTAACTAGCTGTGGCTGTGCAAGCATCCACAGCGAAAGCACAAGAGATAAAATGGCAGGATGCAGCAGTGGGGGAACATGCCTTCTGGAAGCAGCCTGCTGTGCCAGGCCACATCACCTGGAGGACATCACATGCGGGTGCCTGCTCCTCACAGAGCTCAGCAGGATGCAGCTCACTTGCAGCTTCTGCTCCTTTCAGCTAAAGGTGGTTCCTGAGGTCACACTTGGTAGAGGAAGCTTGAAATAACTAATTTCAGTTCACACACACCCCTCAACAAAGAGTCTCATTTCTCCTGGATACCTTCACAGCATCAGACAGAAAGAAGCCCATCAGGAGTGCTCCAGAGGAGAAATGCAATTGTGGCACACTGATTCACCATCTCAAGGAGCCTTTCTCTCTCCTTTGACTATAGGAGAAATTAAGGAGCAAGGTATCCAATTTAGCTGAACGAACAGATCTTCTATTCCCTGTATGTTAGTTTAGAGAGATATTTATTGCATAGGTCTGCTTTCTTCAGAATTACTGGCATCACTTCAGTGGAGTCCTACAAGATCTTTCTAGCTTACACCCAAGGGCAGTGGCCAGCACACAGGAGCTTAGACCAGTTGGTATAATGCAGAATCCTGAAAATTGCTATTTCCCTGATGTCGATTTTTTGATTTTTTCCTGGCAACTCATCTCCTGTGAACTGCATGCATCTGTGCTCTTTAAGATTATATTTCTTTTATCAACAGTTTTTTTGAGCTGGGCAAACTCAATTTTTATTTGCAACATTCTCCATGTTTTAAGTCTGAAACATCATGTTAGAAATAGTGCTTGAACACCAAGATTGCAAGCTTGACGCAGAGATCTTTCCAAATAACGGCATTCCTGCTCTTATTACATAAACCTACTCTGTGGGATTTGCTAACCTCATACTGTAACAGTATTAAACACAGCTACCAGCCAGATGGGAGATGCATGGATTGATGGAGGTTTGATAATCATAAATAAAATCTTGTTGGGGCCATGAGCCAGTAGCTAGCATGATTCGCAAAACAAATATGGATGGAGGACAGTAGGAGACTTTGCCTGGGAGTCTCCGAGTTCCTTCCATGCCAATTCTTATCACGATGTGTTTGGCAAAGCCATCTAACATCTTCTTCTTTTAGAGTGGATGACTACTTTCCAAAATTGTATGGATGCTATGACAGCTAATTAATTATCACTGTGTTGTGCTTTAGAAATGCAATTAGTATAAAGAGGGTTAGTAAGGAGAAACACTGCACAGAAAATGAAGGTGAACAGAGACAGAATGCTAGTAAGACTCTAAGTGTAGTAAGATAGAAAGAGAAGAATACATAAAGAAAGGAGTTTTGAATAGCAAGTACGTAAGAGATATGTATGAAAGAAAAAGGTGTGCTGCCTTCCAAAAGTAGAGGAGGGGAAAAGGAAATTAAAAATTAGAAGCAAGTCACTGAGATGAATGGATTTAAAGTAGAAAGAGAAGAAAAGAAAATGAAAAAAATGTAATAAAAGCCACCCAGCCTTTAAAGTAATGAATCTTTTCATTTATTTATACCCTTTTGATATTAGAGGAAAATGGTAGCACACTTACACTGAGCTCACACTATGTTAACACAGTACAGCTCTTAATTCATGGATTATGTTGCTAAATAATTAACTGATGAATCATAAGTAAATAATTAAAACTTGGTTCTCTAAGCCTCACAATTGAGAACATAAAACTGTCACAGTGATATCAGATTTTAGCAGAACTACTATTGTAGTTAATTAGAAAAAACGCAAAAAAAATTGTAAAATCTGTAGCTGTAAAGACTTGCTAGCAGAAGCACCTGGGTTCCATTTCCCCATAGAATAAAATGGATCATCTATTATTTAAATCTCCCATATTAAAGTTACATCTGGAGAAGATGGAAACATGGATTGTTAGTTCCTCTGCAAAATACTTAGACCTGACCTGGGCCTTGTCCTTTTGGAGTGGGTCTGTGACTTGGGCAGCAGGATAGGAAAGGGTGTCACTCTAAAAGACTTAAGACATTATTGAGTTCATGTTAAAATACCTTTTTCTCCAATATCCCTAAAATTAAGAACTATAAAACAAAACCTTACACTTCAACGGAAAATAACTCATTGGTTCTGTGGCAGGATTTAACAACATTAAGAACAAACAGCTTCAAAAAACTAATAATTTGTTTATTCTTGTAGAAAAGGAAGAGTAGACAAACCAAAAAAAAAATCACTCTTTGCATCCACCAAATAAAATAATTCCTTTTCTTCCATGATACAGCAAAAGCATGTGTACTTCAAGTCTAAGCAAGGCAATTAATCTCAATTCTGCCATCATCACAGTCACAGTTATTTTTTTTTTTACAGTAAGAGGAGTCTGGAAGCACAGATCCCGCTGTGCAGACCCGTCACATTCCTTCATGACATCAACCTGGTAGAAATCAAAAATCTAAGGAACAGCAGATAATTATTCCAATAAAGAAATTACAAAATGCTACAACGGTTATTGAACAACACTCATTTAATTTGTTCATTGTGATCTGTCATTTAAAAAATAAATAGAAGACTTTTTATTTTTCAGAAGCATGCACCCTTCCAGCTTCCTGATGCTTAGTCTTGTGGAACACGCCGGCAGCAAAAATTTTTAGTGTCTTTGAGTATCCACATGGGGATGAAAATGTGGCAGAATTTCTCAGCACCCCCTAATAACCTCCACACCTGAGGTTAGGCTGATTTCACAGCCCCACGCCCTTCAGCCATGTTGGGTAGCATCTGCCCCCAGACTCAGCCTGGGGGTTCATTTCACCATGTCCTGGGCGTGAGCGTAGGAGGAGGAGTCAGTCTCGAAGTAGCACTCCAGCTGCCCGCAGAGGGCCTCAAAGGTGGGACGCCCGCCCGCCTCCGCACTCCAGCACTGCAGCATCAGCTGGTAGAGCGGTGCAGGGCAGGTCTCTGGCTGAGGAAGTCTGTACCCTTTGTCCAGCATCTGGATCACCTGGTGTCCTGGCATACCTGCAAGCCGAAAGGAATTCATCGGGATACTCGGGGGTCTACTAAGCAACACCATGTGTCCCTATCTCTTACTGACACCATGTGTCCCTATCTCTTACCAAGAGGAGGTAATGGGATGCTCCCCTGTGAGGTGCAAGTGCAGGCTGAGGGCAGAGCTGTCCTCAGCAAGCCCCCTTCTATGGCAACAGCCCACAGGAGTCACCAGAGGACCCCAAACCAGCAGTTACAAACCACATGAAGCATTTCCCAGCCCCCTCACCTTGACTGCACCACCTGAGCAGCATAGCAAATGGTTCATCTGGGTGTGAGGCTTTTCCTCTGCCATCTTGGTTTGCCAGAATTTTTCTGACACCTGTTGCCCTTAAATTGTTCCTAAACCTCTCTAGTGTCAGTGACTCCAAAATCTCCCAAGAAAATCTGTCCTGCTGCTGAATTTTCCTCACATTTAGAAAGCTTTCCCTAACGGCAGCCCTAAGTTTCCTCTGGTGCAGCTACGCAACGGCATTCTGCCTGCTCCGTCACCATGAGTCATGTAGAAGAATCCATTCCCCTACCTTTGCTATACCTTTATATATTAAATATTTATATAGTTATATATTGTCCTGTTCTCTTTCAATTTTAATTCTCTACTCTTTAAATTAAATCTTGAATTGTGTCATATTTACTTCTTTTCCCAAATCTCTGAATGGTGTTTCCTCTGTACATTACCCACTGCCACCATAACCTCTTTTCCTAACTGATTACCGAGGACAAACTCCTGGAAGTAATACCAAGTAAGCAAATAGCCATGGCAAAAGAACATTTTCTACTGTAAATTTACAGATAAACTATGCCTCTGCAAAGGAATAATGCTGAAAGTACTTTCAGACAATAACAAGAATCATAGTGTGACATATCATTTATACTTGAATATCTTATTTATGCGTGTGTGTGTGTGTGTACTTATGCACACACCTATAGTTTATATCAGAAAGAGCTGACGATTTTTTGCTTTGGGTTTGTTTGGGGTTTTTTTTCAGAACAGTTTCACAGGAGGTAAGCCTGGGAATCAAAAAGCAAGATCAATTTTTCCTTTTACAGAAAATACCAGTTTGGGATCCTGTGAAATGTAGTTTATGGTGAATGCAACACCCCTCAGGCCTGTACAGATGCAGCATAACTTTTTTTTGCTTTAGTCCTTCCCTTGTGTTCTCACCAGCACAAAATGAGTCACAGTCAATCATCTCACTGATACCTTGTGTTATGGGAGCCACAGTTCCTTGAGCATTTCTCACAGAGCTAGGAATAATAGCTCCTTTCATACCATTAAATCTGCTTTTGAGGTTGGTGACATTCCTAATTCTTGTGATCCTTCTCTTTATGAAGACTCCACTGCAATAGTCAAATATGAATGAAGGAGGTAAAAACACCCTGATTCATTTTTCAAACACCTTCTTCCTGAAGTGCCTGTACAGCACTTGACACACAATCATATGTTCTTCCATGAGATATCCTCAAAAAGATAAATTTAAAAAAAAAAACAAGGGCAAAATGGGGACAGAAAAACCTTCCCTTCTTACACATTCCTAAACTTGGCATCTTTGATCTGATGCTGGAGGGAAATAGCCAGTTGGCTTAGGTGCCTGTGCAATGCATGTTGTCTCTACTGAGGGGAAGCTTGAATGGCTGCTAATCACAGCCTTGGGAAAGCTTCCAGGGAGCCTGGGGCAGCCAGAAGGTCTGACCCTTTAAATGGACCTCATCCGAACAGCCTTCTTTCTGTATTTACAGTTTTAACCCTTTAACATGCCTGTAGTACATGGCATTCTTAAAGCAAGAAAACATTGGACATCATTCTCTAGGTAAAAGCACTTACCAGCATAAGGCATCTTCCCATAGGTGATTATTTCAAACAGAAGTATTCCAAACGACCAGACATCTGACTTAACGCTGAATTTGTTGTAGCGGATTGCCTCTGGGGCTGTCCATTTCACTGGGAGTTTTGTTTCATGCCTAGCTTCATATACATTTTCATTTTCTACCTGTCATGGGTAAAACGAAGCAAGCCTGATTTCAGATCTGCTTCAGCAAAGCACTTAAGCACCTGACCAAGCTAAGCATGTGCTTAATCTTACCCTCTTTTACACAAGCAGTTGCCTTTCATAGTATTAAAGCATGCACTTTCTGAAGTCTATTGTTGAATTGGGCTTCACAGTTGAGAAATGCTACATTTCATCGGAGGCTTTTCTAAAGCATTTATCATTTCAAGAGAGCACACAGCGTTGGAGTGGTTTGTGATTAATTATGACCTGCTACTGTGAATTCTGGACCTGGCATGCAAGATTTCAAAAGTCTGTCAGGAGTGGCAGTGTAAGCATCCTGCTGACACTAGAGACCAAATGGCTCCACGTTTGGTCTTCAGTAAACAGAGAAGGCAAGAGCAAGAGCTAATGAATTTCAGAACCTTTCTTCTGTGATTTATTGCAGTGTTGAAGGGCCATTGACTTTTATAACAATCACTTAAGCAGCTTTCGGGGACCAAAGAACAAACTCTAAGTGATTCCAATTAACATACTAGCTTACAGTGGGTCCAATTAATTCAAATAAAGTGAAGATGAAAAGACTGAAAGACATGAAGAAAAATTATTTACTTGCATATTTGTAGAATCACATCCTTAAAGTTTTATAGCACAGATATCTAAACTTTGTGAACATTTATTCTCCCTTTAATTCCTAAATGTAATTTAGTGTACATCATTCACATCTAAGCCTTGGTCAGGTTTTTCACATGCAAATCCAGGCAAAGCTGTACAAGATTTTGTTTGTTTGATTGTTTTTAATACAGAATGTATATTTCCCAGCTGTAATCCCCTATAGTTTTGGAAAGACTGGTTCTTAGTTATTTGTATCTACATAGTGATACAAGTTGACATCTTGACCATAATACTCATCTCTGAAAACAAGAAATTATTTCATTATGCTAATTAACGCAGACAGAAATGCAGATTTCATTTCTCACACCTACTCCTTTGCATGTGACCATGTTAGTGCTTCAGCTTAGGAGACAATATTCCTAAGAATGTCTGCTGAGATGACTCTATGACAGAGTGTTTTAGTAAAGTTCAGTTTTAACAAGAAATGTCAACAGCTGTAAATTATTACTCTCTCGAGTGAGGACAGAGGAGAAATATCCATTGTGAGCATTGTTCATTTAAAAATATATATTTTTCATGTTAAAAATATGCAATCTGAACTTATGCATAACTAGAAGAATCAAAATTAAGCAAAAAGCACATTCAAAGTCCCTTGATGCCATTGTCAAGCCATTATTCTATATCTCAGTATGCAATAAATCCAACTCTCTTATGAACTTCAATTTCTACTGCTTGAATGGAAGAAAACAAACAAGAGCAGAGAGCTTTTTAGTCTGTTTTTCCTTCTCAGTTCAAGAACATCAATCAATAAAAACAATAAGACGACCTCAAAAATTATGGATTACATATTGAAATCCATAAAATATGGCAAATCAAATCCTTCCAACTCTGATCAAATCATTTCTGAGGTAGGAAATCTCATTTCTAAACCACAGCTCTTTCCTTGGGTGATCTTGGTCAGCATTACTTGGCATTCCATGTCCTCAAGGGTTAGAGAAAAAAAATAGTGCAATGGCAAAAAACTTGCAACTGCATCCAATTTAAAGCTCTGAGAGATCACTTTGTGAACTCCACTGTTAGTCATAGAGAGACATAAGGACCTTTTAAGATTACTACCTGTACTCCCAAGCATCATGGAGACAATGGGGAAGTGAACAAGGAGAGAATAGCTGTCAATACATTTTTATATGCCTTCCCTTACAGGCTCAGGAATATAATTTTGCCATCATTCCTGTGATCTCACTCCATGTGGCAGACACTAGTGTTGTGGATAAATGTTGTGCAGCAAAGGATATTGCTTGCTAGGCTCCTTCGCTGGTGGCTGAGTGGGAAGCAGACCACCAGGATGCCATCTTCAGAGTGACACCAAGACACAGGCCTCTAACTTTGCATGGAATAACGCAGTTAGAGGTTACAAGTGAACAAGTTAGGGGTCCTTTTCTCCCTGGGCATGCCTTTTGCCATAACCCAGCAATCCAGAGGCTACAGTTCATCCTTTAGTTGACCTCTTCCACCTTGTTCCCCAGAGTTAATCTAATTCATCCTCTCACAACCCACCTTAAAAACTCTTGCAAGTCCAAAGTCTGCCACTTTGTAAACACTGTGTTCACCAACAAGAACATTCCTGGCTGCCAGATCCCGATGGATATAGTTCTGAGATTCAAGGTAAGCCATCCCGGAAGCCACCTGAGCAGCCATGTCTACTTGATGTGGGAGAAAGATTTGGGAGCCTGCATCTTCTGTTTAAAAAGATGACAAGGATAACATAATATTTACAGTATTCAGATATAAATACATATCAGGTGGCTGGATCAAATAGACAACACGAATCAACAAAACCATGCAATGTAACAAAGTAACAGCCCAACCAAATGACAGAGGTTAGTGAATGACACTACTTAAAGTCATTCAGCTAGTTTCACGATAACTGAGCAACAATGCTTGTCCCATCTTCTCTAAAAGAGTATATACTAAATGCAGCAGTTGATCTAGGGCTGGAAAGAGCTTCTGACACAGTCCAAAGAAAAAGACATTTATCTACCAATAGTAATGCAGATGTTTGTCTTTCTGACAAGTGTATATCCCGTTCCAAACTGTGAGTAAGAGTTAATGTCAGTACTTGCTGGGTGTAGCCAAAGCTGACTAAAGATGGAAAAGCACAAAATTATGCTGGTTCCCTGTTCTTCAATGATTCTTACTAGGAAATATACCATCTGCTGTCAAGTGTAACTCTCATTTTCACTTTCCAGTCCACTTGACTGCTTCACGCTGTTATCTCTGTTGCTGCTACTCAACAGCAGGACTCCTTGAGCTGCTTTCAAGCTGCCTGCTTCTCTTGTAGAACTTTCTGAAGCAATGTGCATGCCGTTCCCACAACTGTAAGATCAGCAAGTCCCAGAAATAGAGATTTGGCAATCAAAGATCGGCTGTTCAAACAAAGTAGTAGAAGAAGTTTGAGCAGAGCAACTTGCCTCCACAAATGAAGCAAGGAGGCTTAGGCCATGATAAACTGCCACTAAAAATAGTGAGACAGGTACTCAGAAAAGAGTCATTGGTGTATAACATTAGAATTCAAATTCAGGGTCTTTGTGGCATTTTGGGGACAGCTGACCTCACAGCAAATAATTTGTGCCACAAGGTAATCTAGGTAAGCCAAATCAATATTATAGTCAAGCACCACTGTCACCCAAACCCAAACACTGCAGCACTGAAGAATGAGTGTCTACCACTGTAGCCTCTAATACTCAGAATGGTTTCTGTTTCAGAATCTTATCAATATCAAAAAGCTGAGTGCTTGCTGCTACATTTATTGGTAGTCCTCCTTTCTCATTGAGGATGGTGACTTTTTCTTACTGCATCTGAGTTAAGGAAATAAAACATTTTGTAGCTGGCAGTTTTCTGTTCCTTATTTTGAATTGATTCGTAATGAAAGTGTGTCTTACCATTGTTTTGCATAGCCTGCTCCTGTTCTGCCATTTTATCTTTTTAACCTTGTAATCATTCCTTATGAAGAGTGAAATTTTAATTTACTCATCTAATTCTAGTTTACTAATCTATTCTGCAATCTCCAGGCCTCGAATTTCCTGCATATCTGGATGTTCTGAGAGGAATAGGTAAAATAAATGAATTTTAAATTATTACATTTGCCCTGTATGTCTATTGTCTTATTTCCTTTTTGAAGCTAAACTCATTGTTATGATAATCCAGCACTAAGATTATTTACTTCTATTGTTGACTCAGAAAGTCTTTTCCTCTCCCACACATAGGTTTAATATCTGCCTTGACCTTTTAAAGAGAGAGGGAGAAAAATGAGGCTATAAGAAAATCTATGGCTTAACCATCAAGAAAACCCATCACCAGGCCACAGACTAATATAACACTGAAGTTTTTCAGTTCTGATAACTGGCAGACATCAACATTTATTATTCATCTTACTGGACAAAGATATAAATCCTCAAATAACACTTATGTTGTATTTAATCAGAAAATAACTACATATGTACAAGTAGTTTGCATGAGTCCTGGATTTTGGAAACCAGCTTATGTGACTGAGTTTAAAATCCCTCTCTCTGTGTTTCCTTTCACACTGCTCCTTCAGCTGCGCAGGCTGCTGAAAGCAGACAAGGATGCAGACAGATGCGAGCACAGGTTTGTCATTGCTCTGATGATGCTCCAGGCTGGCCTGACACAAGCTTGCTCCAAGAGGCAGAACACAGCAATGTCATGGCAAAAAAAAAGGATGACTCATAAGCCTCTTGTTTAATGAGATGCCTCAGCACAGAATAGGAGTTAGAGCTGTTAAACCCTTATTCCCTGCAGGACACACAGGTGGACTGTGTTAAAGGACAAGGATGAGATCCACCTTAAATGGTGGAGTTGCAACTGAAGACTATTTCTTCCACTGGGGCCTGTTTGGGATCCCAGATCAGGCTGATCTGCATTTAGCATGTGGGCTGAGGAAAGAGAAGAAGCTACCATTGCCCTGGCTGCTGCAGTATTTTTTGGAGGGTTTCTCTCTGTGAGCCAGTTCTGCACTGCTACTCTTCTGGAACTAAAGAAGGGAAAGCTGTAATGAGGAACCTCAGCTGATCAGGAGCTGCAAACTGTGCACAAAGATGAAGCATGAGTCTCTCTGGGATCTGAAGTTCAAATCATGTATGGTTGTCTCATAAAGATTTCTGACTATATCTCCAAAATCCGTTAGGCCAGTCAAGCAAGTTCAAGTATGGCCCTGAGTTAGTACAACTACAGAGGTTTCCAGGCTAGCTCCTATCTGGCTGGTTGAGAGCAGGTTGGAAGAGTTTCCAGCTGTATTCATATGGATATACATGTGCTTTAGTCTGTTTAAAAGTGTTGTAAAGAAGGAAAAACTACAACAAAAAACCCCAAAGTTAATATAACTTCCACACTCAAAACCTGGCACTACAAGTGAATTTATAAAACTTTCCCATGGCTTATTCTTTATCCTATGAAGAAAATGTAGTGCCTCCATGTCCTTTTTTTACTAATATTTTTTGACAAAGCTATCACCCTTATATGAAATATTTATTAGAGAAAATATTAAAGAAGGCTTAGGGTCTGCACCCTGTTCTAAACAATCAGTTACAACATCTCACATAGGAAAGATAGGAAAATATTCTCATTGACAGATGTCTGAAAATAAATAAATAAATAAATAAATAAAATAAATAAACGGCACTTTCCCCAGTTGAGAGCATTACCTCTGCAATAATTCACTGAACTTCAAGACTACATCCCTGCCAAAACAAGCTCCAGGTCTATCAGAATTGATAAAAACCCTCATATGTTTATGACAATTTCATTCACATCCAATAACAAAGAAAAGTTTTCAGTTGCATTTTTCTCATACTGGTGGCAGCTCAATAACTCTGCATAGCAGTGTTCATCAAGAAGTGTCCCAAAGTACATTCACAGGGTGCACAGGGAATTCACATGCCCATCATTATTAAGTTGCTGTCATTATGGTGGAATGCGATAGTCATTATGCATTAAATATTAGGGATTTTTAAAGCTGAGAAAAACAGACTATGCATTTATAGGAAGGGAAATTCAACCAAAGAATGATTTCTGGACTTCCCCTCTGTTCCAGTTTGCCATATTTACCCATAGTGCACACAGAGACAGCAGCCTTTTGGAAATGTTTTTCTGGTTCCTGCAGCGGCTGAGTCTCAGGAATGCTTATCAGGAACTGTGCACTGACCAGCAGTCGATACAGATCACTTCCAGTCACAGAGCTCTATGCAAACTTTAAATCACTTTCCTTACTACACTGATGGTAATGACTTTTCTCTGAGCAATACCTTTCAAAACACCTGGATCTCTGCTTCCACCTTCTAGTTCTGTTTATCCCCCTGTACATAGGTCATCAGACATGTGGAGATACCACTAGGCTGTGTTTCAACTGGCCATTTTTATGGTTATCTTGACAGGTGCTTAGAAACCAACTGACCTTCCACCATCTCTCTTGATGCAGGGCTACAAGAATGAGCACTCAGGCAAAGATCAGGCTGCACACGTGCTGCTCACAGCATGGGCAGCTGCTGTGCATATGCTGGCAACTGACCCACTCACAGGCTACGGCACTGATGTGTCCTGGACACCACGCACAAACAGACCAGTTTTCACCTCTGCAATAGCTGTGACTCATCCTGGCTTTCTCAAAGATATTTCTCCTGTGCAATAAATGCTTTCGTGCACAGCAATCATTTCCTGATCTGCCAGGCTTCAATCAGATAAGGAGCAACTTTCACACAAAGGCACCAAAGAGGAGAATTTAAAGGAAATTTGTGCTTTGCTACCTCTGGCCACTAAATGTCTACAAAACTGAAGATGATCTGGCCCAAGATTGTTGCAGCCTCTCTCTGCACAGTTCCTGGTGGAGTTGTCCCTCTACCAGAGATTTCTTTAGCTGCAATTGTCCCTGGACTGAGTCTCACTTAAAAAATGGTTCCACAGAGAAGATGGGGAAAGGCATGTGTCATGGTAAATGCTGTCTGTGGTACTTCACAGGGCTTTGCCTTATGGGCTGGAGACAGAGAAAGAATTTAGCAAGACGATCACAGTGAACATTTTGTCTTCAAGAGATCGTTAGAGCTTTAGAGACATTTGGCATCTCAGAGACATCTACTAAACTGAAAATGGGTAACAACAGTAGAATCAAGCATTTCTCAATAGCAGGGATGAATTTAAAGTGCAATCATTATGCTAGTCTGTTCCAGACTGTACAACTTTATTTTTAATTATTATTTGCCTTTAAAAGAGCACTTTGAAGTGCTGCTGAGATAAAAGCCCTGATGCGAATAGGCAAGGGACAAATTCACAGTGAAAGGTTATCCCTGCCTAGTAATAGATTTCAAAGCTGTTAAGTACATTTTGTGGAAGTGCCTCTATTTCATGTCAAATATGATGACCCATCCTCCTGGATGCTTATATTTTTATTCTGTTGGTGTACGTTCCCATCTACTCATAGAAATGGGTGGAAAAATGTGGGTCATTATGAGGCAAGAATCAAACTGTGAATGTGATTCTCTCCTACTTCTCAAATACTTTGGCACGTCAAAAATTCATAAACCTCTTTCTTCCGTCTTTTCTCATCCTCATATGTGACAAATAATGTAGCTTTTATATTAAACCAGAGTGTTGTACTTCTATCCTTTATGTTAGTGCATTTGCTAAACTGACAGCTGTGGCACCCCTTGAAATGAGTTTATAGTCATTTGCTTACTTTGAAGGTATTCTAGAAGACTTCCATATCTCATCAACTCAGTAATAATATAAATTGGGTCCTCCAAAGTACAGACAGCATAAAGTTGTATAAGCTTTGGATGTCTCAAGTTCTTCATTATTTGTGCTTCCCTCAGAAAGTCCTTTGGATCCATTGAACCTGAAAAAACAGAATATAACAAAACATAAGCTGGTTATTAAAGGCCTTCCTGCCAGCTTGGCAGTCTTAAGGGAATAACTGAGATTGTTTTCTGTCTTTCAAAGTACATTAGCATCTCAAATCTTCACAGTTACCACAGAAAACAGACAGTGCAGCTGAAATAAACAGTTAATGAGTGAAACATGCCAGTTGCACAGGGGCAGAGAACATATGTGTTCCAGTCACCAGAAATATAAAGGCTAAAATTAACTGCCCCCAGGCCTCCCCCAAACAGAAAAAAGTGAGGCTACAATGTTAAATGATATAATTTAAGCAAACAATTATGTTATAACTGGTTAACGAAATGACCAGAAACTGAGGCAAGAGTGCCTAGATAATGAGCATAAAATTTCTGACATAAAATTGGTGCTGCAATAAGAATTTGTTGCGCTGTTTTTTCAGCTTCAGCAATCAAAACCTGAAAGCACTGAAATCACTTTAGCATATAAGGAGTAGATGTGTGCATTTTATATACATAAATACAAATAACTATTTATAATGTTCACATAATAGCAACCTTATTAGAAATACCAATGTATGCACAGATGTAGCAGTAATTTTACACTCCCTTAAATGCAGAAGTATCTTAACAGCTAACGATCCCAAATTTTAAGTGTTAACATAAAGTCATAATATCTCTAGTTCTATTCATATACACAGTGAGCCAGTGCATAAACTATGTCAAAGAAGCAATACAGATATGGCACACGGAGCTAGAGTCAGTGGTAAATTTAGGATTAGAGCTCATATGTCCTGAAAAGGAGATTGATTAGAAAAAACATGCACAAATTCACAAAGTTTCATTAAGAAAAGATTACAATGAAGGTTTGGGGAAAAAAATCTACCCATCTAGTCTGCTCTATGCCATGTTTAAAAACAAACTCTTTTCTTAGTGTAAGCAGACTGAGTCATTTGAGAAGCCAAGGCTGCAAGAGTAAGAATCTTTATGTTTTCTTAACATTAGGTAAATGACAAGGTTCATTGGGAGTTTGGCTCTCTTCCAAACATGGATGTTTAAATGAAGTGAAATGCTGGGAGGATGCTAAATGGCTCAGCAATGAAACTGCACCAGAAAATCTGTTCTACAGTATGAACTGGCAAATCAGCCACTGGCCCCCTTCACCCAACACCTACCTTGAATGTCGCCTCCTGAAAAGTGCCCCAACCTATTTCTCAAAACATAGCAATGATGTGTGATTTCATATCCTTGCATCAATGCTAGAGGAATGACTCAGAAATGCTTCTGACATAGACTTTATGAAAAAAAAAAGAGCCACTTGACATTGCAACCTGTGAGAGCAAAGATTATTGCAAGGGACAGGTGCCCCTTTCTCCCCGTGTCCTCATACTTTCCTTGTCAATCCCATGGGGTCCAATTTGACAGTACTTTATAGGATGCCATTAGGAGGGATGGTGAAAGTTAATGGATTTCCATGCCATCAATAAATGGATAGCAGCCAATAATACATCTACTCAACAGGTACAGGCTATACCCATTTCCTTCTGTCACTGTCAGAAGGAAGTGGGAGCCTGCATGAAAAATAAATGACTCATACTTGGTCTGGATAAAGCAGAGATTATGACAGTCAGGTGGGGAAAAAAAAAATACCTGTAATGTTATGTCCTTTTCCTGTTTGGAGCAGCATAAGATTTACAGATTTATTTGAACTTTCCACCAATCATAGACTCCAAAAAACAAAGCCTAGGGTTGTCTTTATAGGGTTTAGACTCACTTTGATACTGATTTAACATTGTGGTCAACTTGCTTACTCTTTTCAAGATAGATGCATTTGTTATTGAAATCATCCTAAAGTCTACAAAGAAGTTGCATGGTGTGAAGTATTCTACCTCCAAAGGTAAATGCATAAGCATGACTAGTGATTTATCATTGCTGCCAAAATCAGACAAGTCAATGCTAAAAATGGTAAATTTGCTAACTTGGGGTCTATCAAATCACCTGCCCTCTGGATCATTATATAGGATTTCTTCACAGAAAATGACAATATCTGATTTGTTCCCATCATCAAAGTTTATCTACAAGGAAACTCGCAGTTTAATCATGCTATAAGCTTCTTCCAACAATCTGAAACCAAGCAACATGTTTTTCACATATGACAACTTCCAATAAATTGATCAGGAAGGAAGTATCCTATTAGCTGAATAGAAGCAAATCCTTCTTTACGCTGTAAAAGTAATTAATAATAATGATAACAAAGCAGTGACAAAGATCAATAAGAATTTCCTGTATATTTTAAAGAGCATATGTAACCTTCAGTTTTACTTACTTTATATCTTTAAATAGCACAAGTAGCAGATAGAGCTCAAAAAACAGCCCAGAGCCCTGTAGCTCTTATACTGTAGTTATTAAGTGGATTGTATGCTAACTGAAAAGAAATAAAAAGTGTCCTTATCAGTGTTAAGATTAGGTTTCAGCAACTAGATAAACCAAGTAAAAACTGCCTCTAAAACCAATCTTGCAACAAATTAGTTAGGTAAACCCTGTTACAACAGTGGCAAAAAAAGTTACAAGACATTTCTTCGAGTAAGTTCATATAAATGAAATATATAAAATATATGCCACAAAGTTTCAAATAACCAGGCTTTCTTAGTTTGTAGTTAAATTACATGTGTTTTCAATGAAAACTTACATTTTCAGCTGTAAGTGGTAAAAACAGGATGAAGAGCCGATTAAGTAGAAATTACTTGATCAAAAACCAACTAGTTAACAGAAGCCTTTATTGAAACAAGTATCCCTTCTGTAAGACACCAGTTTGGGAGTGGATTGATCAGTATCGAAAGAAAATACAGTTTTGATAATTTGTTTCTTGAATGAAAAAAGGTTTAGTAAATGTAAAAGTCCTTCTTAAGAATAAAATGTAGTATGTTTCTTTGATGTGTTCTGTGATGTGCTGCTTTGCCAGAAACCACCTCTAATTTAAGCCTAGTTAAAGCAGGTATATCAGTTCTGATTATTTTCTGAAAATATTTTGTTCTAGAATTGAGGAAGCTTCACATTGTAAAATAAACACTGATGATTTCAAAATGAGTTAGAGAGAAAGGTCAGGTTTTTTCCAGTTTCCACTGGTCTAAGTGTAAGTGGCCCTTAAATATTTGATAAACCCCTCCAGAGACCCTTTGCAACTTTCAATAAACCTTCCCAAAGGGCTTCAAAGTAACCTTGTACTTCAGAGCAACCTTGTCTTCTGAATATGTTTATACAAAATGAACTTATGTAGGGAGTACATGGAGCATATGCTGTGATCTTCTGAATAAGTTTATGCATAATAAAGAATTAATATTAAAAAGACCAAGCTTTTGGTAACATGAGAGACTGAGTGTAAACTATTCATATTAATAGGAGAATGAGATAGGTATCTGACAATTCTCAAGTAGCTTTCTCACCTACAGCAATGAACTTACAAGTTAGTGTAAGGTTATGTACTGAACTAAAAGGAAAATATTTCTTTGTTCAGGGAAATTGGGAGACTTTCCTGAGTGCAAAGCTTTTTACACTGCATATGCACTAAAGAGATGACATACTAAAGAACTGAAAATATTGTTAAAACCTCCACTGACAATACCAACCCAGAGATGATTTTAAGAAAGCCTCCTGAAAAAAAATCATGCTTAGGCAGCTTCCATGCAAACAGAGAAGCTTGGGAGATGCTTTACAATATGATAATGACAAATGCATCTGTCAACTTGAACAGGCATGAAGAACTTTCTCAGATACGATTAATTGGTGATGATAGATGTCTGTTTTACATGCTGACAGTTGGAGAAGCAAGCTAGCCCAGACAACAGGTTCTAGAGAATCCGTCACACTCAGCATAGGACAAGGTGCAAATCCCTGCTGCAATGATTTCCACTTAAATAGAAAAAACAGTATCTCAGTGAGAAAATAAAAACAGAAATGTGAAATGACATGTTCAGGGACCTACAGCAAGACAGTGCTGTCCAGAGCCAAGAATAGCAATTGCTGGTTTCTAGACCATTTTTCTATCTGCTGATCCCTACACCTCTTTGATGACTGTGGGTCAACAACTCAAAAGTCAGAGATGTTCTTCAAGGTAAAGATGTTTTTGTGGTTTGTTTTTTCATTCACACATCTGTCACTATGTTTTTGGCTGGTAATATATCACAGATGTCTCCAAAGCAAACACCAGTGAACAAATAAGAGAATTATCTGAATGAAGGCATCACATTACTCCTGCATTTTTTTTACAGTCACAGTGATCAACAAATTGTAATAAGAATGAGGAGAAGTAATGGGTAAAACATGGACCGAACAATGTTAAAGAATGAAGAACGGAGTGATCGTGGGGAATTTTGACTATTGTAAATGTGAAAGAGGTGAATTTTGTATAAATTGTCCACTTTGATGTTATGATGATGTTTTTCTGATTTTGGTGTGAGGAGTTCTTTTTGTTGATGTGACTGAAGTTTGTGTGATCACTGCGGATTTTAATGATAATTCTTGTATATGTGATTCACAGAAGTGAGGGGTGGAATGTATTGGGTTTGTGTGGCATGGTTTTGTTGGGGGGGGGGGGGGGGCTACAGGCTTCTTCTGTGAGAAGCTGCTAGAAGCTATATCCAAAGGACCCAATGCCATCAGCTCCAAGAAGGACCTGCCACTGGCCAAGGATGAGTGGTAATGGTAGTACCTTCTGGGATAATGTATTTAAGTAGGGGGAAAAGTTGCTGCACAACAGTAACTGCAGCCAGAGAGAGGAGTGAGAATATGTGAGAGAAACAACTCTGCAGCCACCAGTGTCAGTGCAGAAGGAGGGGCAGGAGGTGCTCCAGGCGCCAGAGCAGAGGTTCCCCTGCAGCCCGTGGTGCAGCCCATGGTGAGGCAGCTGTGCCCTGCAGCCCGTGGGGGTTGGCAGTGGGGCAGATCTCCGCCTGCAGCCCGGGGAGGGCCCCACGCTGGAGCAGGTGGATGTGCCCGGAGGAGCCTGTGACCCCGTGGGAAGCCCACGCTGGAGCAGGCTCCTGGCAGGGCCTGTGGGCACATGGAGAGAGGAGCCCACGCTGGAGCAGGTTTGCTGGCAGGACTTGTGACCCCGTGGGGGACCCGCGCTGGAGCAGTCTGTTCCTGAGGGACTGCACCCCATGGGAGGGACCCACGCTGGAGCAGATCATGAAGAACTGTAGCCTGTGGGAACAGCTCACACTGGAGCAGTTCATGAAGGACTGTCTCCTGTGGGAGGGACCCTACACTGGAGCAGGAGAAGAGTGTGAAGACTCCTCCCCCTGAGGAGGAAGGAGCGGCAGAGACGATGTGTGATGAACTGACCACAGCCCCCCTTCCCTGTTCCCCTGCACTGCTCAGGGGGAGAGGGTAGAGAAATCGGGAGCAAAGATGAGCCTGGGAAGAAGGGAAGGGTGGAGGTGTTTTAAGTTTTAGTTTCTATTTCTCATTACCCTATTCTGACTTGACTGCTAAGTCAAGTTTGTTTTGCCCATGATGGTAATCGGTGAGTCACCCTTCCTGTCCTTATCTCGACCCACAAGCCTTTTGTTATATTTTTTTTCCTTTTCCAGCTAAGGGGAGTGATAGAGTGGCTTTGGTATGTACCTGGCATCCAGCCAGGGTCAACCCATCACACCAAAAGACCCTAGTTTAATTATGAGTCTCGTGACTCTTCCTGCAAGGTTAATAGAAATAATGTATAAATATAAAGATCACAGACTAATCCTTCTGACATTTTGAAGGTCTTCATAATCCACCACTGCCTCTGAAAAAAATCTCCAAAGAGTCAGGGGAAAACATGGTTCTGGATCAATAGATTTAATCTTCTGATATTTTGGATTTTGAAGTATTGAACATTCTGTTAAGAGACGGACAACAAATGCTAGCAGAAATAGGATTTCATTGAAAAAGGATGGTTCACTGAATCTGAAAACATCACTGGTTGAGTTGTTTATCCTGCAAAATCTGCCCTATGGTCCGTAAGAGCTGTGTGTGGAGCCGTTTTGTCCATAGCCAGTGGACTATACCTAGATACTCCATAATCATAAAGGTAGAGGGTAACCCACCACCAGGTTCATCAGAAGATGGACATTTTCATATGGCTTCCTTTGGAAACCCAATCTTTCTGCAGTTCTAAACTAGTTCTTGGTCAGAGGGTTCCCAGGCTGACCAGTTTAAGATCTCATAGGCTCCACCAGCTTAATATTTTCCTCAGTTTTGTAACTCTTCTAAATTCTGTGGAATTATAGAATACTGCAGGTAGCTGAATTTACTTTCTCCAACTGTAGGCAATTATTTAGGCATTAAGATCTAAGTTAGTTGTCCAGACTTTACAATCAATGGAAAGAAACATGCCTTAATAGCATGTTATTCTCTCATTGTAATGCACATTTCTAACCTACAGTATGATATATCTGACATGTAAATGCTTATTTCTTCCCACTAATTATTAAAAATAAGCTATTAGATGCCTAAAAATATGAAAAATGTAGCTAGTATGCTACACATCAATGTTTCTGAAAGAAACACTTATGAAATTTCCAGTTTGTGTGCAATATCTGAAAAATTGGCTTTTGCTCCAAATTGGAATGGAAACAGATTTCTGAATACCCTAATTACTCACAAGTCAGGAATCACACATTTGCATGAAGGGACAACTGCCTCTGGGAAAAATCCATCAGTGTTATCTAACCAGAATTCTGGGAGTTTTATTTTTCCTACAGGTTGGAAGATCATCTAACTAAACACAATGATTTTAAGCCTTTGAGCAGCAATAGCTAGAATTATTGTAAGTCCTGGAAAAGTATTTGAGAAAGCAGAAGGGTACGATATAACAAGAAACTATATTTAGCCTTTCTAAAGACCATTGAATGTTGGTTTAACTCGCTCTGTATGTACCTCCAGAATGGAAAGAAAAAATAATGCATACAAGGAGGCTTTTATTTTATTACAAGAAGACATAGCAAGAGTTTAAGAGAAGACATCAGGTAAATCCAGATGAGAAATTAGGCCCACGTTCTTACAGATATAGTGATATACCATTAATAGAAACTGTCAAAGATAGCAGAGGCAACTTCTCTCTGTTTCTTCATCTCAGGACTGGAAGACTTGTAGTTATTATCTAGTCAAAAGCAAGATGTTTTTTGATTAAATATAAATATTCTACCTCAGCAGAGAGGTGAAATCTAATGACATATAAAAGCAAATTATTTAGACTATACATGATATAGGACGGGTGTACGCTGCAAAACAATGCTCAACAGAAAAACTCAAACTAGCAGAATTCTGTTCTGGCCTTCAGGCCTATAAATCTATGACATACTGATTGCATTATTCTCTTCTATATTGTTTGCTATGTGATTACCTTACTTGATTGACCTGTTCCTGCTTGGTAATAAGAGCATGGTTCCATGTCACAATTTCTCTGATGGCAAAGCCATTTTAACAGAACCCTCTCTATCTCAATTCCCTGTATTTAGCAGATCATTTCCAGTTTATCATAATTCTCCACTTCTCTGATGACCTTCTTTTCCAGTGGGTCAACACTGTAAAGTATCTCAGCAAAAAGATTTAAAATATGTCCCCTCCTCCCTCAGTGTAGACAACTTATTTAGATCTTTGAGACAAGCAAAAATTGTGCCGGGTCCTGCACTTTGGTCACAACAACCCCATGCAACACTATAGGCTTGGGGAAGAGTGTAGTGGAAAAGGACCTGGGGGTGTTGATTGACAGCCAACTGAACATGAGCCAGCAGAGTGCCCAGGTGGCCATGAAGGCCGAGAGTATCCTGGCTTGTATCAGAAACAGTGTGGTCAGCATGACTAGGGAAGTGATTGTCCCCCTGTACTTGGCACTGGGGAGGCCACACCTCAAACACAGTACTCAGTTTGGGGCTTGTCACTACAAGGATATTGAGATGCTAGAGCATGTCCAAAGGGTAATGAACCTGATAAAGGGTCTATAGTGCACGTCTTATGAGGAGTGGCTGAGGGAACTGGGATTGTTTAGCCTGGAGAAAAGGAGGTTCGAGGGAGACCTTATCACTTTCTACAACTACCTGAAAGGTAGTGAGAGAAAGAAAGCGAGATGGGTGCTGGTGTCTTCTTCCAGGTAACAAGCAAGTTGTGCCAGGGGAGGTTTAGATTGGATATTAGGAAAAAATTCTTCATTGAAAGCGTTGTCAAGCATTGGAACAGGCTGCCCAGGGAAGTGGTTGAGTCGCCATCCCTGAAGGTATTTAGAAGACGTGTAGATGTGGCACTTAGGGACATGGTTTAGTGATGGAATTGCCAGTGTTAAGTTAATGGTTGGATTCGATGACATTAAAGGTCTTTTCCAACCTAAATGATTCTGTGATTCTAACAGCGGAGGATCATTTTACAGTGTGTTACACTCAAAGCCTGAAAAATTGCTTATGTGAATATCAGAAGCTTCAATCTTAACATGATGTATTTCTTGATTATTCATTAACTACTATGTTTTCCATTCAGTTATCTTTATATTATGATGAACGATGTTACCCGACCTAGTCTTTGGTGTAATTTTATTAGTACCAAGCTAAGCATTTATTACTCAGGTTAGGGTGAGGGTATTGGGGTTTTTCGTTAATTATTGAAATGTTATTCCTCATGAGTAATGATGAGAACAAGCTATGGAAAACCAGTATGCTAGCTGATTACAGTAAGGCACTCCAAATGGTGAAAAACATTGTGTAGAGGAGGGTAATTCCCTAGAGAAGTATATTACAAGGTTAAATACTTCCAGTTGAGACTGAATTGTTTTTGTAGAATGAGATAGTTCACAAAGTACAGTGATAAGAGATTCAGTATTACTTATATAATTTATCAAGATGGCTTTGAGAATCAAATTCTTCATTCTGAGCATCACTAAATGCAATGTATGACTTTCTTATCACAGTATTAGATCGCAAACTCTGCTATCCAAGCATCACATCCAGGTGGGGCTTGTGTCTGCCCTAACTCAATATAACCCACTGTGAAATCAATGAAACTACTACTGTTGACCTTAACAGGAGTCAGACTAGAGTGAAAAAAACAGAGATAGAAAAAGTATTCATTAATAAAGCCTTTTTTCACAGCCAAACTATGATATTACAAAAAGTTTCACAATGGAAGGGGTTTCTTCTACTGCACTGTGCTAGTCTGTATGTAATAATGAGTTTGCAGTGAATATTATGTTTATTCCAGTGTAAAATTTAATTTTTAGCTAACAAACCTATTGAAGAAGTTTATGTGATCACTTTTTATTGTTTTATAGTCTTCTGTAAGTGCATTCTTAGGACACCCTATTATTATAGAAACTAAAAAAACCTTTTCCTCCTCACATCACTCTAGAAGTCTTGTGTTCTCTGTGTGCTTTATCAGCAAGATATTAAAAGGATACTGAGTTGAACAAACAGATCTCCACAGATCAGTTTGGCCTTAAACACATAAAAATCTGTTTCAGATGTAAAATTAACTAACTTTTCAATTTCTTCAGGTGAAGTATTAGTAGCAGTCATTCAGCTAATCAGCATTAAAAAGAAAAAAAAAAAAGAAAAAAGAAAAAAAGTAGCAAATTGAAGCTGGAACTTGCTGCTAGTGTTTCACATATTTCTGGGTAGACTTGTACTTCTGATTGAATCCATTATTAAAACAGAAGTTTGTTTCACAAAGAACTGATAATATGTAGTGTCCCTATTACACAGAAGAAAAAGCTGAATTAGAGTTTTGTAATGAGTTATTAAGAGGAGATGAAACATGATTAAGATAGCTTCCTGTTTTTGCATATGCCATACCAGATAAATGTCAGCTCCACCTACCCACTAAAGAAAGTAAGTAGAAATGTATGCACTGCAATTTGTTCAAAATCTAATTATTTTGTTTGATGAGAAACAGGTCTTTTCCTAGGGTGCTAATTGCCACATATTTTCTTAAAGAGGAAAGCAAAAAAAACCCCAATTTCTAAAAGGAAACTTAATATCATAAAAATTTAAGATAGTTTTGTCTTGTTCTTCATTCCAGTTTCATTTATTTCCTTCTTTAAATATCATTTAAGAGATTTCACACTTTAGTAAGGACCCTTCAGTCTTCTGCAATAAAACAGGATTGTCCAGATGTTGCATTAAATCATTAAAGGAAAGTAAACTCAGATGGACAAATTAGGTTCTTGACTTATGGAGAAGAAAGACAATCATCATATTGGCCTGTTTAAACAGAGGTCTAGCATGTCAGAAATGCGAAGCAAATATTATTTCTTTACACATCTAGACTTGTTCGTCCTTTTAGCATCATACTCAGAAAAAATATGGCTACCACCTTGAAACAGTCCAGTAAAGATCTTCTGAAAACAGTGGGACATCTAAAACATTTGAGCTACACAAAGAATCTGGTTGAGCTGTTTAACCTAAAGAGGAGAAGACCAGAAAGGAACTTGATAATAGTTTTCTAGTATGTACAACGCTGCATAAAAAGGAAGAAAAAATAGGTACTCTTTAGTCATGGTGTATAAGACAAGAGGTAAAGGACTTGTACTGCAGAATGAAAGATTCAGGTCAGACACAAGGAGAAAAAGACTGATTGCAGACTTGTAGTTTCAGAAGTCAATAAAAATAGGCATAGGGATTCCTGTCACAAAAGCTATAGGCTTAGTGGATACTGTCTTAGGAAAGGGAAATGGACAAAGAGATTTCAAGATGGTTTCTGGTTTACTGGGTCACAGGGGAGATGTATCAGTTCACTGAAAAATGTATGCTGTCTTCCACATCAATTATAGAAGGCCTTTAGTCTGAACAGTTTTTCTACTTTCAGTTAAGCAGAGAAAAAAAAGGTGCTTATTTGCTTTCAATTTGCAAGTCCCAAAACACAGACAATATCCTGATACAAGATAGCCCTAAAACACATGCTTAAATTCCTCCCTGTTCAGGAGACCATTCAAGCAGGACTCAGGCATATTGTTGTTATTCTGAATCAAAGATCTGAATCTGTTCTGCTTCCTGAAACATGATCACTAATGCCCAACACAAGCTTTTTCAATTAACCACATCTCATTATATTGTTATTTCTTTTTAAAAAACATGTATATCATCCAGGCTACCTTTCTTATCTATGTGGTTCTTGCCATCTGCTGGCAGATACTTTATGTTGTCAATTTAAAATGTATAAATTACTTAAAGTCAATGAAAAATAGTCAAGAAAAATGTTAAAAGCTGTATTAGTAACAAGCCTATATTATATGCAAATATTAGGTGTTAATGTTGTGTATCAAAAACTTCGAGAAATATTATTCAGTCAATATTAAGATTAAAGCACTCCTTAAATACAAGCTTAACATTGTATGTATTCTATATTACCAGTGAATCATTACAATATAGCATCTAATCACTAGAAGAAATTCTACAGATGTCAAACCAGTATTAAACCAATTACTTCACCTACAGATGAAATGTAGTCATTCAATTCCACACAAGCATTATTGTACAAATAGATGTCCTTGCTGGAGCTGCCTTTTTAGGTAATATAGATGTTGAATGAGTTCAGCTTGTATGGAAACAGAAGACTGTATAAAATTGTAATTAAAAACGCCAAAGAATATCTGGACCTTGAGCTTTACTAACCCTCATGTTTATGTGCATGGATTTTAAGAATAGTTGCATATATGGGCAGGCTTTCTTTTCATTAGCATTTAAGAAATAAAGGAGCACCCTTGCTAACATTTCACTTTATTAACATTTAAGAGTAATTCACATACCTGGTTTTAATGTTTTGATTGCCACAGGGGTGGTATTATTCCACAGTCCTTCCCATACCTCTCCAAACTGACCAGATCCTAATTTTTTCAACAATTTCAGAGATTGTCGGTCTATCTCCCATTGATCGACAGTTTTATATGACAAGTCAAAAGTAGTAGGACTTTGTATCTTGTAAAAGAAAAATAATACAGTAATTGAGACTTCTGGCATTTTTTCAACAGCATATACAAGTAACTGTTAACTATGTCAGGTAAAGTTGCAACTGATATAAATAATGTTTCCTTAGAGTACACACATGTCATAAAGTGAGATGAGAATGTAAAATACAGCCCACATCCTGAGTATATTTTTTTAGAAATAAGAAATACTCTAAAGAAAATATCCTGCTATTAAAACTAAAAATTAGAAATCATCCTTCTAGCAAGCTTTTTGAACAGTGACGTATTGCTTGCCTGAACCTTGTGGTTTTGTCTCAGTAATTACTTATGGACAGCTAGAGTTATGAAGTTGGAGATTTCATCTCAATATACATTTATAAAAAGGTATTCATAAATCTTGATTTGGCATATTTTCTCCTCCAGCCACACGATGATTTGTTAAAAATGGCACAGTATTTTATTATTAACATGTCAGCTTCAAGAACGAAACCGCAGCGCTATCCAGAACTTCCTGAAAGTAAGCAGATCATCAACATTTTGAAAAGGTAGAAGTGGATACAGGGTTTACACCTTCTGACTGATATCTGATGAGTTAGCATACAAAAACTAGTGCACAGTGTAACATCCACTCTTACCTTTAGGCATGGCTTTCCAAGCACCACACAGAGGCCATCACTGTTCTTACTGTAATAGTCAACAAACTCATTTAGAGTTTTGAAAGTTTTCCTTCTGCTTAGGAAAAATCCTCCTTCATCCAGCTTTCTGATCCTGTAGTGCTTCACAGATACACCATCAAAAACTAAGAAAATTTAAATATATTAAATTTCCATGAGTTATAGCAGTGGTACAATATAGCTTAAGACCAGTTTTAAAAGTCTTAAATAAGGACCTTAAAATAAAATATTTTAGATTCAAAGATGACAACTATAAAAAATCTCTTTCAAACTAAAGCCCACTACTTAGATAGCTTAACAGATCTAGTCTAACAGACTTCAGACGTTCCGGTTTGGAGATTCTTGCTTGCACCATAAGACCTGACGCAAAAATACATAAATATATCTTCTGTGAGACAGCTCATACATTCCATCTTTTAGAACACCAAAATCAGCCAGGAGCATCTAATTCACAGTAATCATTTAATCAGTTTTTAATATTTCATTTATCAGCATTAACATTCCAAACAGCAGATGCTGGGCTGCCAGGAATTTTAAAGCAAACAGATATACCCTCACATGCCCATGACTCTCTGAAAAGCACTCACATCTTCCATGGGCTTCATTGAGATATGTGTATGTTTAGAAAATGTAAAACTCAGGCCAATAATATTCTGTTTCAAGTAGCTGATGACTCCCTTTCCACTAAAATGTGTTTTACTTTAGTCTGTTGTTTCCTAATCAACAAGGCTTTTCTCTCCTCACCTCCTATAGGCTATTTACCTTCATGCCATGACATCCAGTGTCCTTCCCTACGACCATCAGACCACTCTTTAGAGATGTCAGAAAGAAGGCTGGGGCTAGACCTGGACCACCAGCAGACCAGAGATGGACAAAAAATGCACTATCACTCACCTAGTGCATTATTTAAGGAATATTAGGCTTGTAATTGCCATTTCTCACATCTCCATCATACATGGCTTAGAGCAGTGGTCTCCAAAGCAGAGTGTGCAACCCAGGCAGTGTGCAAGACAATCCATTAGGGTGTGGGGAAAAGTATTTTTTGTACTATTAAAAATAAAATAAATATTTTTAAAATACTGTTTATTTCATCTTTATGTCATACATTTTTTAATTTCTTCTTTTGTTTATATTCTACAATGTACATAAATTATCAGTACGGTATATATACACATATAGATTACAAATAAATAAATAAACATATATTGAGGGTGAATGCTCAAAAATCTTTTTACTTGTGGGAGCTGCACAATCAAAAAGGTTTGGAGACGACTAGCTTAGAGATCTCCTTTATAAAGAAATATCAGTAGTAGAAATGGCAGGCTGAGCATCAAGAGAGGGCAGTTCCAAAGGACTGGAAAGGGATTTAGTCAATTATGTGGGGATGTCATTTAGCATGACACTCCATGACTGAGACATCACTGTGCATTTCTCTCCGTGGAGAGTTTGTTACATACTAAAGGGTAACTGATTTAGCTCCTATCAATGCCATAAATGTTAGTTCTAATATTAACAGTGTTCCACAATGAACCTAGCTGGCAATGAGGAATTCTGACCATATAAAGCATAACATCTTCCCTCTTAAGTAGTAGGATAATTTTTCTGCATCTCAGAAGATAAATACATCAGTGGAAAAAGGTTTTCTGATAGGAATTTCAGATGGAAAAAATGCTCAGAGCTCAAGGAGTGGTACCAAGCTGTAATGAGATTAAGTGAGGGGCAAGTATTTGAAAGTATAGACATGTCTTCTCACCACCTGTTAGAGACAGTGTGGGAGCAAGGTGAAGGGACACAGGCTGCCTAGTTAGGGTGGGGGCCAGTGAGATTCAGAATTGAGCCAAAAAGGAGAATGGGAAACATCTAGTGAGCCTGGGGAATGGCTAGGAAGAGAAACACTGGAGCAGTACTAAATGTGAAGCACCACATTTTGGAAAAAGACAAGTGGCAATAGGTTAAAAAAGGGGAGAAAAATCAGAAGGGTATCCCACCCTGTATTTAATGAAGTAACACAGTGCTTTTCCATGATGAGTGGAGGAGTTATCTCCAGTTGCCATCCTGGTCCTCATCACCCAACATTACATCTTTCCAATAGGCCAGGTGGCTCCTTCCACACCCATCGATTTAGGAAATTATCATTGTCCCCTTCATAGGATCCTTGTGCAAGACAAAAAGCCTGAAAAGCAAAAGGAAGGCATAGGGGAAAGGCCCTCTGCTGTTTACTTCCAGTGTACCTTTTAGTAGGCAAAATTCCAGCAAACAATTCAATCATGCTGACTAGTGGGTACTCTTAATTAAATAATTTAATGGAAATATTTTTCAATCCTAGAAGCAGTCTCAGTCTGTTACATTTGAAAATCTAATTATCAAAAAAATTGTAATGTCTCTCCTCTGGAGACATTATAGCTGATAGATCCTTGATACTGTAACACTACATGAATTTTGGCAATCACTTTTGTCATAATAACAGAAAAATATGCAGCTACATATTGTATGTAGCAAAAATATAGAAAATTACTGATTGCATGCAATTAAAAAAAAATGATGTAAATTATAATTTCACCATTTAAGTAATTCTCTCTTAAATACTATCATGCATGATCAAATATTTTTCTACTGTACTGTACGATTGTCATCCCAGGCCACCAGAGGGCATATAGGAGCTGTTGAAAGTATTGGGGGATTTTGTATCTGCCACAGGTAATATTTTTAGAGACCTGAGAACTTAGAATTCTGCACCAGGATCAGAAATAAGAATATTTGTAAATATAACTCCAGAGTATAAAGATAATTATGTCACAATTTTCAAATGACATTTCCTTTTAATTTAAGAACCATAATTGGTATTTTTAAATTATAAAATGCATGTATATTTTTTGTGATGTATCATTTGGAAATGAGGCTGAAGCAAAATGAAGGAAAGAGCAATTCAGTAATAACAGACTGAAAATGTAATGACCTCCAAAGTTCACAGGAAAGTGTGTGTGGCCAAATGAATTGCTATTTATGATGCATTGAACAAAAGGCCAGCAGGATGACGATGTTAATCCAGTCTCAGTTGTATATCACAAGTGATAGTAGGTAGTTTGACTACCTGCTTTATCTATTAGCAGTATTATAATTATTACTTGTGAAGCAGCTAATGTTAATGCAAGAGTTGGTTTGAAGGATGTGCTCTAATTTCTTAAATGAGCCTTGTATGAAGCCTTATGATTGGCAATATCTAGGTCAGATGGTGATGTGAGTGGAGAAGCTGGAGAAAATTTCTGTGCTGATACCATCTCTTCTTGTGATAAGCAGCTGAGATTAGTACAGTATTTGATAGGGGGCTGTTTGCTTGTATCCCAGGGCTGAGTCTGGCTGTACAAATTCCACACCACATACCCACAGTGCTGCAACATGGTGCTGCTCTTCTGTCCAACACAACACAGAGCATGTGTCACTCAGGGAAGAGCTAGCCATAACCCCCTCAGAGCTTTCAGTCATCCCAGTCTACATCAGACTGCTAAATAGGACAGGATCACAACTTCAGCTTCACACAGCTTGACAGCATCTAGGTTTGAAGACTGCAGTGGTTTTCTCCCCAACTTGCTCTTTGCAGAAGAATCACAGCTGCCCATTAGATTTCTTCATGGTTTCAGTTTAACAGAAGCATCCCCCTCTCTCTGCTTCCCATCTTTGTAATGCTGGGCCACACAGAAGTAGATTTTGCTACCCCAAGGATGAGAATAAAATAATTTCTACTCCTTTCCTCAGGGCAGCAAAATTTATGGTGGCATCATCAGAGTCAATATCATCACCAAATTAATCATGGAGACACTAAGGCACCATTAGGGTTGTCAGCAGTCCTCCCACAACACTGGCAGAGCAGCGCTGTCGGCAGGAGCTGTGCTCAGTCCTCATGCCCAGGGTGGATGTGGGAGGAGAGTGGCTTATGAGATTGCCTTTGCCAGCACAGAACGGGTGCAGGGGCTGATCCAAAATCATTCTCCTGCTATGGCCATGATTTTGCCACTCCTATCAGTCTGCTGCCTTAAATGATTGCCTATTTTTCCCTATGCTGAAAGCCAATCTGGCCTAGAGGAAACTACACAACCTTTTTTAGGAGCATGGAAAAAAACATGAAGAAAACACAAACCATTTACATTGTCATTTAATGCAATCAGTCTTTCAGATACCATTATTCAGTGAGGGGGGAAGTAGAGAGCCTCCTGCTATCATTGGCAATGACACTCAATTAAGCTGAGCACATCTAAATTATGGCTTTTAATTAAAAAGAGTCAATGTCTAAGATGGTACCAACATGTTTAAAATTTAATACATTTCACACCAGATGCTGGAGTCATCAACATAAAAATCTGTCAACAACATGTGCATTTTTAAAATGGGAAAACCTATTTTTAAAATGTCAAACACTTTAAAATGATAGCAACACATCTCAGTGGCCTATTTGGTTTGATGAGCTTTCCATTTAACCATTCACAGATGAGAAAAACCTTTCTGAACATGACTTATTTTTAGTTTAAATAGTCATTTATCTTCTAAATCTTACAAATTGCGAGTTTTCCCATCAAGGCAAGTTAGAAGTCAAAAGTGTAATTTTAATGAAAGGTAGGGTTTATTTTTTTTTTCTTTTTTTCCTCCTAAGAAGCTCCATTTATCTCCCTCGTTAACATTAAGTCTCTTACACATTGGCCAGATGAGTACAAAATCAAGCATGAAAGTCATAAAATCAGTTTATGGGTACTTGGATAGAAATCTATCTTCCTTTTCTAGTTCTTTTCCTTTTTAGCTTTATTACACTTAAATGTTAGGCTGGACACAGAATTACAATATTTTCTTAAAGACCTTAATTCTGAAAGTCAGGTTGTCACTCTTCCAGCCATTATCATCTACTCTGGAATGAAACCAAAACAGCTATAGAAGGTAGAGCAAACCCAACCAATCCTACAGAGGATGGGAGTTGGGGGGCGTCTATTCTTTCTGCACTGGAAAAAATGGAAACAGAAATTAGGGACATGTTCCAAAATATCAGGTTGTGACTTCTCCCCTGTCAGTGTATCAGCTACCATGAGATAGAAGCCATCCAAGACCTTTTAAAATAAATAGTTCTGAACACTATTTCTCAAGAAAATACTGCTTTTCTGCCTCAGCTTTGAATGTCTCATAACTCCTTCTGATGGAACAAAGAGGAGAGAGTCAGAAAAACTTCTCCATAGCATCTGGTGAACTAAACAACCTTCCTTCTAATTAATACTCCCTACAGTACAACCCACTTCATCATTTGCTTTAGAATGCAATAGCTCACCCAAAAGGAGACATAAATGATGAGGTTATGGACATACAACGTCTAGACCATTATGTATACTATTAGGTTGGAAGCAAAAAAGCTTGCATAACACAAATAGATGTGATCCAGTCAAGCCTATTCAGTAAGGAGCAAATAATATTTAGCTCTTCAGGATAAAGTAGCATGTCGAGGCTAAATTACATTCAAGTCTGAAGCTGCTAAAAGATCTAACAGCACTGGTAAATCATGTCATTAATACTCACTGTCTACAGAGTGCTTCAGAGTTTATTCTCTTTCTTTGCCTAAAAGAGCACAAACATTTAATGAATCTGAGATGACACATATATATGCATATATGCTCAGAGGACAACCCTTGTTTGTGCATGAAGGAGGGCTGGCTCCTGTAGCTGAAGCCTTGCCTCTGCCTTGTGCATTATGTTCTTCAGCACCACTGTTCCCTTGCTTCATTAAACAAACCAGCATGGAAGAAATCCACACTGACGGTTTCATATCTTGCTGTTATCAGCCATCATCAAATCTCCTGTTCCCAAATAAACTTATACAGAAACCTGAAAAATGTCTACCACAAACTTTTATAATTAAATCAAATATACTAAATCAGATAGAATATAGTTTCTGTCCATGATTTGTAAGGAAAAAATTAAACAGCAGCATCAAAGGATGACCTCATCCTACCCCAAATGCTGGCCTAATATTTATTTTCATTCTCTTCGATCTTCCTCTCCAGTACTTCATAGTTTAAATAAGGTACTGCTGCCTTCCTGTTAGAGAAACAGTCAGGATGCAGGGTAAAGAATAAAGATTTTTCATCTTTCCTAGAAGGCTACACTTGGAGAATAATAAAAAGAAATTGCATTTCCACCCCTAGGTGCACAAGTACAATCTTTCCCATTGATTTTTAGTAAGGTGTCGTGAATTCAAGTGCCAGCATTAAGCAGATAATACAGGCCTAACTATCCTTCCCTGCATTACACCACACTGTTATCGGTCTAGCCCAGTCTTTGGATGAAATCAGTTCACTGATGAAGAATGCTTGAAGGAAGCTGAAACCTCGTAAGACAGGGCTAAGTTGGCATGTAGAGGGAAAGGATTTTTAAAGGTCTGCGGCTATAATACAGTCTTTGGATAAAAGGGTGCACGCATGAGGGTCATTTCTGTCACAGTCCGGAACCAGTCTGATTCCTTGCTGTTAGTTTTCTTATCAGTGCTTCTTGGCAAGAGCAAACTTCCTTAAGGGCAAACTGAAGACTATGGAATGAACTCTCCCAGAACTGCAAATATTATTTATTTCATAAACTTCCCTGTATTTCACTCCACAGGCAACATATATTTCTTTGTCTTGGCAATAAAAAGCAACCCTCCCATTACCACAAGACATTTCAGGTATATATCTTTTCCTCATGATTTGGAAAGAGAAACCAAGAATGTGTCAAAGGTTCATTAAGCTGTTTAATGTATTTCTGTGTAATGCTTAGAAGGTGACTGACACATAAACATTCAGGCAGAAGAGTATGAAAGAATCTGTTTATGCACAAAGTGCCTCTCATTTCACTGACATAATTCTGCACGTGTCAACTTACAGTTTATTCACAAACATCAAGCAACTTCACTGACATATGGAACTGTACAGGTAGAGCACATTAGGAAGTTTGTTATATAGCTCTGTTGTCTCAGGGACAACATTATTCTCTTGACTCACACTTGTATAACAAGTTTGATAGAAAATGTTCATGGAAAACAACCAATGAACAATCATATTTACTATCTAACATGGCAAATATCTATGGCATAAAAAGATGACATGTACATATATGTAAGTAAAATTATTATCAAATAACGATCCTTACATGATAGTCTTTCAGATTCAAATAAAGAACTTCAGGTAAATTTCAAAACCCACCATCATCATAGATCTAACTTTTTACTGATGTTTACAACTAACTTTTCAATGAAATATGACTGATTCTAAAGTACAGCTTTGAAGATCTTGCTATCATTTTGCCTGTGAAAACAAATAAATATAAATCTAAGGGTCTGCTCTAGCAGAAATCTCATTTTGTTAAACTGCAGTTATCTGCCAACATGGTTTAATTTTTATTCTGTGTACTAATCAGAACAGTAGTGTACAACTCTAATGTATTTTTTGGCATTTTAATCATGAAAATAGTTTTTATTTTAAGGCAGCTGGCACACTGGAAGTACTAAGCATAAGAGAGTTAATTTCTGTTCTGCACATATTAATAAAATGTGCCTATAAAATAAATGTTAGTAAAATCTCAAACCTTGCCAAGTTTTCCTTATACATCTCCCGGGAAAGAAATATTATAATGAACTTAATTTCATTTTCGTGCCCACAGTTTATCATTCTCAAAAATTAAAAAGTCCAGGTCACCTAAGAAATTTTTAAAACATTGCTTAAGATGAAATACTAGAATATACCTGAAAGCGAGTATTCGCCTTTTAGACTTTCACTTTCTCGGATTAAGAAAGCTCCTGCCTGGTTTCCAGGGTATGACAGTTGTCTCTCGGCATCTGCTCGTTTGATTGGGCCAAAAAACCATCTGAACAAATAAAAAAACATTAATTTTACCAGTCAGTGAAACATACCAAGAAGACGATTTAGCTTTTATAAACATGCTGCATATTTACTAAAAGATAATCTATGCTATGTTAATTAAATTCCAATAGCATAAGGGAATAAAGCCAACAAGAACTACACAACAAATTTATTGCTAGAAAATATTGCTTACACATTAGAGTGAAATCCGGATTTTACTGCTGATGGAAAGTCCTGCCGATTTCAAGGGAACAAGAATTCAAAAGTGACAGACGGTCCTGTCCCAGGAAAAATTTACCAAGAAATTTTGCCAATTTCTACTGTGGCAGAAACTGATGCCAAGTCCATTGATGCCACTTGAACTACGCGGAGGTGCAGGTATGTGCTAACATCCTGACAACTTAAAAGTCAAAAGATCCCCAAAACTTCAGAAGGGCTCTCGGTAAGAAATAAACCACCCTGCAGCCTTCCCCATTCTACTGCCACGTCAATAGCCCACAAGTTACTGGCAATTTTTCAGCTGTGCTGCTGTCAGACAAACAAAACCACTATGTCCCTCAAGTCACTGCAAACATCTCAACAGCCCTGTCCTGTGAAAACCTACTCCTATCTATGCCTTTTAAAACATATTTTCACTCTCTCACTAAACTCTGTAATTTACAAGGACTTGTTCATGCAGTAGTTTTAGTTTGCTCCTCTGACAGGACTATTTAGCTCTTTTGCTGCTTTGTGCTGTGCGTAAATTAAATGGAAATAAGACTGAGATGAGTCAGCATTTTCAACTGGGACAACATTTAACTTCCGTCCAAAAAACATACGAAGCTCTTTCCAAGATTAGCTCCACCCCTTATTTGAAGCAAATGTGATAGATACTTATGAAAAATATGCCATATACTTATAGGAGAACTTTTTAATTAATCATAGCTAAACCTATTATGCAAACTTTTAAGATAAATCAGTGTAACACACCACACGTAAGTTGCCTATTCAGTTAACTACTTGATTTGCCAGTTACTAGTGAAAAGTACAGGAGGAGTCATCAACAAACTACTTCAGTATCTGGAAGGCTTGTAATCATCAGGACGAATGAAGAAAATAAGTGAGAACATTGGGTGACACCTTGGCTGAGCAAGCATGAGGAATGAAAAATGGTTTTGTATGAATAAAGAGGAAATAAAAAGAAGCAAATACAGATGGTGATAACCCACACTGAATATGGTTTGTTAGCAAAAGAAAATGAAATCCAGATATTCTGGACTGCATTCCTGTCCTCTGACTTGAAGATGATTTGGATAAAACAGACATTGATACATACTTGGCAAGGAAACGAAGCTCATTAGAAAGCCAGAATGTGTTAGTAATAATTTTAATTAGTTAAATGTGTTCATTAATTCAACTAATTAAATGAATTCATTAATTAGACTGTAGAAAACTAAATAATCAATAACTGTTCAAATCCTTGACTGAGGTTCTTGTCAAAAGAATGAGGAGAGAGTATAAGTTCAACTCTATTCAAGTCCCAAACAAAATTTGTCTGCCTTAAATATTAAATTAGAATCTTTCTGAAATGTCTAAATACACCTGCTCTGAGAATAACATCTGAAAACTAACAACCTATATGATCAGAAAAAAATTTCAAATGGTATTTTTCCCCTTGAGGTATAAGATATCACTTAGTAATGTCCAAAGTGACTGATTCTCACCATTGTATAATAAGAGGTGTTTAATTTTGTGTCTCCATTCTTCATGGCTTAAGAGGACATGAATTCTTTCAAAAGGATTTAATTTTGTACCAATGCCGAAAGAGCTTCCAAGCATTGTTAGCAAGGTTGAATATTATGTCAAGGATAGTAAAAAATATAGTTTTTCCATGACCCAGTATTTGTACATACACTGCTAGTAATTCAAATTGCTATAGCTGAAAACATGAGCTGTAATACAATGTATGCAACAAGAGGAAACTGTTGGTCTATTTGGGAAATACAATTTAAAATAGTATTGCACCTGTGTATGTAAAATCATGTCTACAATACAGACTACAATTATGGAAAAAATACATAAATGCATATTGTATATAGGCATATGTATCCGTTCCTTTGACTTCAAAATATTTCAAATGATATGTTTATTTTTATTAGGCTGGAAAAACTTCATTTAAATCAATATGAATTTACCATTAAAGGTTATATGGAGAATATGTAATATGTAGGTTCTGACTCCAGATAAGATTAGCAGTTAAAAAGACCGTGACTTGCAAAAGCAGATAATGGGAGCAACAGTATTTGAGAAGGTAAGTGTAAGTGAAGCAATTATTATGGAGAGTGAAAAGTGGACACATATTGAATATTGATTTATTTGTCTGACTTTATATGATCTGATTAAAATTATTCAGAAAAATATAATGAAAATTACTTTTAATAGCACTTGAATATGAGATTCTTAGTTCAAAGTCATCAGGTTTGTGATAATAATCATACAGTACCAAAAGCAATACTGATTGTGAAATATAACCCCTTAACCTCAAAGCAAATAATTTAATTTGTTATTCACTTTTTTTAGCAAAAGCACATCTGACTTTAAAGTACTGTTTGCATTACAAATGGAAGTTTAAATTCCTTTTATAATGCGTGAAAGGCTTATTTCAATTTCTAGCGATTGAAGTTATGCTTCAAAAGGCTTAATATTTTACTTCATCCAAAAGTGTGTATCTATCTTAGAGGAAAAAGTACCCTAAAGAGTAATAATGAATCAAAGTAATTGCTCACCATGAGATATTGTTCTGCGGCATAGGAAGGTCAAACCAAAGCAACACCCAATCCTTAGTAAATCTATTTGTGTTTATAGCTCAAAGATAGATTAAGGTTTTGAAATAAAATACTTGGAAAAACAGAACTAAACCATCAAGCACTATCCATTGTACAGGTTACTTAACCAGCACTTTCTCTGACTTCAGCATGCTATATTGGCACTAGATGGTTCAGGAGAAAGTCGAATTAGCAATTCATAAACAGTTTCACTCTGAACTTCAGCTCACAGACAGATCACTTTGGGTTACAGTTGTCAATGCAGGATCAGTAGACTACCAGGTATGGCACAAACAAGCGTATTTGGACTTGGGCATAAGTTTCCATTTCTAGCAGGAGCTGACTAGCTAGCACAGCAATAGTGTTCTTATGTCAGTGAGACACAGGAACATGCTTCCTTAGACAGAATGAACCCAACATCTCAACTCCCTTTTCAGTGTAGGATGACAGATCTGCATTTTGGGGATTGTTTCTAGCATCTTCCTCAAAATCCCTTGTTTCCACCATCATTCATAGCTCTCAGGAATCCCTTCATTAAAAATTCAAGCTACTTCCAAGTCACTTCTGGCCACCATATATATGAGGACTTTGGGGACAGAAAATATGACCTTCATGTAGGTCCATAACAAACACAATCCTCACCTGGTGCAGATGATGCCCAATACTAGAATACCAGTGAGGTCTGTTGTGGTTATTCAGATCATAGTAATCCTATCTCTATTGACCATCAATTCCACTGGCAGATTTCTGGTCACAGGTTCATCATCATGGATCACAGGAGGCTTTGTCATGGGATGTTCCCTGGCTGTTATAGTATCATTGCTGAGACCCATACTCCTATTCTATGAACTTTTTCTTCCACCAAAGGAAAGGGTAGATCTTCATCAAGCTGAATGCTGGTGATTATATATGAAGGTCAAATGTTTTAAGAAACAGAGATCATGTCACTCCTGCCTCCCCATTCAGTCCAGCTTGAATTAAAATTAAGTCATGCATTCAGCAGAAGTTGATGGTGTTACCTGGCTCCACCACCACCTTTTCCCAGAAGCCCTCTGTCCTCCAAGGTGCAATGCACTGCTGATCTCTGTCTAATTGTCAAAGCCCCATATACCTGGCTCTGCTTTGTGTCTCCCTGTGCTTTGCTACATAAAAATCTGCTAAAATAAATTGTTACTTCTACTTCTGCAATTTTTTTCTTATAGCAGGAAGATATGGCAGGAATTTTTAAACTGGAAAATAGAAGACAGGAAGAGTAACATGGGCCAAGGGTTGTCACATGCTGCATAGTCACTGACAGATTCACTAAAGCAAAGAAAGATAGAGAGTCAAATGCTAAACCACTGGTAAAGTTTCCAGTGCCTGGCAACATGCTTAGAAGACAAAACCTGAATGTAAAAACAAAAACTACAAATATCCCCATCCAAAAAAAGAGCATGCAAAATGAGTTTTCTTCCCTCTGTTCCCTCCCATTAATGCGATATCTCCTTTTGATTGTGTCAGTGCAGTGCACTCATTTGAGGTAGAGACTGAAGATTTAACAGAAGATCTCAACTAACCTGGGAACTACAGGCTCTTTTTCTCTCCTGAAATTATCTCTATCCAACACTCTAAGTTAAACCCAAACAAAAGGATTCCCAGCCATGGTCCAGATGAAAAAGCTCTCAGGGTAAAGATCTCTTTGGCAGCCTACCATTCCTTAGACAGCCTTTTACGGCTCCCTGACCCCACCCCCCCACCTCCCCTTACACTGGAGCTCTATGCTTTGTCTCTCCTAAATCCCTAACATGCTAACTCCTGACTAATGCAAGGTATGTGCTGAGCCTTAACCAAAGCCCCTAGTCATGGGCCAGACAAAATACTTCTTGGGAGACAAGTCTTTTTTTGGGCGGACCTGTGCAGCTTTATTCAACCTGGAGCTCTACAGTTTCTCACCCTCCTATCCCTAAAACTAATGCAAGACCTAACACCTGGTTTGAGCCTTAACCAAAAACCTGCTTTCTGCAGCTTTGATCTTCCTCAGGCAGTCCCGTAGCAGCCGTAGTCACAGTGGAACTCTAGTATTCATCTCTCTCTTTATCCTTATCCTAGGAATGGGCTGACCTCTGCCAAAGATCTTCAGTCATGCCAAATGAACAAGCAACACAGCATGTGACCCCTTGGCACAGGCCAGACACAAAAGTCCTAAGGGGAAAAACCTTTCTCTAGCCCCAAGCTTCCTTTCATGGCCACTGTGCCACCCCTCTTCTTCAGCAGGAGCTCCTTTTCTTTCTCTGAACCCAGCCTCTTGCTTTTGCATTGGAGGAACCACAAAAATACCCAGCCATAGCCCAGGTGAAAAATTTGTTACTGGAGAAACATACCTTTTCCTTGGGCAGCCCCTTTGCAGCCATACTCCAACAGAAACTCTAAACTCATGATTACGGACCCTGTGTGCATTCCCCTTTGGGATGTGGGTAAGATCTTCATCACCAAGCCAAAAACCAACTCTGAATTAACAACTATGATCTTTGTCTTACTTGGAACTTCAGCAGATCCCCCACTGTTCTTTGGTTATCCACACTGAAGACCAGCAGAGCAAAAGGTGTGGAAGTTTTGACTATGTCATGCATTTCCATTAGGGCTCACCAGAGCACAACTTCCCACCTTTATCCTCTACCTTTATTTAGATTTAATATGTACAGGAGCCATCAGTCAGAATGAGCTCCACATCATATCTGAAGTCACTGAATTTGCTTTAATAACTAGGTGTAGCTGGGATAAGGGGGGATTATTTCAGCTTCTTATTCAAGTGGCAGGACACTGGAGGTAAGATAAGCCTAAAGGCAGAGGTCTGAGACATACTTGAATTTTGTGAATGTCCAACTGAAAGGGAAAATCCTGAGGGCTGAATCAGCACTAAGGTACAGCCGCATATAGAAACTATGATCCTTACAAAAGGAATGAGAAGGGAGGAGAGGGAAGAAAAATTGATGAGAAGGACTACATGGCAAGGTCATTCAAAGAGCATGGAGACATAACAGAAGACATAGCAGGAAATCAGTCACATGAAATTTATTTTCAAAAATAACTGAAGACATTAAAACGGACAGCATGATCCTATTCTGGATCAACACTGTGGCATGAGGGCATCTCACTTCTCATTCTTCATAAGTGCTTGCAACTGGGATCTACCCTCTCATGTTAGGGTAAATCGCATGAGACCGCTAAATCTCATCAGCTGGGAGGGTTTGTTGAGATACCTGTGGTTCCCAACCAGAAGTCTCCACTACAGAAGAAATAATGATGACAAATTAGTTGGCCTTCCAGAAGATTGACTGGAGTGTATTAACTGTGTCTGTAGTACAAGGCTATGAAGATAAGAAAAGATTTCTTAGACTGAAAAGAGCAAAGAATTACTGCAATTAGAGTAAAAGCCTTGGGTGAAGACAATGAAAAATAGATACTATATATATTGAAACCAAATATATCATGGTTTCTTCTGGAATTCAGAAAGCTTGTGCAATACTAAAACAAATAAAGAAAAGCTTCAACACTATATAAAGATTTCATATTAAATGCCCCAAAATCTACAGTCATAGAAAGCTGTAACTCAAAGTCAGGAACACCAAAGTTAGGAGGTGGCAATATTAATATTGCTTTCATGGCATCAACTCAGCCATTTTCAGGAAAATCCAGTATGATACCATCTTTAATTACATGGCCACTTCCAGTGCTTCCTACAGTGTTAATATGAATGCTGCTCACTGAATAGTTACTCTTTATTTTGTTCTGTCATTGTGTAGATAGAGTTTATTTACTGTACATTGTTTAGTCTCTGCCCTCAGTACAAGTTATAAAATTACATGAATGGCTAATTTCCTAGCAGCCTCTATTATAGTGTTCATGACTCTAATATCTGAATGCTTTATGAACATTCATTAATTTCTTTTTGTGGCACTTCAGCTTGTAAAATAATTTTTACAGTGGAGAAGCATCACAGAAAGTGGACTAAAGCAACAAGATGTTATTATAAGCATTTTCTCCTAATTTTGGATATCCAATTTGAAATGCCTAGGGCCTGCCTTTCAGGGAATTTAGCACTGTGCAGTATGTTGGAGAGCAATAGCTGCTAACTTCTGTGTCACAGAAGACAAGGAAAGATGCAATGAAAGTTAAAGAGACAGAGAAACAGAGTGATCCTCCAGGATCTTATACAATTATTTATATCATATGACCATCGTGTGATCACTGCCCTTACTCAGCACATGGAAGCCTGAACAGGCTTGCATGTGCCACTCTTCACTGCTGTCATCCACGCAGGACAGAGGGCTGCTGAGCCAGCTTTTAATGCATGCCAGGTTTGCAGTCTGCTGTGGGTAAACAGTAGTGCAGAAGCAGGGACTGTTTAGCAAGGATGCCACAAGCATGTCCTCTCTGTGCTGAGAGGAAGGCTCCAAGCACTGGATGGGTTTCCCAAAATTAAAAAAAAATACAGAATGGAGCTGTCAAATTCTAATGAATATATTATTCTAATGAAATTACCACATATAAAGTGCAATTTTATTTTCAAAGGTTTTGTTAGTTTGATAGCTAAAAAGCACAACTTTTAATATAGCAATCTCTCCTACCAAATAGCAAGCCCTTCCTCCAAAGTACATGCCCAAAGGATTTATCATACTGTTCTGAGACTTTTTTTTTTTACTTTCAGGGAGGGAAAAAGGCAGCCTGTGCCTGATATCAACACTGGAAAATTCACATCCAATCAGGTAAAGCCTGGAAAAATTATAAGCAACTAAACAAGCTCCTCTGATAGAAAATATTAGGCTGCCTTCATTATAAGACTAATGAAAATATATAATAAAAATATAATTTCTCCAAGAGCTGATGTTTCAAGAAAATAGGAAATATCACTGCAAAGATGAAAGCCTTCCAAATATAACAAATTATGAACTGCATTCAAGAAGGAGAGAGTGAGAGATGAGCACTGGCTGCTTCAATTTTCCCTTTATAGTCGACAGTGAACCTGATGATGGCGTTGGGAAAAAAAAAAAAAAAAAAAAAAAAAAAAAAACAGTAAGAAAAATCCGTAATCAGGCTAAACCATGAAGATGAAAACTTGCAAAAGATTCCTTTCATGAGCATTTTCAAAAACATAAGCCTTCCCAGATCTGGCACAAGAATCTACGTAGCAAAAGGTCCAGGATTACTCAAGGGCTTGCAGACTTGCACTGTGCAGAGGCTGGAAAACCTACGGTTTAGTTTCAGGCGCTTTGGGAACTTCATTACTTCCTTCTACAGGCTTGACTGGGATTGGTTTTAATGCCCTCTGTCTCTTATTGTCATTTATTATCAGATACTGAAGGATGCATAGGACAAGGACAAAATTTAAGCAGAAGGAATTTAAAGCTAATGATAAAGGAATGCATGGGACACTGCAGGAGGGAGGAACAAAACAGGACAGTAAAAAATCAAAGCAGAGAAGACAGTAGAATATTATCAAGCAAATGGAGAGAGAAGGGAGAAAGTCAGAGCTAACAGGCAATGATGAAGAGAAAATAAAGGCAAGACAAAACTGAGGACTTCATTTATTGCCCAAGGGCTATAACCTGCTGCTGCCTGAGCTGCTGCACCTGCTCAGCAAATGCTGGTTTCCAGCTTATCCTGCTCCCACAGGGCATGTGTCTTTGGCAGCGATTTCAGTCTTACTTGGGGAAATAATTTCACAGACTAACTCTCACTATAAGGATTGCTCTCTACAGATCGTTTCTTTCTCCCTTCAGTAGTTCATCACATCACTCATGTTTGTACTTGCCAAGAGAATACATTAACATTTATTTTCATCATATATTTGTTGTCTAGAGGTCACTGCTAAAGGTACTGGTTTAAAATTTACCCACCAAAGTACCATCAGCAACAAGTCAGTCAGGCAAAGTCTTTAAAAAAACTTTTAGGTAACAATAGCCTTCTGTGTCTACATAAGTAAATCAGTTGAAGTCTTAACACACTGCAAGTACCTGACTTGGACAATACATGAAGTAAAATATCAGTTATAATGTACTTGTAAAGTGGCACAGCTCAGTTCTGATTACTTATTTACTGTAATCAGAAACTGATTTCCTCCAAGGGAAACTAGAAATTCAGGTTTTCAGGGATGGTTATGTAGGGCAGCACATTTAACCTTTCACAATCACAATGAATTTACTTCATACGTAAAGATCTGAGTCATGTATATTGCTCATATCCTTGTTGTTGTTAAATAACTTATCACAAACTAAAATGAAGACTGACTGGATGCATTGTGTTTGGGACCTGGAGTTTCTCAGTCTTTTCACAATGTTATGTATGTATGTAATAGTCTGCCTGTATGTTTGAAAGTGAGAGTCTGTAGCAATATACTGTAAGTTCCACTATATTTTCTGTATTTCAAGATCAACAATGTGATTTTTCTTTAAATAACCATTAAAATGTGAAATACAGTTTTGGAAAACCCCATTTTTCTCTTGGATTTTGGATAACATATTGCTAACATTCTTGTCAACAGATTATAGGCGACGGGTTGGCATTTTTCTGCAAATACTAAATTTATGTTAGATTTTAGAGAGTTTTATTGGTGAGATGGCAGAATATAAGAGGTGATAACAGAAGAGACAGAGAAGCAAAAAAAGGAAATTAAAATTAAGTTATCCTTCTCCGTATATTTTCTAATCAAAATATTATAGTTTAACTTGTGAAGGTAATCAATTTCAAAAATTTTCAAATTTAAAGAGTTTTTAATTTCTGTTTTCAAATGGAGTTTCCACCAAAATATTAGCATTTTTTCTTTTATTTTTATTCAGATAGGCTTAACTTATCCAAAAACAAGATACAACCAAGCAATACCCTTCATTTTGTTTCAGGCCGTGTTAAGTATTTTGATACGATACAAAACTAAATCACTGCTTTCTTCCAGGAGAGGGGAACTATTTTTCCTTTCTCTCTTCCCATACTTATTTGATCATGAACATGAGCACTAGGACACAAGTGATACATTCACCCAGAGAATAGCGGATCTTTAGTTAAAATGAGGCAATTTAAACCTATTCTCTAACATACAATATTCACTGTTTTGCTGGAATATACAACATGCACAGGTGCTCACATATAGCAATTTGGAGAACATATCACTGTTACAATAGAGCTAATCCTTTAGGGACCGAATGTATATTAGCTACCACCAAAATCAGGCAGAAACTTTCCTACCATTTCTTTTTAGCAAGATGGGAAATTGCAGGTTATTGCCAGAAAAAAAGCTTTATACTTCTAGACTCAAAGACCAGATTCACCACACTTACATTGCATAGTGCCTTTTAAAAAAAAAAAAAAAAAAAAAAAAAGATTATTTCATTCATTACTTGTCCAAAACTTGTCTCTAATGCTGAACAGTAGCTTACTCCACAAAATCCCAATGACTGCAATGTAACCATAGCAAATATGTGAAATACCTACCTACACTGGTAGACTGACCTTGTGTATGTACACTTGACCCAAAAGGAGCCCCAGGTTGCACTAAAAAATCCCTGGGAAAGCCCAGCTGAAGAAACTACAAGAGATTATAAACTTGTAAGAAGAGGGCAGATGTGTCAAGAAGGACTCTAAGCCTCTAAAGTCAGTGTTTTGGTCTAAGAAGCATCGTTGGTTTGTGTTACTCTGTTGGTTTTGTTAGAAATAATAAGTTGTGCCCTAAAGAAATGCACTGCCAGAGCTTTAGGGACTTTTACAGTAAGTACCTGTGTGGGATTGTTTGGATAAGGTAATCAACAGTGAGTAAGTGTGGTAAAACCCACCACAAAAGTAGGCATTTTCTCTTATAGTCCAGAACAACTTTACTGTCTTGTAAACATAAACACAAAGATGACTCAGGCATTAGTCTAAAAAATCCATGACACGCTGTGTATAAACCTTTTCAGTAGGCATTTCAGTAGGCCATAACTGTACTGTCATGTGATTCCATTGTAAGGGATTTTGCATAATACTGCATTTCAGTAGTATTTTTCAATATTCTTTTTCAACTATTTTTCAATAGTCAATAATAGCAGTTAACTGAGCTGCAAACATGGAAACTAATTTGCTCTGAGTTTGCTTCAGGATGACAGACCATTGCACCTTTGGCTACTCTTGCCTCTGTAATGATGGGGAAGTGACTATTCCTCCTGTAGGGACAGTATTACAAGGCCAAGTGCATGCTCTGTAAATCAGCATAGCTCACCCAATACTAGTTTCACTGCACAGTAGGAACAAAAGATAATAAAGCAGCAACCAAATCACAATCTGATAGAGTTAATTTGCGGAAATCTCCATAAATAAATCTCATCCTGTGAGCCCCCACTTCACTATTGTGTAATTAATTTCAACATTTGCATTCATTCTCCACAGTATTGGTCATCTGCATGCTGTATTATTTAATCTGCTCTGAAGCTCTTCTGTATGAGAAAATAAGCAGTAGATGAAAGGGATACCATATTACTACTTCTGTGGTGATTTAGTTACATAAATCCCTGCTATTTCTCCCATTTAAAGTCAATCATCAAAGTTTGTTCCCAGTGCTGGTTTTGTACCTCGATAAGAACATCATGGCATTTAAAACTTTTTCTAAAACAACTTGTCTTTGGAATCAACAAAAGGCTACCATTGGTTTTAATGGGCGTTACTTTGGGATGATAGGTGTGAAATATAGCCATATATTCACCTCTTTTTCAAAAAAACTTACAATGTGTTCCTCAGACCCTATTTCTGCTGCATAGTCTTCCAAACAGCGTTGAAAAATCTTCCATCAATGCTAGTAGTTCCTGTATGCATTTGTTAATACATACATGAACAAAAACACTGATATACTGCCATAATACACTCTAAAAGTAGTAATAAGTCTGCTATTCATAACAACTGAGGAACAAAGTTGAAACCTTGAGGTAGCCTTAATGTTAACATGGTACAGAGAACACTAATAACTCCAATTGATTTAACATTAAGGGAAACACAAAAGGACAAGAAAATGTTCAATCATACATTCACTTAAACCATTACAGCTTCCAAAAGCACTCAATTGATTTTCTTGAGAAAATCATTCCTGAGGAATTACTTTCTTTTCTCACAGGGTAACTCACCTCCATATAGAAGGAATACAGAAACCCTCAGAAATAAAAAGTCCCCCTTGCCTGCACAGGGCACTGGTGGCAGAGCAGATCTCTCCATCCATTTTGGGCAGAGCTTTTGGATATTCATTTCAGCACATACCTCCTCAACCTATTGCCAGCAGTCCGAGCAGACTTGTGCCCTCATTTTCAGTGGAGAACAACCTGGTCACTCTGTCCCCAGGGGGCTTGGAAAGCACCTGTGCAGTCTGGCAGCCCCAGGTGACCTTGAGCCAAAGGACAGAATGGTTCATTCACACGGGGACCAATTTCTTAACAAAAGGGTTTCCCAGTCTGCAGGGTAACCTTTTCAGGGTGACAGATGGGAAGGGTGACACACTAAAGACACTTCTAACTCCCAGAAGTAAAGCTAGAGCACATCAAACTCCATATCAGTGTGTATATTATCAGCCCAAGACCCACACACATGGATTATTTTGTAAGAGATCACAACACCATGTTAGAAAGGTATGTCAGCATTAAAGGAAGTTTCTAGGTGATTTTTCAAATATTTTAGCTCTGTAATAAGAACAAGATCTTATTTTCTTTTTTCTTTCCTTGCGGGTATTCAGAAAACTAACAATTACCTTTCCAAACAACTAATGAAGTTGTCATTCTGGAACAGCAAAAAACATCAGGTGACTCTCTATGGATAAAAATGATACTGATTCATCTATTTTAGTGGCTGAGAATATATACAGTCTTCTAAACATTCATAAATCTGCAGTAGTTTAGGAAAAGCATACAATAAAAGGAACAGAAAGCCAAGACTCTCTTTTTTTGAAGTAAAGGAAGCTACTAAGGGGATTTAGAAGTAGCTGATGGAGCCCAGCCTGAGGACACAGGATCTCTGCCCACACTGAGGTGATGTGGTTGCTGCTTTCCCATTTCCAGGTTCGACCAGCAGTGAAGCTGAGCATGTGTCTCGGACACAGACACAGAGGACACTGGCATGGCCGGTCACACAGACTGCTACAGACAAGGTGCTGCTTTCAACAGCACCCTTGTACAGGATTCACATAGAACACAAGCACAGTCCCCTCCTCCTCCTCCTTCTCCTCCTCCTCCTCCGCTGGCAGAGCCAGAAGGTCACTAGTGATGGCGCACACACATGCACACACTCTCTACATTCACAAGCACAGGGACATTTGCAGATCCCCCCCTCAATACTGGCACAGCCTGACTCTCCATCCAATAACCCTGCCCTGATCCCAGTCCCCCTTACCCACACTCGCCTCATGCACACTAGACCCCCAGCAGCTGCTTTCAAAATGTACCCCAGTGGCTGGTGGCCAAGACCCCCACCCACTAGAGCATCTGGCACTGAGACCCCACTCACTCCAGCAGTTAACACTACAGGCCAGTGGCACCCACATCCCAGCTCTGACTACAACTGCTGGCCCAGTACATAGTCACACCAGTCCCCCCAGTAGCTGACACTTAGTCCTTGCAGCACTCACACATGGGCCAGAAGGTAAGGTTACACAGAGAGAGTCAGGAAAGGATTTAGCGAGATGACAGGACAGAGTCCAGACGCAGGGCCCAGCCAGACAAGTGACTGGCTGACTGGCCCTGTTTTACACAAGAACAGCACATTTCATACCCATTTCTGCCTACCCCCTCTTCGTTCCTTCCTGATCCCCTTCCCCTAAACCTTGCTTCATCACCTGACATGGCCCCACAGACCCTCCCCTCTAACGTCCTGGACCCCCATGTTTGCATCCTTATGGGTTGCAAATTCCGAGTTTACCTGCTGTTTCCTGATAGCCCATCAATTAGTGGGACCAACTGGATTTATTTCTGATTATCATCTTTGTTAATATTTATCAGTCAGGTATGGTGTCTCTGTGTGGTTGTCTTCCTCCCTTTTCTTATTTTTTCTCAATAATTTCCCTGAAAAAGAATCATTCCCACACCCTGCATACCCTTATCAGTGAGTGTGACTGAGCAGGCTCATCCTCATCACCACCTCCCTTCTCATGTATCCCTCAGGTTTGTCTCTGCATATTCTTGTGTACGGCTCCTTTCACCACATACCCTTCAACGATCAGAGACTCCTTCCATATACCCTTACAGAGACTTCCACTAACTGAAAAGATCAGTAGCTTCAAAAGGAAGACTGAGGTTTGTCAGTTCTCATAATTTCTGAAATTCATGGTATATATTCATTCCCACATGTCAGTCTCAGATTTCTTTTTTCTCTTCTTTTGCAGTGAGGTTTGAAATGGTGTACTGCAAAATCTTTTATGCTATGAATACTGAAAAATGTTATTAATTAAACTAGCAATATATCTGCTTTAGTGAGAGAAAGCTAAGGGAAAATGTTTGCCAACGTTCCTGCAGATAAATTTATGATGTAAAATATTATAGATTATAGTCTGCATAGAAGTAATGAAAATGTCAATTAGTGCAATCCTTTATGGAACCATCACTTATTATTTAATATGCTGCTTTGTTTTTCCAGTTTTCATTGATTAAGATTAGTGTACCAGCACAGAAAAAATATATGTATTTCTATTTGGTTTAAGTGATAAAGGAAAAGAATGCATTCATGATCAATATTTTGTTTGATCTTCTGAAAAGCTATTTCCAGATGAATTCTAGGCATGTCTGGAGAATTGAAAACTGTGAGATGTAGGTTTCCATTCTAATTTCTTGTAACTCTTATGGGGTTTTTTACACAGTTATGAAGTGCAAACCTGAATCTCAATATTTAAGAAAACACTGATGAAGAATAAGCTTCTTAACTAAAGAAGTTTATTTTCTTATTTTTAAAGTTCTAACATAAAAAGGGTCTTCAAATATGTCCCATATAGTACTATTTAAAAATCACTGAAAATAGTGTTTTCCTCTTACACATAGTAGTAAATATGTAATAATATTTTGTCTTTTTTCAAATACCACCTAATAAATTATATTGTTTCTTTGCTATGCTTACTTTGACTGCATAACTTGAAAAGGAATAAAATATTTTATTACAGAAAAACATCTGAATATTGATTAATAATATTTTCTCTATTAATCTGTTTTAAAATTAAAGTGCAGGTACATTTTGTGTTGTCTAAACTAGGCTACTGGAAAGCTGTATCATTATTATATTATTTGCACAAGGCACCTCCGCTGTAGCCTCATGCTAGGATATAATATCTGTAAGATAATAAAAGGACACATCCTGGGTTTAGTTCTGCATCTTTGGTAGGTAGCACAATGAGTTGATGGGTAAACCTGTCAGGGTAAAGTCACTGAGTTCTGCAGTCTGGGCTGACACTGGTGCATTCAGGTAGAAAGGGCAGATAGGTGTGGTATGTAAAGGACCGGTCCCTGAATTTCACAGGGACTTGTGAAGCTCTACCATTTCATTTTGTGCCTATTTATTTTCAGTGTGAGTTTTTTTGAGTCACTCATGACTAAACAATAACCAATCCAGAAAAAAAAAAAAAAAAAAAAAGCCAAGCACTTGTTTAGGAATATAAAACTTTCTGCAGAGATGAGAGGTTTTTTTGTAGGTTTTGGGGTTTGGTTTTTTTTTTTTCCTAATAGCTTTGTCTTTGCCCATAGACAGAAATAAAGAATTGTGCAGGGTCAACACTTAAACTTTTGCTAAACAGACTTGACAATAGGCCCATAATTAGACATGGCAGTGATGTACCCCCTGACATTGCTTATACAACAGTTCCAGCCTCTAGTGAAGTACAAAGGGAACAGATCAAAGAAAATGGATGGGCCTGTGCACTTTTCTTAATATCCTTTCTGAAACAAAATAACGGGGCTAGGGGTGCCATTGGTTTGACCTCGTAGGGTATCTCTTATGTTTCTATGACTTAATCTCTTAAGTACATGTATCATCCTACACAAAAAAAAAAAAAAAAAAAAAAAAAAAAGAAAGCAAGCAAGCCCCAAAGTTTCTATAACCAACAGTGCTTTTTACATGTTACAAAATAATCTTCACAGAGATACCTGACCTAGTTTGTTTAAAATCAGCCCAGCTTTAGGACTTCTTAGCCTGGTTGAACAGTTGGTTACTATTTTTCAGTTCTAAACCTGCTCAGAGGTCACTCAGCTCTGCACAGCTCTGTATTGTGCTGCACAGAGAGCCATCAAAGACAACTATTGAGGAAACAGCAACCATTGTGCAATACTTGGCAAATGTTTTTGCCAACAATATTGCTCAAAATCAACTAATCTAGGCTAGCATGCACAATGCTTATTCCTACTGAGTCAAGAAAAAACATCAAACAGGGCTACTGAGTTATTCTGACCAGTATATGGTTTTTTGTTTTAATAAAAGGCACTGTAAAGGCCACCTGGGTTTCACAGTGGAAACTAGTATATAATGATTATAATGTATAACATACACACTAATTTCAAATAAAGAAAAGGTAGGAAGAAATTTCTTCATTTCTCAGAATTTGAACACTGTCGTATATTTATAAAACCACATTGCCAGAAAATAGGTGGCCTAAATTAGACAAGTTTACATGAACTGCTCATCTACAATGCCATAATTCCTTCCATCTTTCTGAGCAGACAAACACATTTCTGGACACGGATGCACATGGATGTGTCAATAAAGCTGTTACTTGACGAAATCTGACATTCCACAGTTCTGTAAACCATCTCCTTTTGTGTTCAGTGTATTTACATATTTAAGAAATAAGCAGAAATGAAGACAAAGTTTGAGAGATGCTTGAAGACAGCACTGGAATGCTCAATCACAGCTAAAGAAGTTAAGTGATTAAATTCATGATCTTTCTGCAGCATTGAATCATTTAGATTCAAGAGAGGCACTCCAAAACATGCATGGCAGTTCCAAACTCGGGTATTTCAGATGCTATGAACACAAGATCAAGAAAACATGAATAGCATGATCTTCTGGCTTTGCAATACACACCTTGTCTACAGGGCTGTTTTGCAGAGTCTTAAAAGCATCAGCCTTATAAACTTTCTGTATGTTGTGTGTGTACATATGCATTCACACACAAAAGCACATACCTAAAGTATATCAGCTGAAAGATGGAAATGAGTTCACATACAGCCATTTCAATCATTTATAACAAATACATATTTTAGTGAAAAAGAAACCTTTAATACCAAAACTATATGAAAATAGCTTTTGTACTTAACGTTACAGGTTCTCACAAGAATGTGAGAACAATCTAATACTACTTTGTGTAGTTGTATTAGCAATGAACAGCTTTTACGAGTTCATTAGAGTACAAGGGTTACTGCTGATTCTGGTGGTGTCTTCAGGAGTTTGTACTGTAATAGAGAGAGGAACGTGAGAGAAAGAGAGAGAGGGAGCACACAGAAAGCACAGTGGATTACATTCAGTTTTCCAAGGTGTTCAGCAGAATCTAAGGTTTCACTTTAAAAAGACACTTTAGATATTTTGGCTCTAAATACTACTTTGAAAAATGACCCATATGAACCAAAGAAACCCCATAAGACTGACTTCGCAGAAAGTCTGAAACAGGTCAGCCCAGGGAATACTTTATTGTTCACGTATAGTAACTCAGATTCAGTCAATGTATTAAATAGTTAAAGCTGAGTCAGGTCACAGAAGGTGAAGGAATTATGGAGATTCACAAAAATAACCTACAAGTCACTTCTGCTTTCAAAGGGCTGTTTAAATAGCTCATTGTGGAATTGACTGGTGAGGTTTCATTGATTAGGTCTGGGGCTCAGTTTCCACCAGCTGGGAAATACCTACATAAGGAATGTTTCTGAAACTGGCAAAAGTTAAAAGTAATTGCTGTGATCTTCTTTGACCTACTCGACTAGGAATTTGTGTGGATTTATTTCCCTCAGCACAGCAGTCTTGTGTCAATAATGTTAGCATGAACACATGGAATGAAGTTCACTTTCCATAAACAACCAACAGGTCCATCAGGATGGCAGGTGAGAGCCCCCCTCTGCGTACACTCCACCTTTCCTCTAGGAAAAAAATTCATGTCACTCCAACAGTGAGGTGTTCTTTTGTTCATTCTTGCTTCATTAAAATTAACTGTACAGCTGGGCTATATTTGTTGTCCATAACAATTTGCACTATGTCATTTTCTTGTTTAGTTAAAACAACTGGCAGTAATAAAATAAGAGCAGGTGAATGTGTTACTATGGTTCCTGTTTATTTTGCAGAATAACAAGCACAGAAACAGGAAGGTCACACTCCTTGCCAAGGAAGTTTATATCTTTTAATTCAGATTTAAGTGTTAGTCAAATTGTTCTTTCTCATCATCCTTTGCTGGACATGCAAGTTAAATTGTGTGACTGTATCTCAAATTGCATTTTTTATTTTCCTTTTTCTAAATATAATGTGTCTAAACCCAGAAGGAAGAGCATTCTGAAGTCATGGGATGCAGCAGATACAACCTCACTCAAGTTTCTTAGAAATGAAAAATCTGTCTGGCTTGTGGTTTTGACTGTTACCTGTCATGCAGAGAGAAGAAAAGCACCAAGTGTCCTTACAGTTGCTAATTTATCATTAATCTAGTCTGTGTCTGCTTTTGGTCAGATATTAAGTAAAATAACATTTTTGTATTAAAAGATTTATTTCTTCATGCAGTAAAAGTTCACTAGGTGTCTACCGTTTGCTAGATGAATGCTTCCACTCCCTGGCTGCCTTATCCTACCTATCCCAGCTACGGCCAGGATCACACACCTGTCTGCAGAGACACTGGGCACAATCCCTTCACAATCCCTCCACCTGACAGGTTGTTGTTAGTATAAGGAGTACTGCAGGTGCTAAAAAAGATCAGCAATAAGAAGATGCTTTACTAGTAAATATAAAAATGAAGGGCCTTGTTTCCTCAGTCTGTCCAAAACAGATTTCATGGTAGCAGGTGTGCATTTTTGGACATATTTAATCTTATGCAGCACACATTTGAACTGCAATACTACAGCAGGCAGAACCCAAGCCATGGATTTATCTTTTTTTCCCCTTCCCATACTCACACAGATTGTTGCTGATTTCATTCAAGTCATTCACACACAAGCCAAAGGAAGAAAGCAAGAGAAACCTGTTTTTAACAAGATATCATGCACAAATAGGAAGTGTCTGGCTTTTGGCATGTTAGTTATTTTATATAATATAAATATAATATACATATGTTAGCAAAATATAATATAAAAAAACCCCTGTCCCTTCAATTTTAGCATACAATTTCTGCCAGTAAACTCTGGTCTCAAGAAAGCAACACAGTAATCTCATTCTATCTGTTCTGCCTGAACATCCTGATAGCCAAGGATACATGAAAATTCCCTTTGTTATAAATAGTATTTAATTTTTGTTTTCCCCAGAGTGGAGATATTGCACATCTCTGCTCTTTCATCCAGTTATTGATCCACCTTATCAGCACTACCTCAGTCATATTGGATGGTGTCAGAGACTTCCAGGAAGAAAAACTGTTATCTAAATGAGGACAAGGAAGAAAAGTTTCTCACTTTCCGTCTTACTTTACGTTATTCTCTTTCTTACCAAGGAATAGTTCAAAAAATCCTTTCTCCCTGAAAAAAAAAACCACAGACACTTCAGCAAGGAAACAAAATGGTCTGCTGCAGCACTTGCCGAGAGTAAGCAATTACCTAGCACTATCTTCTGCCACAATGGACAACACAGATTCAGATGGACTTTCTGATCTCTAACAGTCTCTATAATAAAGACTGTGTGAAAATGCTGATAAAAAAGGCCCAGATATATTTTGTTGCTAATAATCTTGAAAGCTACAGGCAAAACTGAGATGATTAGCAAAAGAAATCTGACTGCTCCGCATGCAGCTTTCAAGCATATATTGGCTAAACTTACATAGTGGCCCTGTCATCTCTAAGTCATTCCATGACTTATAGAGTATTTCATGCCCCTCTATCCCTTTATTTAAGTGAATTTATGGAGTATCCATGCATGCATATGAATGTCATTTTTGTAAGGTTTATATACAAGCATTCTGAAATCAGCTGCTAAAGAATATGGTTGGTTTGGTTTTCTTACCAAGCTTCCTAAGAGTCATACCATGACTCAAGTCTGTTTCCCAGAACAGTTTAGCCAGTTTGCTTTGATCTAGTAAGATGGCAATACAGTCCAGAAATAAGCTAAAATTCCCATTGTCTCTGAAGATATACAGAAGCTAGCTGGTGCTAGGAAATGTGCATTCAACTAGCTCAAAGACTCATCTGTGCCTGGCAAATATTGCAAAGCATGAACAACACACTTGCAAGTATGTATATATGCATTTTAGCAGGTGAACATGAGATTGTAAGTCCTCCATTCTTTGTCACTTCTGTGCTGGGACAATAAAGAACTGGTATAAAAGGTGCAAGGATGCTATAAAAACTTCTTCTGTTTTCACAAACATCTACATCATGACCATGAGCAATTGGCCAGCACCAAAGGGGAGAGCTAATTAAAATAAAAATGGAAAGATGAAAGAAGTTAAATTTAAAGTTTGGGCAGAGAATATGATTAAAGCATTGAATTTTAATTAAAGAGATATTAGAATAATTTTTTTCACCCTCAATCTCCTACTTTAGGAAAAACAAGGGATAATTCTTTAAACCATCGTCACTGTTGCTCTTATTGTTTCACCAGAATAACAAAAGGTGTGAAATGCAGAGGGTGAGTGAAAGGGAATTCTTGGTGGAAATTGTAGCAAGGAATATTCCAATTCTATACAAGACAAAAAAATCCTCACCATGAGGGTGAAAAGCTCAGCTGGAAAGGCTCAACTAAGCAAGTGGGTCTAACTTTATTTTGGCCATGTTTGAGTTGGGATGACTGCTTCAAATGTCCTTTAGAGGTCCTTTCCAACCTGAGTTAGTCTATGGTTATATGAGTGGCCTGACAGAGAGGTCTTGTATATGTAAGAAGATCACTAAAGCCAACTGATTTAGAAGGAAATCTGAGAAGACAATGTTTAACCAGATTAGTTTTAGTACAAAACTAAAAATTCATTTTGGAGGAATGACTTCATCTGAGAGGTGTAAAAGCTCTCCATTTCCTCCTCTCCAGTGTTCTAACAGTCTATAAAGAAAAATCTGTTGCCAAAACTTAGTCTTTATTAATAAAGCCATATAAAAAGAGTAAAATAATATAAAATCTATTCTGTAACAAGAAAAAAGCAGAGGTTATGCAACAATGCACTTTGGCAAACTTACCTTCGTATTTGATGTTGTAGGTACAAAAAGATAAGAGGGACCTTAAGAACTGAGACTTTGTTGTATAACTGAGCAAAATTACTTTCAAAGTATTAACAGCAAGCAGAAATCTTAAATGACTTGTAATAAAACTAGTTTTGAGAGCAAAGGCCAAGCTGAGTTGAATTAGAGTCTGCCACCATTTTTCTAGTGGTGCAGAAAATGCCTTCCCTGCAGATTAATTTCTGCAATTGGAAGAATTCTTTTGAACATGACCACTGAAAGGGTTAGCTGCCTGAATACAGAAATAGAAACAGATGGTCAGACTCTGGAAATTAAGGTCTTCAGGTTAGAGAGGAATCTTATAGTTGCCCTAAAATGCCTCTAGCACAAATCCTACAGCTGATAAAAGACTGTCATAATCATATCTGTAAGCCAATTTTCCTAGCCCTTGGCAGTACAGTAGGCAGATCAGACCAGAGATGATGTTTCAGGTCTAAATGAGATTTAACTGAAAAGCTGCAACATCATCCCTCTAAAGCTAACATTAATTCTGAGACTAATAATGAATGTCATTTTTGCTGTCTCTTTCCACACTGATAATTTCTGCCACAACATACCTCTGGAGCTGCAGTCAGACCTATTTCAGCAAATGCTGCCTCTGACTGCAAACACACGTAAGTAACTCTGCATGCCAGGCTGACTCAGACCTTACTTATCCTCACTAGGGAGCCAAGTAACTGATTTTGTGTGATTTCTGCTCTAGTTCAGAATACTAAATAAGATTGGACATGTTTTCGAGGGATAGAAAAACATGGGCTGCATAATTAAACTCTGTGAAAGTTTAACAAATTCAGTTTTTACTCTGTTGCTATATTCACTCTTTTGCCTTTTGCAGTACTTACTTTCAGTTAAGTTTGTCATTAGAGATTTGCCTCCAAAGAAGAAAATGGAGAACGTAGAGAAAACCATAAAAAATTTTATCTGTTAGAGACTCACCCATCATTTCTAAGAAGATGTAAAGGTGCAGAAGCAGCTTCCTGAAACTGATTAATTTATAACTTTGCAGCTGGTTAGGCTGAACACTGTTTGGGGCAGAGGTCATATCTTTTCACTCTCTGGGAAACATCTCACAAACACTTACTGGTATACGAATAAAAATAATGAACCATCACAGTGGTAACCAACCTGATATTTCCAGATGCTTCTTAAACAGGTGATTAGGGTATATCAGAGAGAGAAATTATTTAAACCAAACCAAAACCCTCAACACTCTGCCTTTTGTAATTGACTTTCTTGTGACCATGGTGTCTCTTCCTTGCACGTGCCAACTAGTGCTATCACTGGTAGGACCACTGGAGGTTGAGTGTGGACAGGGTACTACTCAGCAAGAGAAAAGGCCATAACCTCCTGTCCCAAACCTATTTAACCTAACACAAAAGAAACCGGTGTGCGTTATGTGGGTTACTCACGGCTCAGCTTCGATGCTCTGGTCAGCAGCTATGTAGTTGGCAGGGATGTAGCCCTGGAGCTTGCGGCCAGGACAGACTGACCCTGTTGGCAGGAGCAGCCTAGCATACCACCAGCCCTCGTGGGACGCATCCAGCACTTCAAGCTTATCCCCGGCTCGGAAGCTCAAGTCCTCCTCAGTGCGAGCCTCATAGTCAAAGAGTGCTACAAATCTGCAAATATTCACCAGATTCTGGACAGGCAGTGGAGGAAAAGGTTTCTCTTTTATCTTACTGTCTCCATCTTTCTGTCGTGCTTGTAAGTCATGCCTTACCACAGCAAGGTTGGCAAATACTTGTCCAGCTTTCTCATCCTGCTCACCGTCTCTCCCAGAGAATAAGCACGGGCTGTAAGGCTCCAAACAGGCACAGTGCTTCTGACAAAAGTTTCCCATCCTGTTTCCTTGTGCCTTCCTCTGCTTCTGCTTTTCTTTCACTTTTCCCACTTGTGACACCCTTAGACCAATTTTTGTGCTATCAACATTTTATCTTGTTGCAGGATTTCTTCTCCCCCTCCTTGTTTGGCACAAAATGAAACAGTTCTTGGCACAGCTGGAAGCTCCTCTCCGAGCCCCACTGAGAGCTCATTACAGGCGGCTCCTGGATCGCAAGTGAAACCTGAGTATTCAAGTGCCGGAGCACATGGGGAGGGAATTTCTCACTTCCTCTTCGGAACAGGAAAGCAACAGAACAGCTGTGCTGGGCTGAGCTCCGGGAACAATGGGGGAATGTGAAGCCTCTTCTCCCACAGCAAAACAATAAAGTCAGAACATCTGAGCAATGAAGGCTTCTCAACTCTTACTGCTGGAGATGGGTGTTTTCTTATCTCAGATGGGGTCTTGTCATATGATCAGAGGTGAACATGTCTATCTTGGTAATGATTAACCAAGCTAACCTGCCTGTTTCCTTAGCAGTCTCCGACGTGGACAGCTTGAATATTTATTTTTGTTTCCTGGTTTGTGCTGGTTTCAACCTTTGCTCACCCAAGGCCAGCAGACGCCCTCATCTGGAGGGCACCTGTGGCTTCTACTCTCACCCACACCCAAGTGCTTTCCCCTGCCAAGCACCTGCCATTCAAACCGGTCCTCTGGCTTTTTTTTACTGAGATGGGATTGGCACTTCTTAAAAGAAAAAATAAATATATAGGGCTTAGAGTAAAAGATTTTAATTCATTCCTCATTCTGCATTTTAAGGAACTAAAGGCACTAGTCAAAAAAATCACTCTAGGTGGTTGGCTAATTATATCAACAATATATAAAAATAATGGCTGTCTTCCAGCCACCATATAAGCCAGAGAAACCACATTGACCAGTATATTCCTATTTCTAAAGTATGTATAACCTAACAACAAAAAAAAAACACCAAAAAAAAAACCACCAAAAAAAACCACCAAAAAAACAAAAAAACAAAACACACATGGACCCATAGCTTCCTGGTGATAAACTGGCTCCCATCTTTTTTTCCTTTCTTTTTTTTTTTTTTTTTCTCTTCTCAGGAATAACTGTTGTTTTCCTAAACCATTTACATATGTCTCTGAGCTCCATTTAGAGTTCCTGACTTCTGTTGCTTTACATTACTAGAAAGAAAACCCAACCAAGTAACTTAGAAACAAAAGACACCTGCTTTTATAATTTCTCTCAGTCAGTCCTTTGGATGAGGAGACCAGTGGAACAGGAGAAAGCCTATTGATGGACTAGGAACTGTGGGATGACTGAAAGAACTCTCCACTGAAAGTTTATCACTACCAGGTGCTTCTCCACTGAAGAGGGATGAACTGCTTATTCACTCCTCTTCTGCAATGCTGCAAAAGGAAACAAATAAAGGAGAAAGTACCATGCACTTTAAGTGATTACCAAATCTTATAATTTGTAGTGAAGCCTTTCAGTCAGATAAAATATTGGCATGCTTATTTTGCAGATTATGAAAATCTTATTTAGTTTCTGAAGCACCACTGGAGATGATTTTTCTCCACAGCAATTATTAATCACTACCCAGATCACTACACGGGTATCACTACACAGGTATCCAAGAGATACTTACTTTTCTTAGGTCTGATAGACCATATCCAAAGTGAGGAAAGGCCTGTATGGAAAAAGAAACTATCTTCATTAGTCTTGTTTAAAGAATTATTTACATCTATTCAAACCAGAGAATATTAGATGTATTAAATAATCTGTGATTTTTTGAGTTTGTATATTTGATTGGCTTTTCCTGTAATGTTTTGTGGTTCTGGAAACTTGGGCATTAATCTGGCAATGATTTGCATATACATCTACTGCAAAGAATAGTTTCGTCATGATAGTTGAGCCACTTGCATCATAAAGAATCAGTCACGCACAGCTCTTTTCAGGATAAAGAATCAGTCACGCACAGCTCTTTTCAGGATCAAGACCCATCGTTACACTCAGGTACCAATATACATAGGTATTAGAAATCACAGAATATCCCAGAATCATCTAGGTTGGAAAAGACCTTGAAGATCATTCAGCCCAACCACTGACCTAACACTGACAGTTCCCAACTACATCATATCCCTCAGCGCTAAGTCAACCCTATTCTTAAACACTTCCAGGGATGGGGACTCCACCACTGCCCTGGGCAGCCCATTCCAACACCTAACAACCCATTCTGTAAAGAAATGCTTCCTAATATCTAGTCTAAACCTTCCCTGGTGCAAATTGAGGCCATTACCTCTTGTTCTATCGCTTGCTATTTGGTTAAAGAGACTCATCCCCAGCTCTCTGCAGCCTCCTTTCAGGGAGCTGTAGAGGGCGATGAGGTCTCCCCTCAGCCTCCTCTTCTCCAGACTAAACACCCCCAGTTCCCTCAGCCGCTCCCCGTACGACCTGTGCTCCAGACCCTGCACCAGCTTCGTTGCCCTTCTCTGGACACGCTCGAGTCATTCAATGTCCTTTTTGGAGTGAGGGGCCCAAAACTGAACACAGGAATCGAGGGGCGGCCTCACCAGTGCCGAGTACAGGGGTCAGATCCCTTCCCTGTCCCTGCTGGCCACGCTAGTGCTGACACAAGCCAGGATGCCATTGGCCTTCTTGGCCCCCTGGGCACACTGCTGGCTCCTGTTCAGCCGGCTGTCAATCAACACCCCCAGGTCCCTCTCTGACTGGCAGCTCTCCAGCCACTCCTCCCCAAGCCTGTAGCGCTGCTGGGGGTTGTTGTGGCCCAAGGGCAGCCCCCGGCATTTGCCCTTATTGAAACTCCTCCAGCTGGCCTCAGCCCATGGCTCCAGCCTGTCCAGGTCTCTCTGCAGAGCCTCCCTGCCCTCGAGCACATCAACACTCCCACCCAACTTGGGGTCATCTGCAAACTGACTGAGGGTGCACTCGATCCCCTCATCTAGATCATCAATAAAGATGTTAAACAGGAGTGGCCCCAAAACTGAGCCCTGGGGGACACCACTTGTGACCGGCTGCCAGCTGGATTTATCTCCATTCACCACAACTCTTTGGGCCCGGCCATCCAGACAGTTTTTTACCCAGCGAAGCGTGTGCCCATCCAGGCCACAAGCAGCCAGTTTTGCCAGGAGAATGCTGTGGGAAATGGTGTCAAAGGCCTTACTAAAGTCAAGGTAAACATCATCCACAGCCTTTCCCTCATCCAATAAGCAGGTCATCCTGTCATAGAAGGAGATCAGGTTTGTCAGGCAGTTTCATAAACCCATGCTGACTGGGCCTGATCCCCTGGTTGTCCATTATATGACTTTTAATGGCACTCGAGATGACCTGCTCAGTGACCTTCCCTAGCACTGAGGTCAGACTGACAGGTCTATAGTTTTCTGGATGGTCCTTTCTGCCTCTCTTGTAGATGGGTGCCACATTTGCCACCCTCCAGTCCAACGGGACCTCCCCAGTCAGCCATGACTTCAAGTAAATCATGGAAAACAGCTTGGCAAGCACATTTGCCAACTCCCTCAGCACCCTTGGGTGTAACCCATCCAGTCCCACAGACTTGTGTGCATCCAAGCGGTGCAGCAGGTCTCTGACCACCTCCTCTTCAACTGTGCTGACCTCATTCTGCTCCCCCTCCCCATGTCCCAGCTCCTGAGGCTGGGTGTCCACTGCTAAAGACTGAGGCAAAGTAGGCGTTGAGCACCTCAGCCTTTTCCTCATCCTTAGTTACCATGTTTCCCTCTGTATCCAGTAAGGGGGGGAGATTTTCTCTAACCCTCCTTTTGCTGTTAACAAATATACAGAAAGATTTTTTATTATCCTTAATAGCTGCAGCTAAGTTGAGCTCTAGATGCGCTTTGGCTCTCCTAATGTTCTCCCTGCATAACTTCACTATGACTTTAGAGTCTTCATGAGAGACCTGGCCCCTCTTCCCAAGGTCATAGATTCTCCTTTTGTTCCTGAGATCCAGCCAAAGGTCCCTGTTTAGCCAGACTGGTCTCCTTCCCCACTTGCTTATTTTTCGGCACATGGGAACAGCCTGCTCCTGTGCCCTTAAGGCTTCGCACTTGAAGTCTGTCCAGCCTTCCTGGACTCCCATATCCTTCAGGGCATCCTCCCACGGGATTCTGTTAATCAGTCTCTTGAACAGGTCAGTATTTTCCCCCTGGAAGTCTAAGGTGGCAGTTTTAGTAACCCCTCTGTTTCTCCAAGGATCGAAAATTCAGTCATCTCATGATCGCTGCACCCTAGACGGCCTCCAACCTTTACCTCCCCCACAAGCTCTTCCCTGTTCACAAGAAGCAGGCCCAGGAGGGCACCTTCCCTGGTCGGCTCACTCACCAGCTGTGTGAGGAAGTTATCCTCCACACATTCCAGGAACCTCCTGGATTGTTCCCTTTCTGCTGTGTTGCGTTCCCAGCAGATACCTGGGAGGTTAAAGTCCCCCACAAGAACAATGACAAGTGACTGCGAGATTTCTCCCAACTGTTTGTAGAAATCTTCATCCACCTCACTGCTTTGGTTGGGGGGTCTATAGCAGACTCCCACAGCAAGATCTGCTTTATTGGCCCTTAACCAAACACTTTCAACCCCGTTATCACTATACTTGATTTCTGAGCTGTCATAGCATTCTCTTACATACAGGCCCACTCCACCACCTCTCCTTCCCTGTCTGTCCCTCCTGAAGAGCTTGTAGCCATCAACTGCAGCACTCCAGTCGTGTGAGGCATCCCACCACGTTTCTGTTATAGCTACTATGTCATAGTTCTCATGATGCATCACAGCCTCAAGCTCCCCATTTGTTGCTCATACTGAGTGCATTGGTATAGATGCACTTGAGATGAGCTGATGAATCTAACACTCAAATCATACTGCATTCGCTGAGTTCACTCAGATAAACATTTGTATATATGAATATCTTATCTCTAATAAACCCAGGAATTAAATTAATCTTCTCTCCCAATTTATGCCTCTGCTTGGCTTTACAAGACCAGAAAGACTTTTGCTGGAAGTGATCAATAACTATAAATCAGATTACTTTCCTCCCAACCAACTCTTCAGGATCAGTGTTATTTATGAAACAAATAGATTTTAACAAATAGCTATGAAATTCACTAGTCAGATTTAAAACTCTCTTCAACAAGAGAAAGGAGTGGGGTTGCTGAGAAGTGCTGAGCAGATTCCAAAGCCCATGTGGGGCAGGACCATGGCTGAGCTGTGGTGACCACATGGCAGCAGTGCCTCTGCAAGGATCTTCGTTCCCATCATGGTGACTTTATTGAGGATTCTCTGCATTTCTGGAAATAGAGCTTTTTATGTTTTAGAGATTAGATAATTTTATCACAGGCAAGAAAAAAATTAACATGTAATAAAAATATTCTTGCCAGTCTTACTGAAAAAAAAAACAAAAACAAAAACCCTGATAAATCCCATAATCCTAGTTTTCTTGCTCACAGTTTGGAACAAATGAGGATAATCACTCATATTGAGGGGCTTTTCAATATAAACTATTGTCTGAGTCCTCTGCACTGGTATTACATATGATTTAACAGGATAATCTTTGCAGAACCTATTTCTTAATTTAGTTCTTTTGTGTTGTATCCCACTATATTTCCTTTCTGCAAAAGGAGGCCAAAAAAATCTGTATTGCTTACTGTCCTTCTGTATCTTTACTTAATTTGTTTTGGAGGCTGAGTGTCAAACCAGAAATTGTCCAAATAAATAAGCTACCAGATGTAAAGTGACTGCGAAAGACTTAATCAGATATATTGATGAATTTTATTAGCAAAAATGCTTTGAGAATGACACAAGAGTCTCGCCAGCAATAGCTAGCAAGAATGATGAATTTATTATGACCAGAATGACACGTTTACAGTAGGGATACTGAAATTTAGTATTCTGGTCCCTATATTATTAAAAAAATCATTACTATTGCAAGTAGTTTCTTGAAATAAGCAACACCTTAAAACAAAGATGGATCATTTACAATCTGTGACTGACAGGATCATGTAAATTTAGATTTTAGAAAAGGAAGCAAATCTATTCAATCAAGTACTACTTTCCCCCTTCAAACTAGGTAATTCCCTATTGCTTTTAAAGTATATTTCCTTGTTCCATAAAGAAAAAAGTCCATACAGATGCTAAAAGTTTGAGGATGATAGATATATGAAGTTACTTTTTATAGTCTATATGTTTCTTACAAAGTCCTAACAGGAACCTTACCTCTGCTTAAAGGATCAATTTGCAGTCCTCCAAATCCATTAAATCAAATTCTAATTAACTTAAAGTCAGTATTCTCTAGGCCTTGTTTATTCTATGAACAATCATGTTTAAACATGGTGGTGAAACATATTTCTCATAGTTGATCGAATGGACAGAAAAATAATGTGTTAATGTGATATGTTTTAGTAAACCTAGATCTGCAACACTGATATTAATTGAAGTGCTCTTGGAATGAGGTATTGCTCTGCATAAATTAAGGTATCAGACTGAGTTGTATTAAATAAGTACAAATAAGATTTGAATCCATAATATTTCAAGTCTCATTTTGATAGAATTTTTATTTGTGTTCCAAATATGAGGTTTTGTATGAGTTTTCATTAATGATATTTCCTATGTTTATTGATTTTTATATGCTCTGTATGGAACTCTTGGTATAATTACATAACTTACCTTAGAGTTTTAGAAAAAATGAACTCTCCTCCACCTCATAAATATGCTGCTTCATATTTCAGAGACAAGGAGTGAACATCACTGAGCATCAGGCTTTGGTACTGATGTTACATGATGTTTGAAACAATTCCCCTATGCCATGCAGAGAAAAATTACAGTCAGAACAGTACTCCACTGGGGATAAATGAATATTCCAAGGCAATATCCACCAACAGCTCCTTAAGAAATATCAGTCAGTTCAAACTGGAAAATCGAAAAAGTGGTTTTTTCTTAATAATAAGATGAGATGAGAACACAACAAAAAAAAAAATTTCCTCTGAAATTGTTTCGAATTTGTAACCAGGAAAAAACTCCATGTGGGAAAACGAGCAACTAAGATATAAAATACAAGAATCATAATTAAATAATGTGTGAAACTGCTGCCTGTAGCATGACTTTCTATATTGTATAATATTTTTCAAGTTAGTAGTTATACTGCTGCATTAATATATGCTAATTTAAATATTTGATATAATATACCTTGCTTAGAAAAACTTCTTAATGCATTAGGATAAAGCAAGTCAAAAGTTCCAGGAAAGTAAAATATTCAAATAATATGATCTTTAAATAAATTAGAAGAAAAGCAAATGCATACTGCTCTGAAACTGCACTTGAGAAATAATTTAAATGATTCAACATTTCAAAGTTGTGTTGGTTTTTTTAAGGTAACAAATTGAAATGAAGCACAGTGATTTTTTTATTACAGCTGTCTTTTCAGCTATATTTCTTTCCATTTGCACATTAGAATGGAACACATTACCACCACTTCGTAGCTTTTTTATAATCCTTTTAATCAACACTTCCATTTTGTTTCTGTAATTTGCAAATTGCCATTCTTTTAAATTAAAATAAATTATGTGTGTAACTTTAGTCTTGATAAAATTGTTTACTTTTATTGATTAATCTTTTTCCTGGTTTTGTATATTATCTTAAACCATAAATCCACAAAGACATAGAATTATATTTGATTTGGCATTTTTCAACCTTAAATTTTGCATTTGTAATGAGAAAACTCTAGCTATTTATTTTCATAAAGCTGATCCAGTAATCCATCTCTACTCTAGAAAGCATTAAAAGTACATTTTCAAGTGTTTCAGTGATGAGGGTTGCTTATTTATTAGCTAAATTTGGGCCTAAAAAAGGCTACATCTGACAACAAATGAACACAGAGGAATAACGCTCTGTCAAGTACTGACGGAATAGAGACTTTCTCTATTTGTTCAGTCAGATCTCACTCTGCTTAAATTTAATGCGGGTTTTGCCATTATCTGCAATGGGACCAGACCTCAGCCATTATTTTTCATTTTACCATGCATTATTCTAAATGATATACAGCACACACTGTTAAAAATTGTAAGTTAATTTGCTTTCTATGAAGCAGCCTTTATGAATAAAACCACGCTGTAGCTCTCTAAGGCATGAAAAATACTTCTAATCAAATATATCTCTGTGTGGGAAAAAATATGGTAAGTGGATGACAAAGAATTATCAGCGAACGTGACTTTGCCATTCTTTTAAGAAAATGTATTCCAAAACTGACCCTGTTATGGATAGTTTCTAAATTTAGAAAGTGTATATATATTTATGAAGATTTTATGATGGGTCAAGATCATTTCTCACATAACTCTATCAAAATCTGCATGCTGTGCCATGGATGACTTATGAACATGATTTACCGTTTTTATCTTTTAACAGCTGTAATTGCAACAAGAGAAGCAGAGAAGTCCAAAGAGGGGTGGATGGAAAGGAATAGTGTATCAAACCCCATGAAAGTGGGGTTCCTTCCCAAAAAATAAAATAAGCACTCCCTCCTGACCTGTGCATGTGAGAGAGGCGGCGTCTTAAAAGGTGTTAAAACTTACAATTAGTATAAATTGATATACCATATAAAAGAATACATCTTTGTAATTACCTTAAATAACTGAAATATTACATGTAAAAACAGTAGAAAACCACATTGCTATTAATCATAGAATTGAAAGAGGAGGGGAGGGGAGGGGAGGGGAGGGGAGGGGAGGGGAGGGGAGGGAAGGGAAGGGAAGGGAAGGGAAGGGAAGGGAAGGGAAGGGAAGGGAAGGGAAGGGAAGGGAAGGGAAGGGAAGGGAAGGGAAGGGAAGGGAAGGGAAGGGAAGGGAAGGGAAGGGAAGGGAAGAGATAAAATCCTTGTGCACACACTAGGATTTTATGCAGCTAAAATATCTCTGTAGAAAAAGGACTGGATCTATAATCAGTACCTGTGATTATATCAACACTGTGCACGGTCCATCCACCTTCCAGACTAGCCCTTTTCACCCCTCCTTGTAGATTTTCTACATAGTTTCCTACTTTCTGTTTTCTTTCTGCTGTACCTGTCTTTCATATGTTATCCAACATGCAAGACATGGTCTTTATAAATGTAAGGAAAATGGATAGGAATTAAGCACCTGCAGTAATACACACTTTCAATGAGCACTTGTGAGACAGATTTCTGTTGTAGACAAAATAATTTACTCTCCTTCTCTGACAAAGTTTTCCCAAATTAATACTCCTCTGTCTGTTTCCACAGCTTTAAACCTTATCAGAATTCCCCCTCTCCCTGAGAAGAGCACAAGACTCAACACAGCAACACAGGTAAATGTGAATATACCATTTTCCTAAAAATAGAACAGGTGGCTCTGACCTTCTTCACAAAGTTACACAGAAACAGAGTATAGATCTTTAAAAAGTTACATCAGCATGATGGAATCTTCTTTAGGCTTAGTATATACTTGGAGTTTTAGAATCACTTCTAGATCACTTCCTTCTTATCAAAATCCAGCATACATTTTATCCTTTCATCAGATCATTACTAGACACCCTCTAGAGGCAGAAGCAGAACAGTAAATATCAAACGCAATTTATATGCAAAATAAGCTCTTATATTTGAGATTTATAAGCATGACTATTAGCATTTTATTATTGCAGCTCCAAGGAACATCACTCTCAGTGTCCAGTATACTCAGCAATGAACACATACAGAAGAAAATATTTCTTAAACAGAAGATCAAGCAGTCCTTAAGAAAGATGACATTGTTAAAAGAAGAAAAAAACCCTTGATCTTTCTACTCATGATAGTGATAGAATTTGATCTTTAAAATCCTAACATGATGATGATAGTAATGAATTAACTTGTATGTTAATTTGAAAGGATAGATTCCTGTGTTACATTACTGTGGGTTCATTATTTCTGTACTCAGTCCTAGTAAGGCCAAAAGAAGAGCAATATGTCTAGTTCTTGATCCTGCATTCCAGGGGAAAAAAAAAAAAAAAAGGACCAATCTGATAATAATCAGCGATAAATGAATATCATCCAGACAGAATGAAAGCTAAGTGGGCTGAACACCCCTCAGCCTTTAAGGAAGGACCTTAAATAACTAAACAAACTGTGGGAAAATATATAGTAGCAGCCTTCAAATAGATAAAAGGCTGGTACACAATGATATGGTTCTCACATCTGCTAGTAACAGGACACAACATAAGAAGAAAAGATGCATTAGAGCAACAGAGACTTTGTTTTGACATGGAGGGGGGAAGAAAACTCAGAGTGTTCTGTGATTAAGGAGTGTTAAACACAGGAAGAAATTGCCTCAGTGACCTTTTGGTCCTTTTTAAGAAGACATTAGACAACTGACTATTAGGGGTGTTTGTAGCTGGATTGATCCTGCCCCAGGGCAAGAAGATGACTGTCTTCAAGTCTTTCTTAGTTCTGTTATCTTCAAGTCCATAGCTTTACAGTTGTGGCATTTCCCACTGGCTGTTCAATAGCTCTGTTCTTTTGTGACGACTGTATTGAAATACATCAGATTTGTCCTTTATGCAATCATTAGCAAGTATCAGGCTTGAAATGCAAGCCTGTAACCTACTTGAACAACTCAGAAATCCTCTGAATGTCTGAATTAGACATATTCCAATTTTACTCGTGAAGAAATTGAAGCCATAAGAAATTAAGTTATCTGCCCATGAATACAATATGAATGAATGAATGGGAAATGAAGGCTGAGAATTTGGGATTCCTACTCTGCATTTTATGCTTAAAATTGTAAAAATAAAATAATGGTATGTTAAAATAAAAAACCCATAGAAAAAATAAGGCAGTATCCCATAGATCATAGAAACTGCACAGTTCTCTCGCCATAAAATACATACAGGTCTACTCTGGAAGTATAGCTTCCCAGAAAATCCATATTTCCAGTACAATTTCTTTTGACTAAATGTAGCATCCATCCAGCTCAAAAAGAAAAATCTTTCAAAGCACCTTTAGACAACTATTCAGAGTTTTAAAATATATACTCACTAAGGGTCCAGCAATCAGTCTTGGCTATTAATCACTCTGACAAAATAATTGATTTTCATTTCCTTCTTTCATGTTGCGTGGGAACAGCCTGAGTTAGATTACAAGATCTGAGAGAGGTGATAAGGACAATAAGCAGGCTTTTGAGAGATTCTGAGCACCTAGTGGATTACTGTCTGTTTAACCTTTTAATGAACTCCTGGGTTTAGTTTGGGGAATCTTGTCTCTTTAGGAGCATAAGTTTCATTTCTATGCTGGTGAGACAGAGAATTTAACCAATATAGTTCTGAGGTGCCAGATGTAATCAGATGTGCTACTCCCAGCAGGATGCTATAAATTGTATGTACGTGATTCTACTGAAAAAGTTAGTGCATCCATATTTTGTGCCATATAAAAAGGCTACTAAACAATCCAATAAATAGTACAACTTCTGAAATTGCTAGAATTTAATAAAATCTTAAATCTTGATCAATAGTCAAGTATGTTCACTGGGCTTCTCTACCTAGTAACAAGGTACCCTGTGTGTCACAGAGGGATGCCTTGAAGGTTACGTCATATTTTGCTAAACTTTTAAAGGTCTGCTAAAAAAATAGTAAGTGCTAGTGACCATTTTTCAAAGCAAGTATATTTTTGCCAGCTTTCATTCTCTCCCAGAGAACCAGCTTATCTTTGGAATGAATTAGTGTAGTTAGATCTATGTCTCCTAAAGCATCACTCTGTAATAAGTCAGAGGTCTGCTTCTGTATATTATTAGCTTATTCCTCTGATGGTTCTTAAACAAGTGTTTCCTTCTAAGTGGCCTAAACTTAAAACCAGAACCAAATCCTGCAATCCTGTGTAACTTTAAACAGTGGAGAATCCCCTTGAAAATACAGTTTCATGCAAAATCCCAAAATATGTGTTATACCTGTGTGACTACCACCTACTAGCGAGTTTTTCTTTCAAGCTGTGATTGTGGGGTCAGGGATAAAGCTAGACTTATGCTCCCCAGGCTCTGAGTTAAATCGGTACAGCACTGTTATGCCAAAACAACCACACTGTATTTGTATCTGATTATTGATCCTTGAATAAGAGAGGATGCAGAAGGGTAATGGTGTGTTGTCAGGAACTGTCTGTAGGATGGGAGCTGTGTGTTGGCTTTCAAGTTGAGTTGTTAAGGGTGGTTTTGTGCTGTGACAGCACCAAAAGGGCTAATACATGGGTCTACTTGGAATGGGAGTGAAGTTAGAGCAATAGTATTTTTTGTCTGGGGGCTACCCAGACTGTGGGGAGGATCAGGGGAGCTCCCAGCAGACGTGGATGAAGAGCTCCATGAGCTGGGCCAACTGGAGGAGTCTGAGGTGTGGGCTCTGTCCTCCTGTCAGTCTGGGATGGAAATAACAGTTCTCAATGGGGAGTTTGCGCTGTGACAAGCAAGGGAGTTATCCTAGCAGAGAGAGCGGGCATCATGCTTCGGGGAGGATGGAGATACTCTGTCAGTGCAGGATGGGGATGCTGGGCTGTGAGGCGCTCCCCTGTGCACTGAACAACTTCATGGGTTAAAAGCTAAATCAAGTGCAAATCTCAGGTTCCAGTTCTTACCAGTGTGCTAAAATAAAACATAAAAAAATACCCCAACACTTTTTGGTTTAACTTACCCTACTCCAAAAGTACTTTCATTTGTTTTGAAAACCAACCAGGGGAAAATCTAGAATGTTCTCAGCTTATTTTTTCTAAAAAAGTGTTCATGTTTATTCACATTCTTGTTTTATTTTCACGTATCACTATTGCATACTCTTCTGTAGCAATATGAAGGACCCTTTCCTTTTTTTAACTAAACTCATAACCTTGGCCTAAATAGGCAAATGGCTCTAACTGCATAGCTGGGACGAAACACTGACAAAGTCAACTTACACAGCCTTAGGAAAATAAAACTGAAGTTTAAGGAAAGTAAAATAGATTAAGGTGATGATGTTTCAAAGTTAACTTGGAGGGATGCTCCATTGTATTGTAATGCTGCCCTCTTAAGGACAAAGAAAGCGGGGAGCTGGAGAACCTATCTTGCTCAGAGGCCTACAACTTCTGTGTGACAGCTAAGATTTATCTGAGGTACTTTGACACGGTTCTCGTTCCCTTATGTAAGTTACCACACTCTGTTACGTTCCTTTTGCCCTCCGGGGCATGTTAGTATACTCTTGTGCTCTCAGACTGCACAGCAGTAGGATCTTCTTCTGCGTGGAAAGCATGCATGAGGTACGATGAAATCCAAAATGCCCCTCTGCATGTTTAAAAGGCTTTGACGCATGTGTTTCCCTGCAGGTTACTAAATGCGAGGGCGCCGAGCATGGGCAGCACCCGCTGCCCTGCCCTGCCTGCTCCAGGGGAGTCTGCGTGCCCATGGGCAGCCCCATACCACAGGCAAATATATCTCCTTCAGCGTGACCAGTCAGAAATTTACCCTGCTAGGACAGGATTTATGATTTTGCCCAATGGATTATTATCACATATTTACAATATAAAAATAATTACTGTGATGCATAAAATATAAAAATATTTCAGGGGAAACCTAAAATATTATCAGTTAGGATCTAATAGCCCAAAAGGTCAACCTCAGTTATATGGACATTTCTCAGTGGCTCATGACACCATCAAACTTGAAAGAAAGAGCTGAAAAAGTAATCTGAAAGGATGCTGTTAACACATGAAAGTAGTTCAGTTGTTACAGAGGATTTCGATTAAAGGCAGCTCCTTTCTGAGAAAGGCCCTAGAGTGGAATGCCAGTATGTTTAAAGGATTCATCTGAAAGGAAGAAATTGAGAGACAAAGCAACACTTTTAAGACAAAAGAAAAAGAAATAAAATGTGGGTGTTTTGTGCTGAAAGTAAACAGCCAAGACTTTCCTGTTATCAGGTTTGTGCTGTGAACCAAAGATGGTGATATTCTCTCATTTATCTTATTTTCCCAGAACTGAAAACCAGTTCTCTTCATCAACATTTTCTGTATTTCTTGTTGTCATACTTCTAATTTTATCTTTAGCATCATGTGCTTGAAATTTAACTTGCTGAATCTCTTAATTCATATTGTTTCTCACACAAAGTGGTTTAAGATTAAATATGATTAATAATTTTGTGTTGTAAATTCTAAGAAAGCTTGTCATTAGTGCAAATATAATTGTGCAGCATTCAAAAAACATGAATGTTCAAAATTACAGTTGATTGAATAGAGTGACCAGAGAGTTGGATTAGATGATCTTTAAAGGTCCTTCCAACACAACTACCCTATGATTCTATCAACAAATATCTGATTTTCAGTATCTGTCCAGTTGTTTCAATACTACAGCGTGCTGTTTTTGTGGTGAGTTTCTGTATAAAATGTTTCACAGGCATAGCAAATGTTATAAATTTAAAATGCTGTAACATAAACACAATTTTGGAATCTGCATGAGTCCTTGCGGTGAAAAAAAGGCATTCTGAAATAAGAGAGCAATACTGATATAATCTGCAAGTCAGACATACTTTAAGTTAATGTGAGGACAGTGTGAAAGAGCAGCTGTTGGGTAAATTCTTGGACCTGATGAAGTCAATAAAAATTGTGGTCATTGACTTCAGTGGGGCAGGAATTTGCTCCATGTTTCCTGAAGTAAGCAGCTTTAGGAAGGTAAACCATCTGTGCTCGGAGTTCCCAGGCTGCTGCCTCATCTTGATAGTTATGATCCCTATTGTGTGTGAGATCCTGGATGTATCTTGCAGTATGTTCAAGTTTCACACCTGTCAATTTGGATGTATTTAAGCATACATGCATATATCTATTTATTTAACATACATCTAAAACATACGTATGTATGGTTATGTATATATAATTTATAGTGTGTGTATATATATATATAATGTATGGTATATATATAATATAAAATGTACATATATGTGGTGCACATACATATACAGAATCACAGAATCAGAGAATCATCTAGGTTGGAAAAGACCTTGAAGATCACCTAGACCAACCATTAGCCTAAAACTGACAGTTCCCAATTACACCATATCCCTCAGCGCTATGTCAACCCAACTCTTAAACACCTCCAGGGATGGGGACTCCCATCACTGCCCTGGGCAGCCCATTCCAACACCCAACAACCCCTTCTGTAAAGAAATGCTTCCTAATATCCAGTCTAAACCTTCCCTGGTGCAACTCGAGGCCATTGTCTCTTTTCCTATCACTTATTACCTGGTTAAAGAGACTCATCCCCAGCTCTCTGCAACCTCCTTTCAGGTAGCTGTAGAGGGCGATGAGGTCTCCCCTCAGCCTCCTCTTCTCCAGACTAAACACCCCCAGTTCCCTCAGCCGCTCCCCGTACGACCTGTGCTCCAGACCCTGCACCAGCTTCGTTGCCCTTCTCTGGACACGCTCGAGTCATTCAATGTCCTTTTTGTCGTGAGGCGCCCAAAACTGAACACAGGAATCGAGGGGCGGCCTCACCAGTGCCGAGTACAGGGGTAAGATCCCTTCCCTGTCCCTGCTGGCCACGCTAGTGCTGACACAAGCCAGGATGCCATTGGCCTTCTTGGCCCCCTGGGCACACTGCTGGCTCCTGTTCAGCCGGCTGTCAATCAACACCCCCAGGTCCCTCTCTGACTGGCAGCTCTCCAGCCACTCCTCCCCAAGCCTGTAGCGCTGCTGGGGGTTGTTGTGGCCCAAGGGCAGCCCCCGGCATTTGCCCTTATTGAAACTCCTCCAGTTGGCCTCAGCCCATGGCTCCAGCCTGTCCAGGTCTCTCTGCAGAGCCTCCCTGCCCTCGAGCACATCAACACTCCCACCCAACTTGGTGTCATCTGCAAACTGACTGAGGGTGCACTCGATCCCCTCATCTAGATCATCAATAAAGATGTTAAACAGGAGTGGCCCCAAAACTGAGCCCTGAGGGACACCACTTGTGACCGGCCGCCATCTGGATTTATCTCCATTCACCACAACTCTTTGGGCCCGGCCATCCAGACAGTTTTTTACCCAGCGAAGCGTGTGCCCATCCAGGCCACAAGCAGCCAGTTTTGCCAGGAGAATGCTGTGGGAAATGGTGTCAAAGGCCTTACTAAAGTCAGAAGATCAGGAGAAGGAGATCAGGTTTGTCAAGCAGGACCTGCCTTTCATAAACCCGTGCTGACTGGGCCTGATCCCGTGGTTGTCCTGCATGTGTTGCGTGATGGTACTCAGGATGAGCTGCTTCATCAGCTTCCTGGGCACCAAAGTCAAGCTGACAGGCCTGTGATTTCAGGGATCATCCTTCTGATCCTTCTTATAGATGGGCGTCACATTGGCCAATTTCCAATCTGTTGGGACCTCCCCGGTCAGCCAGGACTGCTGGTAAATGATGGAAAGCGGCTTGGCGAGCACCCCAGCCAGCTCCTTCAGCACCCTTGGGTGTATCCCATCCAGTCCCATAGACTTGTGTGTGTCTGTGTGATGCAGGAGGTCACTGACTGTCTGCGGGGGGGTTTGTTCTCCTAGTCTCTGTATTCTGGCTGAGGAGGCTGGATTCCCTCAGTACAACTAGTCTTGTTATTAAAGACTGAGGCAAAGAAGGCATTAAGCACCTCAGCCTTTTCCTCATCACTTGTTACCATGTTTCCTCCTGCATCTGGCAGGGGATGGAGGCTCTCCCTGGTCTTTCTTTTGCTGCTCACATACTTATAGAAGCATTTCTTGTTGTCCTTGACTGATGAAACCAGATTAATTTCTAGCTGGGCTTTAGACCTCCTGATTTCCATCCTGCATAGCCTCACGGCATCTTTGTAATCACTGTGAGTGGCTAGTCCCTTCTTCCAAAGGCCATGAACTCTCCTTTTCTTCCTGAGTTGCAGCCAAAGCTCCCTGTTTAGCCAGGGTTGTCTTCTCTGGAGCCAGCTTCTCTTACAGCATCTTGGCATCGCCTGCTCCTGTGGCATTCACACTTCCTTATTAAAGAATGCCCAGCCTTCCTGGACCCCTATAACCTTCAGGACAATGTCCCAAGGGATCCTTTCAAGCAGGTGCCTGAACAAGTCAAAGTCAGCCCTTTGAAAGTCCAGGATGTCAGTTCTGCTGCCCCTTCTCCTGGCCTCTCTAAGAATAGAGAACTCTTATTATTTCATGATCGCTGTGCCCTAGTCAGCCTCCAACTGCCACATCATCCACCAGTCCTTCTCTGTTCACAAAGAGGAGGTGCAGCTGGGCACCGTCTCTGGTCGGTTCACTCACCATATATACATATGCAACAGCATTAGAAAATATATTAATGTCTGTGGGAAATACTAAGAACCTTTGAAAGAAGCTGTTATCTGAGGTAAAATTACGCAATTCCTTCTTGCTCTGACACCTTAAGTGCTCATCCTTCCTACTATAAGCATTAGTGTATTTTATGCCTAATTTCCATGTATTTTCCTGTCTAGTCCATCTTCTAATCTGATATTGAACTTCTCTGCAGAATTTTTAAACATATGTGATAGGTCATGATATTTAAATTTCTCTCATCTCTGTCTGCCTGAGCACAGCAAACTGAATTTTAATGTAAAAGTACATTTTATCTCATTCAACTCTTTCAATGTATTTCCAAAAGCATTTCACCCTGGAATACCAAATCATCACCGAGCCATCCTGCAAAAATCAAATCATAATTTGATACGGTCAAAACATAATTATTGTCATATCATCAAAACTGCTGCTGTGTACTGCTGCTATGGTTATGCACCCCAACTTCCCCACCTGCAAACCACAGCACTTACAGCTGCGCACAGGAAGGCAACGCTAGAAAAGATGACTTGCATTACATGTTTCGTGACAACTGTTCTCAATTCAAATACTTTTTTATATTATTCTGTTTATAGCCGTATAGGAATTTTTTAAAATGAGATTTATTTGCAGAGTAATTCAACTAGACTTTTTCAACTTTTGTGAACCAAAACAAAGTTTTGATGGTGTCATTGATCTACAGAGAGAAAAGAATGGCAGAGAGGAATGAGGAGGACCTGCAAACAAGGCCGTCAAGCCCAAGCACCCTGAATCTGGCCTAGACACAAGTTCAACCACAGCAAACAGAATTAAGTCAACGCAACTCTCATCCGTTTACTTTTCTCCAAACACAGTCTGTCCTTTCAGACAGCACGTTCTTTCTAATCACACTGTGGTGATACTTCTTGAGCAGGTACCTATCCAAATACCCATTTGGTTATGTTATCTGGAGGCAGACTGTACTGGTCTTAATGTTATTATCTATTTTGATTACCAAAGCTGTGAAGAAATGAAAAGGTATTTAGCTACCTCCGGGGTCTGGGGTTCTTAGCAGGTGTGTATGTGCAGTGTTGCTCACTTCATAGGGTTGCTTACACCCTGCAGGCACTTTGGTAAGAAAGCAGCGGTAGTGTCACTCTCCCCACCACGATCCGTCTCCCCAGCAGGGCCCTGGCGGCGCGGCACTGCCTGACCGACCGCCCTCGCCTTCGCCAGCCCCGACCCCGCTCTCGCCCTCCCGCCGCCCGCCCCACCACCTCCGCCTCGACAAAGCACCCTCCGCCCGCCTTCCGTGTGCGAGGGGGGCAGCTGCACTTCGGGTGGGCCCCGCAGGAGACCCCCCGTTTCCACGCCTCTTCCCGAGCAGAGGAAGCTTCGGCGGGAAACGTCGCTTTTTAAATCCGGGCGCTGAAACACGCCTCCGGCCAGCTGCCCTGCGCTCACTCCGCGTCACTGCCGCGGGTTTTGCCGCCAAGCTCCCCGGCCAGCGACTGCCCCTTCAGCGGGCAGCGGCCTGGGGTGCGGTGGGGAGGGCCCGTGTTGGCCCCGAGCTCCGGGCCCGGCCCCTGGGGCGTCACCAGAGCCCGCGCAGGTGAGGGCGGCCCCGCCGGGGCGGGAGATCCGCCCGCCCCGCCCCGCGCCGCAGGAAGCGCCGCCCGCCCCCCTTCCTCCTCCTCCTCCTCCTCCTCCTCCCGCCTCCCGGCGGTGGCGGCGCGGCGATGCAGCAGCAGCAGCACTCCTTCTCCCTGGCCGACTGCGACGCGGTGGGCTTCGACCTGGACCACACGCTCTGCCGGTACCAGCTCCCGCAGAGCGCGCGGGTGAGTGCGGGCCGCTGCGGGAGCCGCGGGCCGGGCCCCCCCCATCCCCCTGCTCTGCCCCGCCCCGCCCCGCTCGCCGCTGCCCGCCCAAGCGAGAGGCGAAGTGCCGGGGCGCGGGGAGCGCGGGGCTGGCCGGCCGGCTCACGTACCCGTGGAGGAACCCAAAAAAAGAAACCCAAGCGCGTGTCCCGCCGCCGCATCCCCGGCAGGCCTCTGCCCGAGCGAAGGGGACAGCCATGTCTTCTTCCGTGAAAATGGTGCTTCGTGAGTGCTTTCAGAGCTGCAGCGGCTCTGAGAAAAGGTAGAGCCTTCTCCCCCGCCCCTTCCCGCCATATCTGAAGGTCCTGCAGAGTTAGAAGCCCGCAGCACTTTGAGCAGGCGACCTTTGCAAACTTCCTGCTGCTTAAAATAAATCGTCGAGCTTAAAGGCACTCAGCATCTCTTCGTGCTGTTGTCCCTTACGGAGAGGAGCTACTCCCATGTGCTGTGCCTTCCCGCCCTTGGCCCTTTTTTTTTTTTTTCCTGACGGGCTCACTTTGAACTCCCTGATAATCTTTCATTGACTCGCCCTTTGCTGTTGATGTCGAGACTTCGCCACGGAGCTGTCTTCTGTCGTGGAAGCTCATGATGTTCCCCTCCCATTTTATTTGGCTCCATTCACCTACAGTACATTTTGCAGCGCGTGGTTCAGTGTGTCCTTGTGTTGAAAAATTGCATTGCTTCCCTTAGCTGCGAGTGACTTTTTGTAGAGGCATCTTCCTTACAAAAAGAGGGTTCAGCAGCAGCAAGTTATACAATGTATGTGTTCTTAAGTTCCTCCTGGAAACTGTACAACTCTAGGCATACCTTCCATGTTCTTTCTGTTATGCCATACACACACTACATCTTACACAGACGTGTTCTTACTGATAAGAATTTTGTCTGATGAAGGCAGACATTAGACAATTGATAACTAGAAGAATTTTAAGAAACAAAATAGAGCAAAAACCAAAAACATTTATTAAACTTGGTTCACTCATCATCTCTCACAGTACACAGAGGCAGACTGACACATGCCTATTGCGTGCCTCCTTATCTATTGGAAATAAAAAATATTTTAAAAGAGTGACAGGCACAGCTGAAGGTATAGTTAGTTCTTACTTAGACTAATATGAAGGTCTACACTTTCTCAGACGTTATTCATATTCATTCCAAGAGCAGCTTTTGTAATTAAAAACCAGAGGCCAGGGAACAGCTTTAATGAAAGAACCATGAGAAAAAGAGAGCAATTACTATTTTTGGATGGTTTTTAAGGACCTGGCAGCATATATGTAGGCCGTCTTGTACAATTTTACTAGTACATTATGTTAATAAGGCTCTGACTGTTGTTGTACCAGAATTTAACAGTGTTCTTTCTGGACTTGGTAACAAAATAGTAACAGTGTATGTAGTAGTTGGCTGTTTCCTTCAAAATATGCTCCTTTGAATACTTTTTAAATGTTCCCTAAGGGCGGTTGTTTGTTGGTTTGGAACCCACTTGTTAAGTCTTGGTAATTGTGACATTTAAAATTGAAAAACAGAACAAAAAATGATTGGGGAGATGGAAGTACTGACTAGTCTTAAGTACTTACCATCTTGGTTTCCCAACAGTCTTGAAGCACAGGGGCAATAAGGTGAACTTGGTTGTACAGGACACATTGCACCAGAACTGTTGTGTGAACATCTTGAGCTGTTTACCAGCTGTGACAGAAATATTCCCCTCGGGCACTATTCCCAGCAGCAGAGGCAGTGAGTGGGACAGTGCCCCTAGCTCCCTGGTTTGAGTTAGCTTAGAAGGCACTAACACTCGCATCTTGCTGCTTTTCAGGGAAGCAATGTCATTGGTCTCAATGCCATTAATGCTTTGGGGTTTTTTTTCATTCGTAGCTAATATATGATAGTTTTGCCCAGTATCTGGTAACAGAGAAGGGTTATGATGAAGACCTACTGACTCTAGCTCCAGACAGCTTAGATTTCTGGTGAGTATGTTGAAAATAACAGAAACTTTCTTCATAAATTCTTTTATGCTGTAACTTCTACAAAACTTAGAAAACAGCTTCTGTTATTAGGTGGTTGTAATGATTGTCAATCCCAATAGATAAATCCAAAATTTCATTTTAAATACTTGTTTGAAGAAGTATTTGTCATGAGATACTTCTAATATGGTATTTTGAAGAGACAACTGAGCATCCTAGCTTGCTTCTAGCTGTCTAGACACAAACCTTTCACTCTGACTTACTCTCTTATTTTATATATCTTCTTTGTCTTCTACCTTCGATTCAAATAAGGTAAATTCTGATGGCTACAGTAGCCGTCAGAATTTAGTAATTTTTATCTCAATAGATGTGGTTTTGTTTGTGTAAGGCAGAACAATATCAACAACCTTCTGAGGAACCAAGGAAAAGTGACATGCCAGCAGGTAGCCCTTGGGTGGCATGTTGGGCACAAAGCTGTGGCGCAGAAGGTTAAAATGCAAGTTCCTGTTCTAAGCTCAGTGGTCTCTCAGCAGGAGTTTGAACATAAATTTCTGATCTTCCAACTTTAATAGATTGTTACCTAGGCCACAGGGGTGAGGGCTTGAAGGCCAGGTGATCACTGAGGTTTGTAGGATAAACGTTTGGGTTTTTTTTTAATAATGCATGCATTACTGTGTAATAGTTTTGATCAGTTATTTTTACAATTCAGTATTTGACTGGACAGTTTCCAACAAGATCAATCTCAACTTTCATGACACAAGCAATGTGTCTGTATTTCTCATAGTTTGAGGCTTCTGATGCATGAAATCCTTTAAGATCTAGATATATCGGCCTTGGTCCCTTATTGGAGCTGTAAGTTCATTAACATGGGCCTGCAGGCCTGCAGTGCTGATATTGGTGCTACTCACCCAGGTGTCATTCGTGAAAGGCTGGGGTTTGCTTGCTGCCTTCATGGTATATCTTCTTTCCTTTGGGTACCTTATAATGGAGGATGAAGGTGACATTATTTTTTCAGTCTTGTTTATTCATTATTATTCTAGCCACTGAACTCTGAATTAATTTTTCAAACAGTCAAATCGAATGTAGATTCAATGATCTGGAAGGTACAGATTTACCAGGAGAGGTAGGAACTCCTGTCAAGTCGTACGCTCTCAGCCCTTCACCTTTTTAGTGCTGACTAGTGTGGCAATGCTTCTGCTTCACATGTTCCTTGGATACTCTGTTTCCTCATTTAGAATGATATTCTACCCCTCTCTCCCTTAATAATTGTTGTTATCAGTCTAGGAATAATAAGTAGGAGAGTTACCACCAAGAAAAAAATATATTTCTTTAATAAAAGTGGGGAAAATATCACATTTCTTTGTTTATATATTTGGACCTTAATTCTTCAACTTTATTTGTAGGAACAGTCACTGAACTTACTGAATAATGGAAATGGATTTATTTAGTAGGAATTTGCTACGTAAGTGAAATCCAGTCCTTACTGTAGTAATATACTTGCATATATAGGGCATTGTTCAAACATGGAAGTATTTGAAGGCTTATGACTTTGTTGGTTTTGTGTAGCATCATAGTATAGTTTCTGTTACTGTGTTTCAATGACATAACGCTCTGAAAGCGTTAATTGTTTGTTTCTTCCTTAAAATTATTCTTAGTTGCAAAGGATTGGTGTTGGACATTGAAGAAGGAAACTTTCTGAAACTTGCAGAAGATGGAACAGTTTTGAGGTAATACTGACAATAAGTTTATATTGTTAAACAAACACCAAAATTTTATCCTCTGTCTGAAAGCCATCTCTCAGTTTTACTGAATATTTAAAATACTAATTTCAGCATACATTAGTTTATTAGATGTAAAAGTTTAACTGCTCTTTCATAATATGGTGCTCAGTTTCTCTCAGTGTTACATATGTGGTCTTTTCGCAATATTTCCATGTTAGCTGCTAGTACAGAATATCTCGCTTTTAATTCACATCTAAGACTCCAAGGGCATACTGATCTTTAAAGTGAATTTACCTTCTCAGTGGTTACCAATGTACTCTTTGTCCAGTTCTGCTAAGATCCAGGGTAAGATTTTTCTTTGGATTGTGAGTAAACTGAGTTGGAGTCAGTGCTAATGACTAACACTAACAACGGGAGTGCTTTTATCTTTGTACCATAAGCATTCAAAATTCTGCAGGCCTACAACATCTAATTTAAGTAGCCTGAGGAAAGTTAAACACAGAAACTGACACATTTACTTTCAAAATCCTGGGTTTTTTTCCTCTTAAGAGCTGTATTTTGCCTTCGGTCATTATTTCAGTACATCATTAGTTCCTCTGTCCCTCCTTTTTTTTTTTTTTTTTTTTTAAACATAGAAGACTGCTATTTTGATTCTGATAAGTAAATACATCTGAAGTATATCAATCACTATCCTATTTCCCCCCCTTTTTTTTTTTAAATGAAAAACTGTGCAAGATAGACTTTTTTTTGGATAGCATGTGGGAGAAGGAGCTTGAAGGTGCTAGGGAAAAATCAGATTCATTGAAAGAAGGGAAGAAATACCTGTGAGTCTCTGCTGTGTATCCTGAAATTCATTTAGTGCCTTGAATTTTGGACTACTAAACGCAGAATTCAAGACTGGTGGGTATACCACATTAAAGGGAGGAGTAGCACAGGATTACTTCTCCTAGCATTACTTGCATTTGCTTCAAAACTGGAGTGTGCATTCTTTTGGGGCCCAATCAGATGGTCAAGCTAGTTGATTTTTAATTCCGAAAAAGGCTTGTGCATACTTCTGTGTTACACAGCTGCTTGCAAGGCTCAAACTAGCACTTTTCCATAGTTCTGCCCTGCATTCAGTGAATGTTACCAGGCTTCAGAATGATGTATAGGCTTTCTGCACTGTGTTTTATTGTGCAGTGTATATTGATAGTTTACGTATAGCGAGTGTCCTCACACAATTGAGAACATTCGAGCAATACAGAATGATTGTGTTAGCAGGTGAGGCACAGTAGTCATGCCCCCAGCCAACCAAACTTCTGTGTAGTAAGGCTTTTATCAAGGTCTGTAATGTATATGATAAAAGCTTAGGTCCTGGGAAACTTCTAAGTTATAAAGAGAGTTGCTTTTGATCAGCTTGCATGCACTTCAGTATTCAGTTGCAATACATTACTTTGCATAAGGAGTAGTTTGGCCATTTTTAACCTTTTTTTTTCCGAAATAATCCATCAAACAGGGCAAGTCATGGTACAAAGAGCATGACATCTGAAGAGCTTCTGGAGACATTTGGAAGGAGGGAGTGGAAACATTTTAATACGATCAGTGGAATGGTTTCCCGCTCAGGTAGCTATACTCTTTGAAATTATAGCTCTTTGAAATTGCTCTGACCCCTTCAGTGCCTCATACTGTTAGTTCTTACCACAAATATTTAAAAATACTTGAGCTGAGAATTACTGGAATAGGTAAATGTTTTGGGGGAGCGTTGGGCTTTTTTTTGTATTTTCAACTTCTAATACTAGAGTTCAACTTTAAATTTATATCACCAATGATGAGACAAATGAGCTGACATTATAAATGTGTTTTGGTTATACGAGATGGGCACATTGTTCCTTGATGAAGTAGACTGAGATTACCAGCCTATCATTTAGGACATACTTGGCAAATCTTAAATTTTTCTTAATTGTTGACTCATTACCATCAGTGCTGTTACTGGAGGCCTAGGTTCAGGTGCAAAGAACAGAGCAGGTCTGGAAACAAAGCTCCTTCTCCTGCAATTGAATGTTCTTGGTTTTAAGATGGGAGTCACTTTGAAGACACTATGCGTAGGTTTGCGTTCTGGCTCTGTGCTTCCTCTCCATTTTACTTTGATCTTGGCAATTGTGAGTAATACACATAAAGTGCTCAGTTAAGTTGCATTATCCTATGTAATGGAGATATTTTCCTTGAGATTTTGCTGACATAAACTTGTTTGTGATGCTTATTCTAAATTGCAGGTAATCTTTTGCAATAGGGTAGAAGAACAAGGTTTCTCTTGTTCATTGACAAATGTGCCTTTCTTATTCATTGAAAAGTGCACTTGATCTCTCTGATGAATATTAATCCCCGTTTTGCTGACCTGTTCTTTAATATACCTAAGAAACAGCACAGACAAGGTCATGAATACCAGAAATATCATTGTTCAAATATCACCATTTAAATAATTTCACTCCTATGAAAGAGTTGTTGAACATGACCTTAGTCTGGGGAGACATTTGTACCCACCTTATTTAGTTCTGATTTGGGGGCTCACATAATAACGTGGGCATGCTTCCCCTTGGGCTAAGGCCCTGTCTGCAGCATGTCTGTTCAAAGAACAAGGCTATGTGCAAGACCTGTCCAAATGTTTCTGACACAGCTTCTCAAATCCTTTGTGTTTCCACTGCTAGGGAAATAGATAATTTGGAAGAGTTGAGTGATGCTGTCCTGACTCTCAAAACTCATGGTTCTCCCCCATCTCCTCCACCTTAACTTTTAAAACCTTAAAATGTATTTTTAAAATTTCACCGCCTTGATATAGATGAACAACTTTCAGTTGCCAGTTATGAGAATCAGAAGTGGGAATAAAGGCTAACGAAGATTGGGAAGCAGATAATGCTTATTACCAGTAAAATCCAAATAGGAGCTTCTATTACCATTTAAATGAGATTTTTTTATTTGTGATTAAAGCAAACAATTCAGATTAAAAATGCAGACTTTTTTTTTTTTCCAGCTCAGTACTATTTGTATGATAATTATTTTGACCTGCCAGGAGCTCTCCTGTGTGCAAGGGTTGTGGACAGCTTAGATCAGGTAAGAACTGGATTGTTTGAAACTAAGTATTGCATTATCTTTCTCTTCCCCCACCACTCTTCTTGCATGCATTATTAAATGAATACAAATAGTATATTGAACAACATCAAGGTCTTCAGCTTTTTTCTTGTTTGGAATTTTTCACGTTGGACTTAAAATCCAAAGATAATTGTGAGCTACATGGCATGTTCAAAATAAATGTACTTCCACCAGAGGGCACAAATAACTAGGATACAAATAGAAATGCACTGTTTTTTCAAGTTTACTGTGATATGCAGAATATAGTTCTTAAAATCTCTTTTAATTGATGATATTTGAATTAAATCTAATGTAAATCTTCTGAATAACACGGTTTGCTAATTTGCAGGGTGTTAATGAGCTAATTCTATCCTTTTTTAAACTTGTTTTTGTCTTAAATACATTGATCTGTGTACACAGATGTAAATACACCTCTAGAATAGTTTCCCTTTTTTATTCTCTGCTAAACAATAGGTTAAATTCTCGAGGCAGAAAATACAAGTGCTTGAACTTTTTTCAGTGCTTTCTAGATACATAGAATGTCCCAAATCCTACTTTTGAAGTTTGATGCTAATTGATTTCATTGTGTTAAAGAAGGCTTGAATCTCCAACTTGTGTGCAGCTGAGGGTAGAAGAGGGTTCTTCTCATACACTAAGTAGGTTGGTGTCAAAAGAGTATTGATGTAATCCTCTGGCTAAAGGTACCAAAGCGGCGCAGCACTGAAAATTGCCAATACTAAACTCTGTCTACAGAGTGAAATTCAGAGCTGTGAGATGGGTATCTGGGATCCCTTTGGGTATCAGCTGACTTGATGCTTTAGCCTCCCCTCCAAAGTAGCATACCGAGTAGATTGCTGCCTAAGTCCAAGGGCTGCCTGAAGAGCTAGCTAAAGCTAGTTTATCAGGTAGCACTGAGGACAGGTGTGCCATAAACCTCTTAATTTTGTGCCTGATTAATCTCCTTCTAAACTGTTTGCGGTTTGGAACCCTGTCTCAGATGTAACACCTGTATTTGTATTACTTTATTCATATTTAATTTAGACTTGGCACAAATCACCGACTTATTGGGAGAGAAAGCATGTCATAGCATGTGTGTTATAAACTTTCATGTTCGGTTACTAGTTCACAAGCTGGAGCACTGACCCTGGGTCAGTGGCATCTTCCGCCAGAGAGAATTAAGCCCATGCTGTTTCTCCAGAGAGCTACCGAAGTGGGTCATGTACCCTCTTTATCAACTAGCAGTTCTTAAATATTTTACTGGGTGTTGGCCCAGTTTCAATGGGAGGATTACAGTAATTCCCTGGAAGGTTAACATCAGCCAGATGAGAAAGATACAAGGCAGGAGATAGTAGACATCTTCAGCACCCATGCCTGCTAAATGTTGCATCCTAAGGGTTAGAAACCATCACATTCTCTTCTACATTTCTATAAGGAAGTGGAGGCTTCTGTTTCCTGTTCTGGGAGCCTGTTTAGTAAGGGCTGCTTTCTTAATGTTTCCAGACAACATTATAGGATAAGGAAAGCTTTCTATTGGAAACGTATGGATGAAGTGCTAGGTTTGGCTTCAAAATGGATTTAAGCATGAGTTAGATGCTGGGTGGCTCTACACTGGTAAAAATGAGTCTGCTTTTGCTGTATCCAGAGCCAGAACTCATATATTTTCAAAGCAGAGGAGCTTCTTGGTGTTTTGGATCTTCGCATTGAAGAGCTACACAAAATACTGCTTTGTTTGATAATTCATCTAATGAAATCACATTTGATAATCACACCAAAATCATGGTGGACTGCATAGGCATGCAGAGTTTTCTCTCTGCTTTCTGGGAATCAGTCTGGTTTCTTATGCATCTCATGCAATGGCTGTAGATTTGCAAGAAGTTAGTTTGCAGATATTTCAGTCTTCTCTGAGGTCAAATGCTTTGAAGGAAGTGTACCTACTTTTGAAGTAGTATGCATCTGTCCTCAAAACAGAGCTCTGAGTAGCTGTTAGTACATTGCACTGATTTATTTTTAAAAGAAAAAAAACAAACAAACAAAAAAACCCTGAACTAAGGAGCAAGTCAGCCATGTGGATTATGAGGGGAGCGGACAGTTGAATCCGTGTCTTAAGGTTAGTGCTAGTGTCATTGCCACTAGACAGATAGGTGCTCCCCAGCATCCCTGAAACATGGCTTTGAATAATGACCTTGGTTAGCAGCTAACTGAAGTAATTTGACATATATGAAACCTTTTCTTTTCGCTTTTTAGGTATATCTGTGGTAGTTTGCTATAGGAATGGATTAAAAATAAATGTGAGTCACAGCACTATATCTTTCCTGCTCTTAACCTGTAGAGCTGGTGGATGATAAGCAGACTACCATAGTGCTTGTCAGTCGTGCACAAAAGGACCTGTTTGTGTGACTTGCTGGTTGTGAAATTAAGGGCGGACTGTTCCTCTAGAAGCCTCCGTAGCAGATTAGTCATGAAATAGCAGTTTACTTCAGTGCATATAAACTACATGTTTTTGACTAGCAATGTTAAGGTGGGGTGGTTTTTTTTTTTGTTTCTGAATGTTTCCCTCTCTAGAAAATGCTTTATGCTTACAAACTGGGTCATTATTCAGGTATCAGTTCAGTGGTCAGAATACAGAGAGCGGCAATGTTGTAAAACCTGTTATCAATTGCCTTGAAATTTATCCTAATATAGGTGTGGAAAGCTTGTAAAAAAACATTACAAAGATACTTCTCATGGTGTACAAACTCAGAGGCTATACCACCTGCTTTACTGCTGCTGCGTTATCTTATAACTCTGAGCACCTCTTGCAGGCTCTGTAGCTAATCCTCTGCTCTGTAATATTGGCTGGCTATGTAATTGCATCTATTTAATTCAGCACTCATGAAATTTGTGACATTTGAGAGTGCTGTGAGTCTCAGCTGATTGAGAAGCTTCTCTTCTTCCTTGGTGAGATGCTGGAAGAGTGGCTGAGGTCAGCTGGAGCTCTTCTGTGTCTGGGCAGCTTTCTAGGAACATCAAGAGGCTGTTCACAAGCACAGATCGTATTTGCCTGTCCTTCTGCCAGAGCTGGGGTTTGGCAGTCCTCAGAGTACAATGCAATGCAGTGCTGCTCAGCCTGTCTTCTGTATGAATGTTTTATATGATGTTTGGGGTGGAGTTGTTGGCACAAGGGCATTATCTAAATTATAGTGAAGGGTTCTTCCACCTTTGAGGGTGGAAGGTCATCTAAGTGCCAGGATGTAGATAATGTCAACCTGCTAATTAAGTATAGTATCTGCAGCTCTAGGCACTTTTTTTCCCAAATGTCAATGGAATGGCTCATTTAGTAAGTTGTTATTCTGTCTAATGCTCCCCCTTGCTATAACGTTTTGGAGTTCCTCACAAATACGAATACTTTCTCCTTTCCCCTTCCTCCTCCCACCCCCACCATAAGCTTCTGAAGTAGGGAGATAACTTGTCTGCGATTACCCAAAGTTAAGCTGGGTACTACTGAGTCCTGATGTCCTGAACTCCACTAAGACTGTTTTATTCCAGATACTTTTGTTTATTAATGGCTTTTCTGTCACTGTTTCAATATGAAAGCTCAAAAATGCTGATGCTTGACATAATGACTAGGTTCCTTTTGACTCTTACAGCATGATGGTCAGAAAAAATATGACTTCTGGAAGGACATGGTGGCTGCTATCCAGCATAATTATAAAATAACAGCTTTTAAAGGTAAGTGGGTTCACTGGAAACCGACGTGTAGTAGCTGAAAATATTACATGTGCTTGCCAGAGAAAATACATTTGCAAGTATACTGTAGGCTACTCAACACAGCTTTTACTTTTCAAGCCTACAAATAATTTTATAGTAGACACATGTTTATCCTGGAATAGAACATATTTGTCATTACTATTTCTATTTCATTTAGCTAAAACTTTTGCTGTCTTTAATAACACGTGATGTGCTACTTCACTGAATTTAGAGGAAGAATGATTTCTTACCATAATTGGTATGGTAATGTGGACATTCTGTATCTATTTTGGTGCTGTTCCTTATGTTCTTGTAATCATAACTAAAATCAGAAATGCATTGTGAAAAAAAAAAAAAAAAAAAGTACTAACTAATATTTGATTATTTTCTTTAGCGCTCTAGTTTTGATTGGAATTCCTCATGTAGTATTGACACAGTAGGGAGGAGATTGTTATTTTATTATAAAGTTAATAAAAATTGCAGAGGATTCTTTTTTAACAATAGCCTTTCTCCACCCAAAGCCAATTTTATAATACGGTAATATAAGTTAGAATTGGAAAGCATCTTAGATGCCCTTCAGCTAGAAATTAATTTCATTCTTTCACAGACTTAACTTCTGAGTTTCTATTAGGCATATAAAATAAGTTGATAATAAACGCTAACGGTTTTGTGTGTGCACACAGTTAATTGAAATTATTTTAAACTATTTTTTGGTAGAAAGATTATATGCAGCTCAGTTCAGAATTCTGTATCATTTTGCTGACAGTATTTTCCAATAGAATTACCTCTGTTAAGGCAGTGTTCATTTGGCATGGATGCAGTTTGGACTCTCTTAAAACTTACCTTTAGCTCTACTATTTTCTGTATTCCTTTCAAATGTAATTGACAGAATTGTCTGAGAGGTTCCAAACAGAAATAGAAGTTGATGTCAGGATGCATATTGTAAAAGAGAAGACACTCCTGAAATGTTTTGGTGGTTGTTCTTGTGTTTCCACTGGAGCTTGGAGTGTGACTGGTAGTTAAGAATTCCCCTAGGCACTCATTCATAAGTTGAGTAAATTTATCATTTTTTTTCTGCTGACATTAAATGAACCCTAATCAACTATAACTATTTTAACAAAAATCTTTTTTCAGATCGTGAAAGCTCTTTGTTTTAAAAGGTGTGGATCATGCAGTATTTGGCAAAAAGAATAATTTTTAAAAGTGTTCTTTGGAAATTAATTAGATCAAACAAAAATTAAAGTCTGATCCTTGAACTCATATAAATAATTGCTTGGTTTTATTTATATATGAGTGTCTGCTGGTGCATACGTGTGTAAGTTCATGCATATACCTACCTATCAGGTATATATTTTTATATATAAGCATGGAATCTGCAAACAAACAGATGTGTGATACAGTTAATCCTTTCTAACTCATATCAGAATTGGTACCTAATTTAATACACCTCATTCTCTGTTATAAAAGTCATGAGGCACATGCACAACAGCATTGAAAATATAACAAAACATAGTAACTGGTAGGCATGAGTTATATTGGATAAAGCTCTGTAAAATCAGAAGTGAAACAGTGTAGATTGTATACACTACTTAAATATTTTAATACACAGGGGTGCTACACTCTGTTGTGCATCACTTTGAAAGGCTTCATAGTGGTCTTATTTACCTTTTAATAACATGGTCCAGTAGATAAAGCACTGAACAGGGAGTCAGAAGAAGCAGAGGTGGTATCTTCCTGTATCACTTAACTGTGATATTCCCATGGTTTATCTCTTTTTTTCTTCAGGTCCCTCTGTGAAATGAGAATAATGGTACTAATCTTCTGTCACAAGTTTGTGCCAAAGAGGTTTTTGGTTTGTTTTTTTTTTTATCTCGGTTGCAAGCTTACTAGACCTTCCTGAGGAAACTCCTAAACCTGGCTCCAGCCCAACATCTACATACCAGGAAGCCCCACCATCTTTCTTAGCCCAGAGCCTGGCCTGAAAACCACAGCCTCTTGACTTAACTCCATGCCCTCTATGCCTTGTAGAGGGTTTAACCCTTCAGAGAAAAGCAGTGGTCATTAACAGTTAGTCAAGGTAAAATTTCAAAAGCACACTTATTAAGTGGTCAGTAGAGGAGACACAAAGTTCCTAAGAAATGCTGTCTTGGTAGTGCCATTGTCAGTGATGGAGCAGAACGACTGACTGTTTTAATTTTTGAAATCCATTAAGTGTTTGTAGTTCACTTTGGTTTGTCAGTATGCCCTTGTTTCTCTATGTCCCTTCTCTTTTTCACATGATTTCTTTGATCATAATCAGGTGTCTGGTGGATTTTGCCTTTCATTGTCTTAGCTATGGTAATTGCCTTAGATAATTGCTCTATGATATTGTTTTTGGATGGTTCTTTCAGGTAGGCATGATTGTTCTGACTCAGCTTAATGAAGAGTATTAACCCACTTGTCTACTTGTAAAGAAGTGAAAAACTGACCCTTGCAGATGAAAAGAGGCTTCCAGAATGATGATCTTGTATTATTCAGACCTTCCTTTGTGAAGAATGACTAAAAAAAAAAAAAAAGGGAGAATCTATTAAACAATACAGTCAGAAGAGCATGATGTCAGATAGCAATAAGCACAAATAGTCGTATTTGCAAAATGGTAATTTCTTACCTGCCAGAATGCCCTCTGCAATTGTTATCCAAGTTGAGCATTAAATTACTTGAGAATCCTTTCTGCAAATCTTTAACTTATTACTGGACTATTTTGCAACTTCAAGGTGATTAATATTACTTCGTATGTGTTTCATTTAGTGTATGTTCTATAGGAGTTAGTCAAGAGCATTTTTAAAGGAAACGTTACGTGGCAATGTATTTTACCCCCTATGAATATAGGGACAGAGGTCCACAAGACATTATGGAAACAACATTTTGTCTTCAAAGGAGTAATGAGGGCTTGAAGTACTGTATAATTATTTCCATGTGAGAAATTTCAGATCTAGTGATTTTTTTGACAGAAAAATCAGTAGTTTTTGCAGGACAAAGTTGCCTCATACAACATCTTAAAGCAGAATTTTGTAAAATTTCTCTTAAGGGCTACTTTCTCTCTCTTGCATGGTTGTGTTTCCCTGTAATTTCCCTGATACTTCCAAAAACCATAGCATTGGTGGTTATATAGTGCAAATGATATATTTGTAATATTTTCAATCAGTTCATAAAATTATATTTCATTCTGGAAGTAAAAAGGTCATGGCTAATGTGGCAGCAGAGACTTCATAAATTCAAGGAACAAAGATTTTAAAGGACAAAACCTGACTTAATGTGAGTGAATGATAAGGATTAGTGAACTGTGCTTTTAAGAATATTTTCTGGGCTCAGTGCCTTGTGCAGAGACTAGTTAATTGGAATCACAGGACAGTAATGTACTGCTGAGCACCAAGCATCTCCAACAATTTTAAACATGTGCTTTGGCATACATTTCATATGTAAAGCAATTAACCAGAAACTTTACAACTATTGAGCAGTATTTTCCAGTTCCTGTACCCAGTCCCTCTATTTGTTTCTGAAACAAAAGTGCCAGATTGTTTGAATGTATGGGCAGCAGCACATGCTGTGTTTAAATACTGGAAAGTGCTGTTGAACTAATGCAAGTGACTGCATAGGAAAACATTTTCAGTGCAAAAAAGAGATAATTATTAAGAGATCTGTAATTAATGTTAATTAATTCCTAAAACAGGAAGAAAGTGGGAATAGACAATTCAGACTCAAGTGTCATGAGTTTTGTTTTGGCTTGAAAGAAAAGTATCACAGGATTGCTACTTACAAATTGGTGGTACTGTCACTGTATTATTTCCGTACAAACGTTTGTGTGCAGTGTTTATGACAGTAGTACCAATTTGCTTGCCTAGGTCTACTTGGCTGCTAAAATAAGCAGATCTCACGTTACACTCTCTGCTTAAGCATTTATTATTTTACCGAAGTATAGCCTAAAACCACAAGCTTCCTTATCCAGCAGCACTTAATAAGGAGAGAAAAAACAATTCTGCGAAGTTCTTGGTAGCTCTTTACAGTTTTCAAAATATTATATAGTTTTGCTAATGATGAATCAACCTAAAGGTGTCCTCGCTTTTTTTATTAATCCCAGTGTATTATCAAGTACTCAAATTGCTGTTTATGTATACAACATAAGCAGATTCTGCTTTCATGAACAAATGGTAATATCACAAAACTTTTAAACATAGGCCTATGTACTTTTAGTGCAAGTGATTAAAAACTTCTGTTTAAAAAAAGAAGCTAAAAATAATCATTTAAGAGTTGATAAGATCTTGATGTATAAGATAGTTTTAGAGCACATGAATGGTAAATGTAATTGGAAAAAAATGTGTGATAAAACTATTATAGTTTCATAATTTATAAGCACCATTAACTTTTCATAGTGCCATAACAGATTAATGTCTAATGTTTGTAAGACATGAGAGTATGTAGGTATGGTAAATATGATTATATCTACTGATTAATTACTGTCATCTGATAAATTCACTATATACGTAAAACATATTCCCTACTTTGTTTTGTTTTGTGGGAATGAACTGTTCAGAGAAAATCAGTGCCAAAGTTGTCTCCAATATTGGGTTGGTAAAGCTGTTAGGATTTTGTGAGCATCTGCATGTTCACAAGATATGTTCTTAATGTTTGGATCTGGTGATAGTTGTTTTACGGTACTCTGAACATTATAGTTTTACAGAATATTAGGAGCTTAAAAAATATTGAATTAGTTTGGTGCTGCAAATTAAAAAATGTGCGTCAAACAAAGCTAAGTGGATTTCTAGGCTTCAAATGTGCTTACTTTTTCATATTGTGCAAGTCTTGGATCTTCTGTAACAGGTAGTTATTTGTAAATCTACTTTTCTCCAAGGTAGTTATTAATTAATAAGAAAAGCGGAACTAAATTAAAACATTGACATGGTATACACTGCATTAGAGTTATTTTCGTGATGCCTGTTTGATAGTTTAAAGATGAAGCTGGCAGATAGCAAAATGTTCCTGTAGTATATTATCCAGCTGTTGTGATGACTATGGTGTATCTGAGACTGTTTATTTTGAATAATACCTTCAGTTAATTCAAGTATAGTAAAGTATGATTTAGAGTCTGAATTGACTACTTTGTGTTATGAGAAGTGATATAAATTTTTATTTTCTTAAAAAAAAAAAAAGAGGCTGGTGCATTACATTAATTCATAAAATTTTAATGTTGCATTCAGTTGGACAATTGATCATCATTTGAAACATTTCTTACAACAATTCTCTAAAAACATACAATATTATTCTACTAGGTTTGAACCAATCTCTTCTACCTTCTCACTCCCTCCTCCATTTCAGTTGCAAAATTGAAGTTGCATGACCTGTTAATGACAAATCAGATCAGCACCCAGTTAAAATGGTCTGAAGGAGGGAGCGTCAGGACAGTGTAAGTTGAATGTTGTTAGATACGAGCAAAGAGGAAACCTGAGAAAGAAGAGTGAACGTAGTCAGAGGAATAGAGACCATTAGATTCTGAATTGGGCAGTTGGAGCCATACTTGATCGTTCTCCATGAGATCGATGACAGCACTGCCAGAAGCCTGGTCAAGGTATCCTTTCTTATATTCGTCATAGGTGTACATGAGTGGGGAACCATTTTTGTAGAGTGCAACCCAAACATTTGTTCCTTTTGCATGTACATGGTAGGAGAAATAGTACAGTCCAGGGATCCTGCAGGTGAAGATTCCTGTTCTGGGGTCATAGTGTTGTTGCCTGTTGTACAAGATTTTATCAAATTTGATGGGTACTGTTGCTGCAGGGTAGGCTTTTGAGAGGATGACACTGAAAGCAGACACTGGCATCCCTGTAAGAGCTTGGTTTACTCCTCCTTTTATGAAAGACATTCCCGATAGCTCCCGAGACTCTCCTGCTTTAACATAGCTTTCAGGCATCTGTGGGACTACAGCTTGGCCGGGGGGACCAGGAGGACCTGGGGGGCCTGGCAAACCAGGCTCTCCATTGTTGCCTTTAGGCCCCGGGGGTCCAGGCGGTCCCATGGGTCCGCTTAAGCCTTTAGTAGAAATACCTGCCGGGCCTGGGAGTCCGGGGGCTCCTGGCTCACCTTTCGCACCGGGGGCTCCTGGTAGGCCAGGGGGGCCAATGGGGCCTCTGATCCCAGGTATTCCCGAAGGCCCTCGGGGGCCTGGCTCGCCATTGATCCCTGGCACTCCCTTAACTCCTTGCGGACCTACTGGACCGGGCAGGCCAGGTAGCCCAGCATGGCCAGTGTCACCTTTTGGACCTGGGAAACCTGGGTGTCCCTTAGGACCAGCAAGACCCTGCTCACCCGGGTATCCTGGTTTCCCTTCTAATCCTGGTAGACCTCGTTCACCCTTGGCCCCTGGGAGTCCCGGGAGGCCTGCAGGACCCGTGTCGCCTTTGGGCCCAGGTAGGCCATTCTCACCAGGTAAGCCTTTGAGTCCTTGAGGGCCCATGTTCCCTGGTGGCCCAGCAGGCCCTGGTTCTCCTGGCACACCAGCTGGGCCTTGGTCTCCTTTAGGTCCTGGAAGGCCAGGAGGACCTTCAGGCCCCCTGTGTCCCTTCATCCCTGGCAATCCTGGCTTTCCAAATCCTGGAAGACCTGGGGATCCAGGCAAGCCTGCAGGTCCAGGGTGTCCCTTCGCTCCGGGGATGCCTGCTGCTCCTGGTGGTCCCATTGGCCCAGGCTTGCCAATGCCAGCTTCTCCGGGCTCTCCTGGGGGACCCTGGGGACCTGGGATACCAGCTGTTCCAGGTGCACCTGGTAAACCTCTGTCACCTTTCATCCCTGGCTGACCTGGAAGACCATTTTCGCCAGGCTTCCCTACCCCAGCAGGACCAGGGAGGCCCCGGGGTCCCTGTGGGCCTGGAAGACCCCTGCTACCTGGGCGGCCTGGAACGCCAAATCCATTTTCTCCTTTTGGTCCATTTATACCAGGGATACCTGGTTCTCCTTTCTCCCCAGGGAGGCCCCTCGGTCCTTGAGCTCCTGGAGGGCCTTGTGGTCCTGGTTTGCCAGGAACAGACAGTCCTGCAGGACCAGGAGTGCCGGGGGGTCCTTGTGGACCTCTTGCTCCTGGGAGCCCAACAGGTCCAGCTTCTCCTTTCTCACCATTTAGTCCTCTGTCTCCTGGCTTTCCTGGTAGACCTGGCATGCCTGGCTTTCCAACCGCAGAAAATCCAGGTGGTCCTGGGGGACCAGGGGGGCCTTGGGGGCCAGGACTTCCAAACCCTGGCTTTCCTGCAGGACCTGGTTGTCCTCTTGGTCCAATGGGACCTGGGGGACCAGGGGGTCCTTGTTCACCCCTTATCTGCACACCTGTGAGAGAGAGAAAAACAGGTCAACCAGGGCAGATGTAACAGATTTGCAGACTTGTAGCATGGTGGTGAAATGTGTGAAGGGTTAACTTAACTTGAACCTCATAGAAGTCAAGTTTCTAATACTGTGTTTGGTTACTGAGAACCTGACTTTCAGAGCAAAAGTGTCTCAGAGCTTTTACAAGTAACAAGTGCAAATTTGATGGAGTTGTGTTGTGAGCTATAAGGCCACTAGAATTTTATTTGGCTTCAATATATTTAGAGTCATCAGAGTTTAAAAGATGCTGTGCAAGTAGATGCAAGCTGTTGACGAAGGGGAAAAAAAACAAGGTAAACAATTTAGTGAGTCATCAGACTTACATCTTGATGATGAATGAAACTGGAGAAAGCTTCCTGCTTTTCTGTGAGATTTTTGTCTTTTTCTCTCTTGCTTTCAAAAGAGATCTCTGTTTTTTTTTGTAAACATGTGAATGTTATATTTTAAAATACTGTCTTAAAGATTTTTGTTCATCATAAAAATTTTACATGGTGGCAAGATCACAACTGATAATTCATCTTACTGCAGTCAGAATTCTGTCACTGTTTTGGTTTTTTTATAATACTTCATTTTCTTAGTTATAAAAACAGCAGGTGGAGCCACTTAACCAAATGTCACAAATCGAGATCTAAACAAACAAGCTTACTGTTTAGTTTTCTGTGCGCTTTGAGAGCTTGCAGCTTCATGTTGGAATTAGGATGCTGATTTGTGGGACGTTATAGACAAGATTAACATGGATATTGGGAGACTGCTTCAGTGGTTTGCAGCAACTGGCAGCATTATATGATTCATCATTTAGATGATGAATATTAATTTAAGAAATCATTTTAAAAATAAAAACAGGGATTTAGAAAGAACCTGAATTTTGTTTCTTATGATGCTAACATATTCTGTTTGATGCTTTTATAGAAATGATTGATAATTGATCAGCAACTGGATCAGCTAAAATGCACGTTTTGGTCTCTTACAAAGAGAGCAGTTTGTATGTGTGTGTATATATGAAAGTTTATGCACTGACTCTTCTACTGTCTCTTACATAATAAATTTCTTTTTCCAATCTGTGGTTAGTCTTGATGAACCAAAAATGAGAAGGAGGAAGAAAACTGTTCTTGTACACACTGTATTTTTTTAAAAAAAGAGATGTGCATATGAAATACACTTGATTTTGGTTTGAAACTGATCTGCAAGGTAGCTTTCTTCCTATATTGCCAGGGAAATTCTTCTTATCTACCAAGTGTAGAGAGTGCATTTTCCTTTTTGCTGATGTATGAAATCAGCACAAATGTGTATCTCATGACTTTGCACACCTTCCTATCTCATCTTCCTTAAAGCAAATGAAAGGTTGTTAAATGTCTATGATTTATTGACAAACTCTAAAATGTAAACACACATCCTTCTCAGCTGCAAAGGAGATTGGAATCTGTGAGTAACAGTCATAAGTCTAGTAAGTTTTGGTTATCTTACTTATATTGTTGGATTTCTTACTGCTGAACTCCCAGATTCGGTAGGGTGCAATTATAGATTGGTTTTCTTGTTATATAGGTTACATAAGATATGGCAAATTTTAAGAACTACATCCTATGAAAAAAATAATCTGGAAAAGGCTTAAGCCTGTCAGAATTAACATACCCTGCAGTAGAAGTGACATGTAAATGTTCTTTTCATGTGACACATTTTCTTCACCATAGATGAGAGAGCTGCTATCAGAGAAAACAGCTTACTCAGCTGGAGGGCTTGGAATTTATTACATAGGTTCTATCTATGGATAGAACTCCAAAACCTATCTGATCACATCAGAGAACACAGGCAGGTCAGATCAAGGCCTTAATACAAATACCTAAACAGGTGCCTAAGCTAATGCTGTTTCAGTTGTAAAGCATTAGGGGAAAATGCTTTTTCTCTAATTATTGTCTCTAATACAAACCCAAGTATTTATGTGGGTACTTTGGCAGGAGACAAAAGTGACCCCAGCCAGGTCTACTTTTTCATAACAATAACTCAAGTAACTATGTCCAGGCCTACCAACTGTATTTTGTTCTTCAGCAGTGAGAGTGAGTTTAATTTCTACAGAGGAGGGCAACATTCATTTTGTTCAGCTGTGTTTAAGTAACATGCAGTTACTGCACTTGATATTTTATTTTTTTTTCTTTTTGGTGGCAAATTGCATCAGACTTAGCTTCAAAGTGCTTCTCCTGCTTTTTACCATGTTTTAGATGCATCTTTCTATCGGTCCTAGGTTCACCAGGTGGTAGGTGCTGCCTTTTTTGCGTAAGATGCTAAGGGCTTTGTCAGTGTTCATGTTATAGAGATTTTCTGTGAGGACCTATGTTGTTTAAAAGTTGTGCTGCTTTTAGATTAAAACGTCTGTTAATTGTGCTGTCTAGAGACTGGTAGTTCCTCTGGGGAAAGGACAGTTGAACACATTAATGAAATAGGATTTTTACCAGGAGAATTGAAGTAGTGGTTGGGTATTCTTTTATGTGTCTTGGAACATATGTTGATGGAAAACTGGGTTTACATTATCTGAGTACAAACCCTATTTATGTATTGAATTAAGTATGAAGACTTTAACATAACCTGCAATAATGGCTTATTTAAGCATTGCTGAACAGTCAGACTTAATTCAGTGATTATTTGCAACTAGGACTTTTTAAAGATTTCAAGCCAAAGAGCTACTGGTTTTAAAATTATGTCCTGGTAGTTTTAAAAAATGGTAACACTAAAGAAAGTATGTTCTGACTGGAGAGTTGTCAAGAAAAAGATTTGTAAAACTGTTAAAACAATTTTATCAAATTAAATGAGGCCATAATAGGTTTTGATTACCAACAGAAATTATATGATGTATACATGTTGTCCTGAGTAACCAGTTTGGGCCTAGACTGAAATTTTAGTTCCAGGCTGCTTTTTGACAAATTTGCACAAAACCCCCAGAGAATTTATTGGTAACTAAATCTCATAAGCCAATGTTTGGTTATTAAATAGGAAAAGTAAGTAATGATGAAAAGCTTGCCATATGCTACTTGAGCTGCTTCCATAAGGAAGAACTCACTCGACAATAGTTACAATTTGGTTCTGTAGTCTCCTATTTTATTCTCCTATGATTATCTCAGACTAGAAATTGTTATCTAACAGTCTGCCCTCTTTAAACTCTTCTAAAAACCCTCTATAGGATGCTTGATTTCAAGACTGAGGAATAGCAGTGGTTTTCCAGTCCTTTATTTTGATGATTGTTCCCCAAACGAAGATTTGTCAATCAGTTTTGAATGACTGGAGACTGGACTCACAGCTCTGTAAAACTGTAGGCTGTTCCTGCTTTTGAGGTCTAGTATATAGTCTTCACTGCCTTCCTAAACGGACATCGTTTTACACCTCTCACATGTTGATATCATGATTCTCATTCTAAATATGAAGTTTCACGCACATTAGGTTCTGTGCAGTATATAAAGTGAAAACTTAGTTCAGGACAATTCATCTTCCCCTTTCACCCCAATTTCTGTCTATGCTGCTCCTTCCTTAATTTGCTGCTGGTATTCCCCTTTCCTGATATTTTCTATAGAGGTGAAAAAACAAACACTTTGAGAAGTGAGTGAAGTATGTTAGAGGATAACCAAGTAAATACTGTACTTCACTTTAAAAATAAAAAAAATATGTAAATGATTCTGAATAAAGTCATGGAAGAACACTGTGAGAAGTTTAATGAGGGGAGAGGAAGGTAATACAACTTTTACTCAGTGGGAATGCTAGTTAGTAAGTCTTCAGATACATGGCACATAAACAGCTACCCTAAATTCAATCTGAGAGGGCTGGTATGATTTCTGAAAGTCCTCATGCTTCAGACAAGGGATTAAACAGTTGACAGTGTTTTGGTACAGCCCAGAAGAACATTTTGGGGGGGTGATTTTTCCAGCCATGCTGCTTTCACTTGACTCTTACTGCAGAGCGTTCTTGGAGCATGCGGGATGGAGTTAGTTGGGGTGAGACCAGGGCTGCATCTTTGAACTTGATGTATGCTGCTCATGAGCATCCAATCCATAGGATCAGTCTATAGCTATTCTGAAACAAAACCTCCTAAATGAAGGTAATGTGGATGTCATGTCCTAAGCAGCAACTATTCTGGTCTCCAGATCTGCTTCTGTTGTGCTACCTTATTGTCTAATGCAGATTTAGTGTAAAATGTCCTTTTTCTGGTGAAGAGAAGCTTATCTGCAAATCCTCTATTGAGCCCTCATTCAGTTTCCTCATTTCTGCCCAAGTATGATTATTACAACTAAAAGTAGGTGGAGTACAGCAAACGTGAAAGCTATTCTGAATAGCCTGTTGATCCCTGAAAGAAAAGAATGTTGTTCTGGGGAGGGGTGGGGGGAGGAGGGGGTAGTGTGGGATGTTTACAGTGAAGATTCAGTTCTCTTAATTTTAGTGATGATTCTTTTGAATAGAGACAATCCATGAAATAAATATATCAAGAAAATAAAACCAGTACCTAGGAAGTCAGAAGTTTTGATTTCAAGTTTTTAAAAAAGGCTTTGGCCTAAGCATGGAAAAATAAACCAGAACTCAAATGGTTTCAAATTCTAAGTATAGCCATTCATTTGACTTACAAGGACAGAGAGGATATCCAGAAATAAGGTGTCACAATGTATAACACTGCAATTATATCTTGCCATTAAGACTGATTTATGAAATAGAGAGGACTTTTATAATAAAGCTAGAATTGTTATATTACTGTGAGATTAGTCTGAAAAAGTACAAACTTAAATCACTCATGGAAAAACTAGGTAGAGGTTTATGTCACATTTTTATGACTATATATCAATTTATTTTGCCTTTCTAGACTTCAAGCAGGTCTTCAGTTGGCCATGTGTATCAGATACATATTTAAATTCACTCCTAAGGTCTTTTTTGAGTAGAGATGACAAGAGTATGTAAAAGTTCTTTCTGAATATTGTAGATGACAGGCCTATTGTTAAATTTGAGGATAATTTGCATGTTGTACATAATTATGTACACAATCATGTATTTTTCCCACTGCTGAAGATCAAGGCTGTAGCTCTGATTTTTTTCTGCTCTATATGCCTTTAGTGATTGTGTAAAAAAAAATTTCTGTGACAAGCGTGCATCTTTGTCAATAAGAGGCAACTACCTGAGCCACTACCAGTTCTTTCTGCAGTGATGACATTATTTTAATAAACCTAAACTGTTAGTGCAAATTGAATACCAATAGTATAAGCAAAGGGCCTTCATTCATATATTGACCCACTAGACATAACTATGTTACTTTATTATAAAAAAATAGCAAACTTACCTTGACTCTTTACATTGAATGGTAGAAAATGTGGTCCCTTGATGCTGGATTGTTTCTGATATCTCTCAGAAAAATATCCATCACTGCCATGGACAATGTTCAGACAAAACAGCAGCAGTAAGGATATTTGTAAATGCATGTTTCCAAATCTGTTCTGTGTTAGAAAAGGAAGAAAAAGTTTTTAATAATGAAAAGCTGTTCAGTTCTGTTTCTTAACTTTAGAGTTTTCTTAAAGTATTAGTGTTAAAAGTAACATTGTTTTGTACTTCTTCCTGTTTACACTAGTTGTGAAAAATGTTTTAAGAAAAAGACAATCAGTGTTGCTGTCACTTTGAATGATAGAACTCTTGTATAGATAGGTTATAGGTAATGGTCTCACTCAGAAAAAGAATCCTTTTAAATAGATGCCAGCAAATCACGGTCTTCAGAAACAGTGGTTATTTTCCTAGTTATACTAGGGCTCCAAAAGTAAATTCAGGAATTGCATATATCTAAATTCCTGAAATGAAGTTTTCAGTGGAAATACATAGGTACTGTACCACGACCTTATTGCCTCTGTCTGATGCTATAGCAAATGAAGCATGAAGTCCTGGCTCCTTCAGCATCACAGTGGCAAAAAAATCTCACATTGCCTTGCATGAAACCAGGCTTTATCTGAAGCCTTTCAAATAGCCCCAGTGGCAGTAAGGATGCTGTCACAGGCCCTTAAAATATCAACCCCCTTCCCTCCCCAGCCAAAAAGCATGTATCCTGTAGAAGTTATGTTGAAAACTAAATAGAATGAAATGAAATCATAACATACCAAAATGTTGTGAAGCTCCAATGCAGAGTGGTAGAGCAGTGAATCCTCCTCTATTGAGGAGTTCTTCTGCCACTGGTGAGTGAGCAGAAGCTGATGATTTCAAGTGTCACCCTTGAGTATTTATACGATTTTCCCCCTAGTTGGGTGACTGCTGAGCATAAGCTCCTCCCCAAAAATCAGTAAGCAGTAATTATCTGTGTGTATATGTGTGTTTTTTAGGGGTGGGGGTAGTTATTTTGGGCAGTCATCCTAGATCCTGTTAATTTTTTTTTTTTTTTTCTTCCCTTGCATTTCTTATTGTTGATGAAATTGTATTGCTCACAGCTTGTATTTTCTAAAATTTTATGGCCCCTCTGTCTTTAAAACTGAGAAGGGTAACATTGGAAAAAAATCATGAACTTGTAAGTAAGGTTGGTAATTAAGTCCTTCATTTGGATTTCTCTGCAAATGCTTTAAGGAAAGAACTATACATTTTGACCTTTGGTGAGCTGTTACTTTCAGGAGTAACCCCACTACAGTCTGTAGAGACTACCTATGTGAGTAATTGTTCATTGGGACATGAGTGGCGAACTTAAAATCAATTAAAATGTTAATAAGAGAGTTGTGCAAGAACCTGAAGATTACTTTTAAGCAGTTATTATTTTAGGAGATTATCTTCACGCTGTATTTCTACACTTCTGGTTTTATGCTGAAGGTACAGTACTACGCATATGATGTATTCTGGAAGTAATGTTTCTGTATTATGGATTCTTGGAATGCAATCTTGCCTTATACAATGAGAACTTTGTCTAGTTGTATCAAATATATTGAAATCCATACTGCTTAAATTTGGAAGTGTTATACAGGTTGAAGTTTGGGGCTGATAGAGCTTTTTTGAGCTTTTCTTGCAGTCAGAAATTAACTTTTTTTAATGCTTGTTCAATTAAATGCAGTTATTGCTGTACTTTTACTAGAGGCATGTTTTTCCTATTAAATTATTTCAGTTTAGTAAATTTAAACTATTGCTGTTTTACTGTTGATGGGTCAAACTTGATTACAGTTTATCTCTTTTTTTTTTTTTTTTTTTTTCTTTCAGACTATAAACTGGTTTTAGCAAATGAAGAAAGGTTGTTAAACCGGTCTTGCTTAATAGACTGTATCCACACATTGTAATTTCTTTTTTTTAATAAATAATGGAATCTCGCAGTGTTTCAGCATCACTTTGATTAGTATTCAGTATTAAATAGGCAGTAACTTTCAGTCCTTGAATTGTTTGGGACTCTTGAAACATTGAAGATCAAAGGGCAAAATAAGAGAGAAGAAACAAACCCTTCTCATTTAGGATGACACTGTAGAAGTAATTATATGGTGCACTCCACTTTTATCAAACATTCTCAGCAAAAATACCTACATATAAATTATCTGTGTATTGAAATTCCTTTGCTAATTGAAGACTAATTTGGCATTGTTATAAGGTGTTTGGTCTTGTAGGAGTTAGATCTTTGAATGTGTTTCAAATTCATTTCCCTTGCACCAAAGATTAGAGGAAAAACAAAAGATAAATGATATGTGTTGCTACTAAAGGAAGCTGAGCATGTACTACAAGTTACTCCCCCGATGAAGTGAGCATGTATTTCTTTTTCAAGTTAGTTTATGCCATTTGTGGAAGCTGTCTGGGGAGCCTTTTGGTGAAGTACAAGCAGTCTCTATGCAGAAGAACATGTATGCACCCATATCCTAATACCAATTGTTGAAATACTGTAATCAGGCAAGAGTACTACCATGTTATGTTATAGGAATACTAATAAACACTGTGCGTTACTGTGAGTTCTCATGCATGGTAGGTACAGAAGGGACACCTGTTACCCTTCCGGCCAAAAGACTGAGCTGCTGGCCCTGAACTGCGCAGCTATCCTGTAGAATGACAGGTTAACGTGGGCTGAATTTTACCTGCTTTGTGTCTTTGTTTAATTCCACACTGTTCAAGTGACAACTTTTTTGGCTTTTATGTATTATGGCAAATATCCTAGAACACAAGTTACTGTACTGAAAGAGACCAGTGGACCATCAAGTCTATTCTGCTTACAATTGTGATAATACCTTTGCTTACTAGAGGGCTGTATTAATGTTGAGAGTTAGACTGCTGCAATAATTTATTTAATGTATTGTTGAATAGTTCTTCTGTTCTTCTTCCTAGCCATCTTCTAAACAACATCATGTTCCATTTTTGTAAATAAACCATTTCCACTGCAGGGGTCTTCAGACTGAAGCCTGCTTTCTCCATTAAGCTTGCATGCCTGATCTGCTCACTGGTTTTCAGAGAATGTTTTCTTGTCTGAGATGGCATTTCTACTCTCCATATGTGCATTCAGCTCCTTTTAATCTTTTGGAGAAGGAAGCTTTGTCCTCAAGTTGTTTTTGTAACTTCTTAAGGTGCTTCATTTAAAAATTAGTATCTATAAATTCAAATGGGAATCCAGTCATCCACTTTTGACAGAGGCAGCAAATATATGGGCATAGAGTTTATTTCCTCCTTGAAGAAATGCAACTCCAGCCCCTTTTTTTGGTTCACATAAATCTAAAAATAGCTTTTGATTTTTAAAACATTTAAATATACAGCCCTCAGTGGGAACTGTGGTTGTTGCTAATTTGACAATATTTGTTTAAGAAAGTTAAGAACAGCAGGCAACAGTTTAATGCACACAGTTTCATGCTAATTTGAAGCCTAATTCATAAATACCCCCAAAGCAGGCACACTTATGTTACAAAAGCACCAATAATGTACACTGATATTTGCCCAGCAGCCTCACTTCCTGCCTTGGCTCCTTCTGGCAGGAAGGTGAATAATCTCTGTGTGTGCCTCTGTAAAAATAGGGAGGACTGTGGGGTCAAAAGGTATATACAGGCAAACCCGTTGTCCTTGTGCTTAACTTGAGCTCCACCCTATTGTGCTATCTTATGTTACTTCTTTGGTTTGAGGTTTTGTTTTTTGTGGGTATGGGAAATTGAGGTAGAATTGGAGTTCACTGCCTTTGTATGTTTTTCCTGTTGCTGTGGATATTTCTTATTGGCAGAGCACTGACACGCATTTAGCTCTAAGCATGCTTAAGAAAGGTGGGCTTTGGTATATATTTGCATGTGCTGAAATACAGGCAGTAGACATACTTGTGCATACCTATTTATGGTAACAGCACATTTTAAACAAGAAAGGTTATTTGCATACCTGTTTTCAAATTATAGACATTCAGATGCTTATGTATTTAGAAAGTGGTCTTTGATTACAAATGAATGTGTCTTTGCTCCCTCCTGCTTCCCTGTCCCATTAGCCTAATGGTCAGGGATAATTGATCCATTGTACCACTCCAGAACTTGCTCTTTAGTTATGTATTGGCTGCTTCTTCCCATGTAAAGGTAGCCATGGTAGATGTTATGGAGATGTAATAGCTTAAGTCCTAATCTTAACTGCAATAAAAAGACTCAAAATAGAGTTTGTGTGGACCATATGAAGTAGGTACTGGAATCAGAGAGTCTCCAACGCCTTTCATAGCAGCCTTCAGTGCTTCACCGTATTTTCTGACCATTGAGTCTGTTGTTGAATGTTGTTGGAAAGCATGCACTTGCACATGCTTTTCAAAACCCCCTGTTCCTTCTGTGTCTTACTCCCACAGAGTCAGTGAAAACGCATGCATAATTAACATAGAAGTGACACCATCATTTGGGAAATGGGAACTGACTTTCATCACAATTCTGCAAATTACTTACAAAGTGACTTGAAAGAGTCCCACAGTAAGCAACTGCTTACAAGGAAGAAGCGTGGAACATCTTATTCAGGCTAAAATTGCAATAGAACAAGCAACCACTCAGTGTCACACACCCCATCCCCACCTTCATCCCCCCCAAAAAAAAAGGAAAGAAAAGCAAAACTCAGAGAAAAGTTGGGCTAGGTCCTTGATGTACTTTGAAATGGCTAAATATGTTCCTGATGCTGAAGATTTTCAGTGTAAATATGCCTAAACTTACTGTTTCGACTTAGAATATGCAGTCTTGATTTTTGCACCAAGCACAAACTATGAGCTCAGTCTCAAAGAACTCAACAGTTCTCTGGAAGTAATAATTCACAGCTTTAACTCAGAATTTGTCTCAGTTTTAGTAATTGTTTTTTAGTCTTAATTCTGAATTTTTTTGGTAGTTTATACTAAATGTTAAAATATAGTACCCAAGGAACCCGGAGGGGCTTGTTTACTCCTTTTCTTTGGCTAGGTAATCTCTGCTGTAAAGAAAGAGGCAATAATGTGTTGGTAGGAGATCTTTCCTGTAGTTTAAAAAGTAGTCTGAAAAATTGGGAGTAACTTTTTATTGATGACATAAAACCCGAACACTGTTAAGAGGACACATTTTGCTGCTTCTGGCTCAGTATTTGTGACTAGTGCTTTCTGATGTTGTCAGTTCCAGTTTTGTTAGCTGCCTGAAGTAAACTTTGAAGACTCTACCCTACTCTGTGAGAAGCTTTCCTCTATTAACGTGCTTATACCCAAAACTCGTGGTAGCTACCATTTTGTGAAGGAGTCCGATAGCTTGTAGCACCATGTCTGGTGAAGAAACTCTCTGGTCTTCAATTTTGAGTTCTCAGAGAAAGGCGCTTAGGAATTTCTAAGAGGAGTTTGAAAGCCTGCCATGAAATTAAAGGGGTAATTGGATTTCCTAGTTTGTGGTGCGCTTTATGACATGCTGGAAGCTCCTAAATCATCTCATACTGCATGTTATAAAACTGCCCTCTTTCCTTTTTTGTCACACAATGATGAAGAGTGTCTGCATGTTCCTGTGATAGCAGCCAGGTAAGACTTCAATGGGAGTGCAGAGGAACAAAGTGTTCCACTGTACCTTAATGGGGAAAGCTAATACAGAGGTTTTTTAGCTTCGTACTGCAAATTCAATGGCTGGGGGAAATCTGAGGGGTTTTTGTTTATTTTTGTTGTTGTTTCCTTCTTTTGTAATTATTGTTACTTTGTATTTCATGGAGGGTATTTTCTGTTCCAACACTAGCCACTTGGACTGCATCTGACTGGAAAATGTGTTGGTGAAGAAAATATTTACTTTGCTAATTGCAAAATAAAAAAGTTTTCTTTTGAGTTTCAGAATGCGTGTTGTCTTTTGTAATTAATAGAGGCTTGTTGAGGTAATATGCAGGGCTGTGCAGTCCTATCTATATTCCTGTTTTGAGATAACAGTAAAGAATTCTCTCTTTAAACAAACCAAAAGAAACTGTGTTACTCCTACAGTCCCATACTAGTCTTTTTATAAAGTCCTTATACTTTTAATACTTGTAATTGTGGTTGAATAAATGTCCTACTTTCAAGTAGCAATGGAAAGACGGTCTGTATTTATTCTGGCACTGAAAAACTGACTGGTCACCAGTTTGTTCTGTTCAGCTCAGGTAACTGTTGATTACAAGAGCTCTATTTAGTATAGCAGTGTATTTGAACAGATGACACCCAGTTAAATATTTATAATTGTATTCTGACTGAATTAAATTGCAGAGACACTGAATAACCATGCTGAAACCTCAGTAAAAGATGTGTTCCACATAGGCTATAGAGAAAGCTTTGAGACTGACATGAATTTCTGACTATACATTCCTCAGAGTCAGATAGTATTCTTGATGAATGCTTTCTAACAATACTACATTGTCCGTGCCCCCATGTCATTATATTTGTATGAATATAAGATAATCTTCATCCATTTTAGATAATTTGTGGTATTAGAGTAAAAGATAACACCAGTACTTTTGTTTAGTAGGAGAGATGTTTTCCAGTACCACAGGTATGTTCCTGGCCTTATCTTACTCCTCCCTCATTTTTATTCCTCCTGCCCTTGCCTCTGAAAGTAAAACCAACAAATATTTTTCAAACAAATGCATTAATTTGAAACTCAGATGTGTAGCTTTAAATGAAAACTGATCAGTTTTCAAGATAGTGAAAATGCAAAGCTGTTTTTATCTATTGATACTCATCCTTTCTCCCACAAATGCTTTTCTGTGTAAATGTTTATATATTTAAGGCTTTGGATTTTCACTAGATCAATTTAAAAATGTAAACATGAAGGTGATGGCAGGACTTGTATCTTCCTGATGGAGGGAGCGAGCAGAAGTATCCAGTTAACTTTGTGTGCAATTTAGGAAAAAAATTTGCAAGGGACACTGAATAGCCTAAGCAAATATGAAAAACTGACTTTGGGTTTTGAGAAGGGGGTTCCACAAAACTGTTTGTGGAGCTGTTTAAACATAGCCAGGTAAAAAGGTTTCCAGTTCCTTCTGTCTGGAGATGCTCACTTTCAGCCTTCTGCCTTATGTTGACTGCACTCTCAGTTGTGTCAATACAATGCTTCATGAAGCTTTTCTGTAGGCTGAATTAGTAAGAATTTGATTTGGAATAAAATGTAATCGAACTTTCCTGAGAGTGATGGAAGGAGGGAGGTTTGTTTTCCATAGGTCCAGATCATTTCACAGGATATGTTAAAATGATTTTTAAACACCTGAAATATATAATTAGTCTTTAAAGATTACGGCAAATGTTCTTTATTTTTTAGTAAGCTCCTGATGTTCTTGTTTAAAAACCTGATATATCACGGTAAAGAGAGCATTCACATAAAAACATAAAAATATGAAATACTCATATTTTCTTTGGGAGGAGTACTTCTTTATTTTCTTAATTCATGCTCTATTTTTCTCTGATTTTGATTACATTATTTAGTATCTTGTTCTATATCTGTGCCTGATGGACTCCAGTTTCTGTCAGACTCCTCTGGACCACAGTGAATAAAGTAGAAGCCTTGGTAAAAGAAGGATGGAAACTATTCCTACTTTCCCAAAGGTGAAAAAGTTCAAGCAGCTTCCTCAGGTATCCCCTAATTAGGGGAATCTTCCAAATAGTTTGTGAAAAATAGGTGTAAGTGAGCTGCTTTTTCAAGTGTCCCTACTGGAGCAGGTAGTCAGCCTGCTGAATAGCCTCATTCATTGACTTTACTACCTGCTGTGGTTTGGACAATTGGCACAGAGTTGTTTTTAAACTTTCATGTTTAAAAACAGGTGCCAAAGGGGGTGTGAGGGGAAATCCAGACTTCTACAGCCAGAACAAATAAAAGTTGTCTGAGTTCACTTTAAAAATAAGGGATTTGTTTGGATTTTTAACTCTGGCATTTTAAATATTGCTGTATTCTTCTAATTTATTTAAATTGAGACTTAGGAAAGTTCTGTTGGTGGGTGCATATAAACTTTCTATACTCTCTCCCTTATGCAAAATAAGCTTGACTCCATGGTGCCTAATCATTCCTCATGATTATTAATAGGGCTGGTTTTAGTTTCACTTAGCTGAGATTGGATTTTTACAAGCATTACATTGTCATAAAGGAGAGTCATAATTACCCACTTGTAATAAAGTGCTAATGAAGTGGCTACTTTTATTATTACAGAAAATGACAGGACTGCAAAGTTTTATAGGTGACACTTGCTGTATTACCTGGACTCAAATCCACAAGCTTCAATGTCTCCTGCGTTTCGTAAGAGAAGTGTGATAGGATTATTTTTTAAAAGTACTTTAACCAGTAGGCTCTCATGTTCAAAGATTTGAGGATTGAAAGTTATATAAAAGTGGTTCGTATGTGGAACAGGTAAATACTTCCCAGACTCCTGATACAAAAAATTATCCATACACCAGGGAAGGATAGGGACTCCTAAACTCATGACAGGCAACCTGACCAGACTGCCAGCTTGTTTCCAAAGGTGATACTTTCTGACCCTGCTGTTACTATGGTAAGTGGTGCAAAACTAAAACCAAAAAGTGACCTCCTGTTGGAGGTGATGTTAGCTGAATTCTGCAATCATTGATGGAGAGATGTAAACAATGATCTCCACGGAATTAATGCATAAGAGTCCGATTTATTTCTGCTGCATACAGAAGTAAAAAGTGGGTAACTTTCCAAGCAAAAATTAATTGCTTTGAGATTTTGAGTGTGTTACTCTTGGATTTAGGTTTGCAGGTTCCACTGGAGTTGTTAAACCTTTCTGGACATTCACGGTAAATTGACTGTACCTTTGACTTTGTCACAGCTAAAGAATGTAGCTATGAAAAGGTAATGGCTGCTTGGATTGTAGGTGGTTAAAGTGCTGTAATGTGAATATGTTTAAATCTCAATGAATTTACTAAAGATCAGAGAAGTGTAGGGACCTGAATCTACAAATGCCAGGTCCCCATCTGATTCCTTAACAAATGTGCCATTTGCTTCTGTGTGATCTGTAACCGATAGCCAGATTTTGTCCTTGAAAGAGTTTCTCTAGCAGTCACTCAGTTAGGGATATAGATAGAGTTTTGTTAAACATCTCATGGTCTATGAGCAAGGAGGAAACTGCTCTGTTCTCAGCAGCTGCTGTCAATGACATATGCTACAGCAGAAGACTGATAGCGGATTTGAAGGAAGATTTTTCTGAGATGCTGGTATTGCTGCAGGTCTGGAGTGGAAGAAGTCTTCCACCAATCTGCAATAACCAGGATAAAGAGTTAGGACCTTGAAATGAGGGTAGGAAAGAGAGTCTTATAGGAAATGGGATATGGAGGGAAAGGGTTATTTATCTGTGTAACGTAGTCCGGATTGTGATGTTAAGTCTGAATTTTATGGTTATCCCATGCAACATCTTGACAAATCTTGTAGAATCTGTGGGCTTCTTCAGTAACAAAAGATAAAAGGAAGGAAAACACTGCAACTCTCATCTGTTTTCTGATCAAACTTTCACAAAATGGGAAAAACATGAAATGGGAAAGAGCATTTCACCATACAAGGTGAATGGAAGCCCATGTAATGCCCAAATTCAAGCAAAATAAATGGTGTTTGGGTACAGCTAAGTTGGAAATTAAACCTCCTTAAATGTAGGTGCCTTAACCTGGGCCTGAACCCAGCCTTTCTGGCTTTATACAGGCTGTTGGACCATAGTGCTGGAAAGCTGAAACAGTTTTACTCAATTCAGCAGTCTGGCTGCAACCTCTGTTGAGCTGCTACAAAACCAGAGGGAAAGGCAGGGTAAATGCCTTCTGGTTAACTTGCACTGTGCTCCAAGCTGTTGTGGCAATGAGTCATCTCCATCTACTACTAGTTTGAGATTGTATATTCTTTGTTTGCGTTTTAGGCATGCTTATTTTGCTATATATTACACTGTTGTGACCGGGGTTTGAAACTTACTATAGTTTGAGTATGAAACTGTTTCACTTCATTTTATTCTCACTACTGAAAGTATTTAGTAGGTCTTTACAGCACTTGAAAGTCAACTTTTGAAAATTTTGCCAAAGGAATTAGTTTGAGCAAATTTCATCAGTTCTATGTTTCTGATTAGAGCTTTAAAATGGTACTTTTCTTAAATGTACTTTGCCTGGCTAGGGAATATATCTAATCATTGCAGATATAGCATTGAAGTATAAGGGAGTGGGAGCTGATCAAAATTTGCAGTGAATATCTAAGTGTCTTGAAGTTCTTTACAGATTCACCTCAGACATAAATGAAGAGGGGTGTAACTTAAGTGGCTATCTTCCCTTTTGGTCACTCACAAGCCGTAGGTTCCAGTTTGAGAGCTAGTATAACTACTTGTCCACAGAAGAAGAAAATATATGATGATTAGGAGGGCTTTTCAATATGTAGAAAATAAGGAAGCATGTATGCCAACCCCAAAGGTTCTGAGACAGCTTGCCATGTTATAAATTATTTTTCAACCAATAAAAGTGTGGAATCTGTAATGGTAGGGTTAAAATGAATGCTCTTACTTGATACGGAATCTACGTTTTGCTTGATACATTTCATTCATGCTAGTTTCATCACATCATGTATCATTAAATCTGGTAGACCCGGTTCAATCTTGCCTTATTGCCTGGCTTATTCCATTAGTATCTGGTTATCCAATTCTGTGCTAGAAACAAGGCTAAATTCTGGTTTTGTATTTGCAATTGCATTCTGTATGCTAGCTAATTTTTTTAAAGGTACTTCACATTTTTTGGATAACTGAGAAATGGACTTCAGTGTTAGATTTAGATACAGGAGAATCAAAAAGGATCCTTATATACGAAGATCCATCTGCAAATTCAGTAGAAGTTATAGGAATGAATTTTGGAATTTGGTTTTTGGATTGAAAGCCTTTCATTTGCCAGCTTGAAATATTTTTATATAAAGCTGAACATCTTTAAAGATTCTCCCTTTTTCAGGACCTAAACATAACACTGTTTGTCTGTTAAAACATTAGGTCACTGAGAATTCATGTTAGGTCATTCAAAGAGAGCTTATTGTTTCAGAAAATAGACCTCCTGTGTCTATAGACCTATGGTGGGATGTATTTTCTTACCTACATATTAGTAAGTAAGAGTAAAAGTAAAATTAACATTACTAGGATATTTTCCTTCTGGTTCCTTTTTATACCTGTCTAAATCCAGATCATTTCTGGTATGTCCTGTGTACATAAATTGTATTGGTTTTGAGAGCTGGGTTCCACCTTGGGCTGTGCTGATGACCGCAGGATGTTTATGTGAACTATGCTAAGTTTTTGGCAGACTTCTCCTGCTGAGGTCTTCATGCAGTACTCTGTCCCTGAGACACTCATGTCATTTAGGACAGGTTTTTTTGTTTGTTTGTGCACCAATAGTTTGCAGGTACTTTAAGGGAAAATATATTTAGGCTAGACATGTGGGGAGTGTCAACACTGCTGTGAGAGCTGGCAGGAGCATGAGCAGAATTTCTTTAATATGTGAAATAAAATCTTCAGACAACCCTGAAAAAACCTGTTTAATAATAGTATAGGATAACTTTAATACTTTTTCCAGTTTCTAGGGCTCAAAAATGCCAAATAAAGATAAGACAAACTTTTGCATTGACAAAGGAAGATCTATTTTACAAACTTAATGAGGGTAATGGACGTGGTTTTGTCATGTTCTTTCTAAACCTGCTTTGGGAGTAAACTTCTACTGGATCACCTTTTAGAAGCAGAGAAAGACCTTGAAAAACCTAAAGATTTGTATTCTGTAATAAAACAATCTGTAGTTTCTAGAGAATTTGATGAGAAACTGTCACAGTGATATTACCTATGAATCTCTCACTTGGGGCTAATGGGAACTCAGGGTCTTGGTCTTTTTAAAATAAAAAGTCAGAAACAATCATTAGAGATAAAGTATCAGAATACCTATTTAGGTTATGAGTTGACTTCTGCAGCTTCAAGAGTAGGGATTAAGTTAACATTTCAGTATTTTAAACTCTCCTTCTCTTGAAGGATAGCACAGGCCACACTACCATCTGGCTGTTCTGATGGAAAACTGCCTCAGGCTGTTTGTTCAAAGCCCCCCCGGAGAAGCCTCTCTTCTGAATTGTTAACATACTGTCCTTGGTGTCCTTTCCTATGTTACCTGAAGGACCAGTATGACATGTTAGACACATAGATGCACATGTAGTTTTGTGTCTAATAGCTGTAGGCAGTTATTTTGAATACGTACATGTATACAACTGCTAAAAAAGTGGTTAAGACTATATTTTGTGTTTAGAGTTATTTTATGGTCTGCATCTAAAATGTCTATGGAAATGAGACATTTTTTGTCCTCAGTTATATTTATGTTCAGGAAAGGACTGTAGGGCTCTTCAGGTCTCAACAACCAACTTAGTACCAAGGATTTATGGCATCTATTTAAATTTAAGATGACTGCACAGTGGCATGTGAGGTAGAATATTCCTTTTTTGACAGTGGGGTCTAGACTGGTTTATGCAAACGTGAATCAGGCCTCTGATGTTTTTTAAAGGGTATGTATGGCTCAAATCTGTATTAAGTAGAAAATAATTTTTTTAACAGAGTCTAAGAACATAGTTCTGAGTTTCTGCAGTCAAGTTTATAGCCCATCAAAGCTTTACCAGCTCCTTGTACCCCTACAGCACAGCACTTCTGCATTTATGCCATGTGCCTAAAAGGCACATGAGAAGCATCTCAAACTTGTGTTTTTGTTCTTGGAGGACAAAGCAGCTGCAATTATATTCTGCACAGTCTGTTTCTTTTGGAGGGTGGTCCATTAAGAAGCTAAGTAGGTGTGAGGTCTCAGGCTGAACATATAAATAGACTCTTTGGAGAATTTAGCTGCCAAACGCTAATAAGTTTTTATTGTACAAATGAAATCTGAAATGTATAATAATTATATAGAATTTCATGGCAGTGGCAAAAATGGATATTTTGCACATTACACCAATATGTGACAAATTCCAAACCTATGGAAAGAATGGAGGTCTTGAAGCTGTTTTGCAAGATGGATGTACAGAATGAGGGTAGAGACTTTTTTCTCAATATTTTTATTAAAGAATGGACAAACAGTTTTAAACAGATCTTTCTGAAAAAGCAAAAGCCTGAGGTATAAGAAATTGGAGTTGGAATGGTGAAAATTTGACCATGTCTTAATTGTCTGAAATCCTAATCTTGAGGAAGCATCACACTTCCCACTAGAGACTGAAGCAAACCACATTATAACATCAGGTAATTATTTTAATGGTTAAACTCTTTTCTCTTATGCTTTTACAATTTATTACATCATTTTTTTGTTTTGAGAAAAACTACTTTCACAATCTTTTCATTATTAATACTATTAAAGACATAATAATATGATTAAAAGCTGTTTAATCTACAAAAACTGGTGTGGAAAATGCTGTGTATTAAGACTAAATTACTATGAATTAAAATGAAATCTTCACAAGAAAAAAAAGCCAAGAATACAAATGTTTCCTATGTGCCCTTTATAACTATCATTTAAAGCATGATCACTTGTTATCTCTGCATTCTCTCTCCTTATTGACATTTGCCTTCCTTTGAGAACCTCTTGCCAAACAGTTCCTAAGAGTAAGAAACTAGTGCTTTGGAAAAGTTTAAGTTCACAAGTACCAGCTTCAGACTTGCCATCTCTTCCCAATGGAATTTCTTCTCTTTTTTCATCCCAATCATTTACAAGGTTTGTGTCTGGAGAACCTTTTAAAGATAAGTATTACAATGTTCCTGGCTCTCTTTAAAGAACTGTGTTTTTTACTTTTGAAGTATAAAAAACAACGACAAAGTTGGTAAAACCTGGGGTTTTTTAAGTCTGTTTTCCCAAGGTCTGGCATTTGTTTTCTTCGGTCTAGTACAGAGTGTTTGCTCTGAATTATAGTTGTTGTCCTTCAATATGAGGACTTAGAAATCCTTTCTATATTCACTATATTTTGGAGCTGATTAATTTGGTATCCTCTTATGTATGTCAAAATAACCTGTAGAAAAGACTATAAATATGGTTAGGAATATCAATATATCTTTTGGGGTGCATCGCTTTGGAGGGTGGGGTTGTAAGATGCTTTTCTTTTGGAAACTGGTTGGTCATTGCAGTATGTAAGTACAGAGAGGATTAGTTTTAAAGCTCTGCACATGTGTAGGTGATCACTCTTTAGCTTCACCTTTCAAAATAATCAGAACATAACAGCCTTTCTTCTGTAGTTATTTGTTGGGGGTTTTTTTGTTTATTTTGTTTTTTTATTTGTTTGAGTGTTTTCGGTTTTTTCCCTGCCCTTTGTTTCCTCCTGGATACTGTAGTTAGGCAGGTATTAAGGATTTTCATGATTATATGGACCTTCAGCTTTTCTTAGTGCCCTTGTGCCAGGAATCGTGGATGTCAATGGCGCATATATATATCCACTACTGTTTCAATGGCAGCAGCTAAAATGGTAAATAAAGTACAGAACATTGTATATCAGTGAGCTTGGTTCATACTGTAGTCTCTTAGTCCATAGATCCAATGCTGTCCAAAGAGGTTTGACCTTGCTGCCTGCATACTGTGCACTTTAAAGTCATGGTGCTCATGTGCAGTAAACACAATGCTTTCAGGGAGTTTTGTTTCATAGGTAACCTGAAGTGTAGATCGTCTCTCAGAGGCCTCAGGATTACTGTGTGTCATGTTCGTCTGGGAAGCCTGAGTTGTCAGACAGGATCAGTAATTTGGAAAATTAAGGATATGTTTTATCTCCCCTTCCAGTCAGGAAGGAATCAGTGTCATGGGGCCAGGGTACAGCAGAATGGGAGTTGCACCAAGAGCGGGAGTCATGGCTGATCAGCAATAAATGGTAGAAGCAGAAGAGAAGTGAGAAAGAAAATCTACTCTAGTTCAGTCATGTTATGAGAAGGTAAGAAAAGAGGACATGCTGAAAATTTTTAGCTCCATGCTCATAAAAATACTCACTGTAGGCCTTAATTTCTCGAAGCATTGAAGTTCTTAATTCTGAAAACAAAGTGAGGATTAGTTGCTACAGGAAAATGTAACACTGAAAGGGATTTGAGTGGGAGTGACTATTGCGGAGTGCTGCCTCCAATCAGTAGAACTGATCCCTTTGAAAACTGCTGCCTTGTTAGGCACCACACATTTTCACTTAAGTTTTGTAGGTACTTGAAGTACTCAGAAAATTACTTCCATTTAGGCAGTGAGAAGACATTGAGCCCATGCCCCAAATAGACTCAATCCTAAATGATGGAGGCAGTTTCATGCTCTGAATACCACTTTTATAGAGGCAATTGATTGCTGTCCTTCAGCCTCAGGTGAGGCTGGAGATAAGATTCCAGATGCATGCCTTTCTCCAGGTGGCTGACCGAGGCATTCTGCCACTCAATATACTGACAGTTATAAATCCATCCTTAAAGGTGTCACTTTATACCTTGTTCAGTGAACTGCAGTACTGAACGCTCTGTAATGCCTGCATCACTCTTTGCATATGGCCCTTAGTGTCCACTGATGATGAATGGCATCAGCTCCCTGTTGGACAGAACCACCCAAAAGGGCTAAATCATGGTGGGTGCTGTCCACATTTTAGTCAAAACTCCCTAAAATGCAGTTGTAAGTACAGTCACTGATGGAGGAGGGTGAGATCATACAGCTGACCACATTTGTATTATGGTTCCTATTTAGAACAGTTAGGCAGTGAAAGATGGAGGGAGTTAATTTTATTTCTTTGGACATCAGTGTTATGTTCTTTCCGACCGTTCCCTCAGCATCTGCTTATGGCAACTGTTTGAGACAGGATAGTAGAATAGGCAGATGTTATGATTCAACCCATTTTGGTCACTTCTGAATTCTTAGTGTTATCTCATTCCCCAGGATGTTTGACTAATTCCCATGCTATGGATCAAACTGGACTGGAGGCAACTGTTCTATTCAGTTTCTGCTGAAGATGGATCACTGCTGAAAACCTTGAAAGATTCAGGGAGCCAGAAAATTTTTGCATAACATCTTGTTTGCACTGCAAACTTTAGTCTTGCTGCAAAGTGTGAGATCTTTTTTCAGGAGGGTTTTGTTATGTGAAGTAATTTAAATGGCACTTAATAAGTATATAAACTTATGTGCTGTCATATCTGTGATCCATGCTGATTCTCCACCTGTTGGTTTCAGGTGCATAGAGGGACACACTGCAGCAGCAGAACATTCTGATATGGAATTACAGAATCTGATAGAATCATACAACCATAGAACAGACCAGCTTTGAAGGGACCTCAAAAGATCATCTGATCCATCCTTTAGTGGGAAAGGGAGCCTAGATGAGATTACCTAGCACCCTGTCCAGTTGCGTCTTGAAAACCTCTAGTGAGGGTGACACTACCATGTCCCTGGGGAGGTTGTTCCAATGAATGATTATTCTCACTGTAAGGATTTCTTTTTAAAGTTGATATGAATAATATGAATATACTTTACAGCAGCAAAGGATTTTGTTGATTTGTTTTGCTGTGTAGTTGGTTGGGGCTTTTTTTTTTTAGTGGAATATAATTAATATTAAAATAATACATTTTAAGAATAACCTCTCTTTCCTTTTCCACTACTCTACTGCTAATTTTTTTCTTACCCTGTCAGTTCTTGAAAGTTGCTTTTCAGAGTTTGCAAAAGGCAAAATGGCAAACTGCAATGAAACAACAAAGGTAACCTGCTTTGCTTTCAGGCTGTCCTCTTTCCAACAGCACATCAGAATGTGTTTTCACTCCCATTAGAGCGGCAGGATTTCTTCTCTTGAAGACTGTCTCAGCTGATGGAAGTGGTGTAAATGGAGAATGCAGTTACGTTTTAACTAGAAATATGAATGCTGCATGCCTAAAACATGCAAGCAATACATTTCAGAAGTGAAGGCTTATCTCTTTCAGTGATTATTCCTATGCATTTCTTTCCATCTTCCATACCTTTGGCTTTGCTGTCTGCTTCTCTGTGTACTTGATGCTTCCTTGTACTGTTTACTATGTTCTATCTATGCCATTCAGCATGGCATGGATGGAAGAATGTGTTGCCACTCCTTATATCAGCTCTTGATACTCTTGCATTTCAAGCAGGGCTTCCTTGGAGCCAAGCAGCATGAGTAGGGTGAGAGTCATTTTTTTGAAAAGTGAGGCCCAGACAGAGAAGGAAATACATTTTTGAAGTTGGCTAGAATAGAGGCTTTAGATAGCAAGAAACTGCTGCATTGTACACTGTACTTTATTCTTGCTGCAAACTGTCTGACCATATTGACATAGAATCATTGCTTTTAAATAGAATTTAACTAGCACATAGCTGAGGTCATATTTTACATCTCTTCAAAAATAGTATATCTAAAACTCAATATTTAGTTATCATTAGGCCACCAAAGATGCTGCTCTGTCCATTGACTCACTTTAAAATATGTTTCCATAAAAATGCAACCTGAGATAAAAGCCAACAATCCTGAAACTTCAGAAGGAACCACGATCTACTCTAGGTGAAAGTTTTGGATTTTCTAATTTTTTATTGTTATATTTTTATTATAATTTCTGTCCTGCTGTCTTAAGAAGCATGTCTTGTCTTAAATAGCATCTTTCCGGTTAAGCAGAACTGAAGACCATCTGAGTTTGAGTGCTAGCCTGGATGTACTGGATAAAAATTAAGTTTTAAATTTCTCACTCATTTTGCTTGTATACACACAAAAAGAAAAACTTGCTTCTTGGCTTTTAACTCTGAGAAGCTGCAGAGTGACTCAGGCTTGTGATGAAAAGTTTCTGCTGTGATGACAGCCCAAGAATGCTGTCTGCTGGATCAGGTCAGCTTTGGAATTCAGGGCGCTTCTCTTTTTATGTCTGTGAACTTGACAGGAGCTCTTCCAAAAGGAAACAAACCGGATATTTTTATGATATGCCACTCATTCCGGGTTTCTTCTTGCAGTAGCTCAGTCACTTGTTTTCTTCAATTTTATTTAAACACAGTGAGACTGAAGAGCCTTCTTGCTATCTGAGAAATCACCACCAGGTTTCCCAGTAATTCTCGAGTTTTGACATGTGTCTCCAGCTTATTCGTCCTTGAGCAAAACATACTTATAAATATTTTCAGTGGCTAGAGCCAGACTGGGTCATTACAATAATTCATTCTGACTGTCATAACAGAAGACAAAGAAGCTTGCCCAGTAGTTTCTGTTTCTGCCAAAGCATATCTTTAAGGACATAACATCCTAGCCTTTATTTAGCTGTGCGTTACTCTGGTTGCTTCACACACTGCTTCTGATTCTCAGGAGGAGAATTCCTACTTCAGACCACACAGGGGAGCTCCGTTTAGATGATTTGTTATCACATCTTTCAAATGTTTGCCAGGAGCTTTTTTTTTGCTTGTGAATACTGCATTACAGTACTGTACAATACTATTTTATTATGCAAGGAGAACTGAACTTTGTAAAACTATCTGGTATTGTTTTGATTTGGAAGAATTTACGCATCAGGAACCATCATAGATGGCTACATCATCACACTCAATCTGTCCTATATCTCCAAGGAACTTGATTTTGATTAGTTTAAGTATTTTGAGAATATTTTCTCTCTCTCAAATACTGCTTTAAAAATTAGTACAGTGGTTCCATTTTCATATTATCTTTTTCTTTTGATCAGATTTTTATCCTGTCTTACTGCTTGTTTAGCTATGATATATATTCTTTTTGGATACAGCACATGTGTTACTATTAAAATATGCTTGTATATATCTGCATATACTGTATGTAAGTATACAAATTGGACAATGAACTTGCACAAATAAATTTTACAAATATGCTTTTTTATAAAAGACATCTTTTGTGTATATGGATATGAAAAGTGATCTAGCATGACTTAATTTTCAGTGTTTGTTTTCAATGCCAGTTTCAGGCCATATATAAAAATAATAAATTTAATTTTTATTACAAAATATTAATTTTGGAAAAGCGATATAAAAAATTAATCTAGGCAAAATTATGAAATTACATAGAAAATATGTACCCATTCCTTGAGGAACATTCCTTGAACTTTTCTTGAAACTTTACCCTTAGGTGCATCAAAATCTTTGCTTTTTTCAAGTATCTTTTTTATTTTTTCTAAAACAGTTTTAAACAAGGTAATCATCTTTTGAGAATTATTAATTAATGCTTTTATGTATAGCACTCAGCTAAGTCATTCGTTATACTTCAGTACAGAGTTGTTCCCAAAAGCAAAATTACGAGTAGTTTCAAAATTATTTCAGACTGTAGACACTAAAACTCATCTCCTTTGTAAATGATGGGGAGCAGAATGACAGACTGTACTGTTCACTTGAGCAAATGTCTAGACAGGCCCCCTGCATCTGTAAGTAGAGTCTGTTGGATCCTGACTTTGTCCATATTGACAAAAGTCCTGTCCTTGTCAAAGGTTTTCTATTAGGATAGTCTGCTAAATTAGTCTGAAGTGTATCTTTCAAGGTGGAAAATGAGTTTAAACAGGAAAGGCTAAGGTAGAAATAAGACTGTGGCAGCAAATACAAGTCAACAAAGGAATGCTGTCAAACCTGGCAGGCCCAAAGCCTACATGACCTACATGAAGCATTTCACAGTGTTTCTATTGACAGATGCATGACTGAACCTGCATCTGGCAAGTTCTGCTGAGAGCCACCAAAACAGCTCCTTTTTTTTGGCCAAAAGAGTGGATATAAAACCCTTTCTGTGACTTGCCAAATGCACACAAATAAATTTGGCATGCCAGCTTCTATTTGAGACTGTGGTAGCAGGTTGTACTTTTCCTCTGACTGTCATTATTAACTCTTCACAAGTGCTACATCACATCTTCCATTGCTAATGTCTAGTTGACCCTGTTAGATTTGTTGTGCTTCCATTTGAGTTACTGGGAGGTTGCCTTTTTTCTAGCAGCTGCAGCTTTGCAGGAGCATGCTCCGCAGCATATTTCATGCCTCTGGCCAGCTACACAAAGCAAATTCTGCTTTTTGATATTTGGGCCTCTGAGCACATTGGATGTCTCTATGCAGCTGGCACCAGACTCTTGCACTTACGCAGAAGCTGGCTAGATGTGAAGCAGTCCTCAACTGCATCACCTGAGCACCGATACCTGTGTTAGTGAGCGGGCATCCGTGCTAATGCAACTGCTTCCAGGCCAGTGTTTTGTATGCAGCTAGCTCAGGGTGTAAGCAGAGTCTGGTTGCACCTGCCTATGTAGATATCTCTGTTGTGTCCAACAGAACGTGTAGAACTGCCAGTTCTGGTCACTTAAAAATAAATTATCAAATTACAGTATAAAGAAATAGTTGTACCATTACAAAATACAAGAAGAGTGGAAAAATAATGCTGCTGCAAAGGAAAAAAAACTTTTTTCTTTTACACCAAACTATTTCCATTGAAATGCCAGAGCGTACAAAAGTGGGAATTGGCAGGAGACTCCTCCACGCAGCATTTCTCTGTTGGATGCTTGGGGGAAAGCGGCTTTGAAGCTGGATGACTGGGGAGGCTGGAAATCCTATTGTGTGTGCTTAGGATTTTGAACAGGATTTTCAGAACTTTTTCATTCTGAAGTGCAAAATATGATAGTTGGTATGTGGCAAATGGTAAGGTTTGTACCAAATATGCATAACCAATTATGGAGTATGCTATGGAGCAGAAAGAACAGCTTTGGTGCCTGTTATACTGCGTTCCTAGAACTTCACTTGGTGATTGAATGATTTTAAAGAAAGTGAAAGATAAATACTTCCACACCCATTGGAAAAGCAGATATTTTCCTTTTAACAGAGAACATCTGTTGTAGTTAAACTTATATATGAAATACTTTTTTTCTGAGAAATGAGAGCTACTGCAGTTTTTACAAATGGTAAAGCCTGAAAAGAGGACAAGAGTCCTTATGAATTAAAGGTCCCCTTCTATATAGAAAATAGGGATTTTACAGTAACCTCCATGATTCTCCTACATTAAAAAAACCCACACACAAAACCCCACAAAAAACAGAAGCTAGAAATAAAAAACCCCACAGCCTCATTTCTAAGACCTCTAGAAGGTGTTGTCTTCCCTCATTTTACACAGATGTAGTTGTTAGTATTCTGGAAATGTAGATATCAAAAGCCCTGCTTTACACACTGAACAGTGTGAACAGCTAAATATTTGTGTATGTGACATTAGGTAGCATTAGTTTTTGTCTCCTAAAAAGGCTAGTCCAGATAATAGTATAAGGGCCAGCTTCTCTAGCTCAAAAGTTGACTCATGCATTTAGTTACTGATTCAGCTGAACAAGTTCTGCTTACAGCACATGAACAGGCCCATATAGTTGCACAAACTGCTCACATGATTCAGAGCACAATAATCTTTTGAGTTAGTGTGATGGTACTTTTTTTCCCTCCATAAAGAAGGTTGAGAGTCGCAGAAGACAGTTTATCTTTTAAAAATATGTTTGATGCTGTACTGATAGAAGCGATATTTTGGGACTGATTTACATCAGGAGGACCCTCCAAACATGTATTAGTATCGACTACTACATCAGCCAGTGCTATTCTAAGAGACAGATTTTGGGACTCAAAAGTGAATTTGATGAGAATTTAAAAAAAAAAAAAAATCCAAGATAATCAGTCCTGAATGGTTTTTTACTTTTTCTACCTGTTGCAGTTAGATAAATAGGTATAGTTCAAAAAATACATCAAAAAAGGTGGAGGAACAGAAAACACCATAATATGCTTTGTTTGAAGACCAACCACAGTTTTGATACTTGCAATGTTGGCTACAATGAGGTATTTTATACTAGCCTGACTTAATTCAGTAGAATATGGTTTTGCCCAGAGTAGGTATTGATTACAAAAAAATTAAAAGTGTCCGAATTGTTTAGTGCTGCTCCAATTTAATGCCTAGTTCAATCTATCATATATGCATAATTTTCATCCTGTCATGGATTAGTTAAAGCTTTAGAAGTAGCCTAAGGGAAATGTAGAATATTGATTTACAGTGCTACTAATGCAATGCTAGAAATAAGCTGTTATGCCTTGTAAGAGCAGCAGAAGCAGTTATATGCAAGATCTGATTGGTTTTATGTGAATGGAGATAAAAGTGACATGGTTGATGAAGTGAGCTGTTGGAAAATGTCATTATATTCCTCAGTAACTAAATTCCCTCTGTCCCACACAAATGGAAAAAAAATCTCAATAATATTTTAAAATCTGGGTTTCTTTTTAAAAAGTACTTTTCATTCAAAAAAGCTGTTGTTGGAAAATCTTTATAATATGTTTTTCCCTGAAACTCTTTTAATTATTATTGTGAGAGGCTGGGAAGTTTGTGGCTTGGTTTCATTTTTTCATTTTCTCTTATTGAGAGCAAATTACATTTCTCTTATTGAAAGCAAACTACATTTTACGTGTATGTATGTGTGTGTATGTGTATTTATAGTGAGAGAGAGAGAAAGGAGGGCAACCTTCAACCTGGAAAAGGTGGCAGAAGACTAAGAAATATTTTCCCATCATTAATTTAGCCATTCCAACTTAGTTATATATGGTCAACTAGTAAATTTCTCTTTCCAAACTGGCCTTTGCTCATGAAACACAACATGTTTCCTTTGGCTGCAGGAGCTTTAAGTAGACATGGTACAAGAGGCTAACAGTGCTAAGTGAGCGGAAAGGTCTATTAAAACTTTTTAAAGTGGGCAAGAAAGAACAGTACTACTTACTTACTTGAACTCAAAGTATTAAAATATGAAACTGTGGTTCTACTACTACTACTGTGGTAGTAGAGAAAGTGTATTTTTTCCTAGCTGAGAATGTAAGATACTATTGGCAGGTGATTGTTGATTATTTGTAGACTTAAAAGAAATAATTATCATCTGAGTAGTACTGTTTGAACTTACTCTCTTATATAGACTTATTTTGTTTACTTAGCAGTTTGTGAAAGAAAGAGTAAAATTCATATTAATACTGAGGATGGAGAAAATATTCTAATTATTAACAGTGGTTTGAGTTTGGCCTGGGAGGATACTAGTTCTTCTGAAGGTGGAATGCAGTTTTTCTTTTGTTTGCCTGAGGACTGAAGTCCACAAATTATGGCAGGTCAACTGGTTGGCGAATACCTTTTAATTTGTATTAGTTAATGCATAAATTGGTATTTTTTCACTGCATTTTGAGTTTCAGCTTAGATTTTCTGAAATGATGTGATGAAATATAAATATACATAATTACCACAAAACACATCATGAAAAGGAACAAGGCATATATCTGTCTAACAGTTTGCCCCTTCTATTTCTCCTTCCTTTGCACATTCCACCTTTTGCTAGTCTCTTTCTTTTGGCTTTCCTAATTTTGTTCAAATTTTAATTTATTATTATCAGCAACATATTTTATTATAGCCTTTTTTAAAATCCACATTTATTTTTTTTCTCACTTCCTATATATAAAGTAATATTTCTGTACGGTATCACATAATTACTTATGTAGTTATTGCATTGTCTGTTTGTGTATGCTTAAGGATAAATGGAAACAAGCCATATCTCTTGTAATCCATTTGGCTACGTAGAACTAAATGAAAATAGCATCTGGTTGGAATTGTTTGTTGAACGCTTAGGTCATTGTTATAAATATGAGAAGTCTGCTGCTATCTTCCATTGTTTTTAATTGTCAAAGGTTTATGTGTAATGGACAAAAGACATTATATTTTGATGAAAGCAGAATTAACCCTTTTCCAGAACTGGAAGAGCAATGTGGTTGTGAGAGTTAATAACCAATACGAAATTTTGCTTCAACATGGTTCATCATAACAATAAAATTTCTCTGTATGACTTTTTGAACAACCTTACATCCAGTTGCTTCTTTCAGTAGGACAGAGGGACTGCATAAAGCTATGTAGTGGACTGAGAACTCCATGTTCATAAATAATTTTTTGCTAATTGTAGCACACCCCAGCCATCCTATCACAGCAGCTTCAGCACCCTCCAGTAGCATTCGTATATTCAACTTATTCCTTATGTTCCTTTGCAGTATGCTTTCTTGTTACAGTAAGAGAAATGTACAGAGACCTGCTCATACGCAGGTCACCACAGGTGACAAACACGTCATGGGTTTATTTTCCTGCATCCACACTAGAAATCTCTCTTAAAGGAAAAAGTGTTTGTAAAGAACAAAAATAATACATATCTGACAGCTAAAAGTATTCTAACATTTCTGTTTAAAACTAAAGGTGTCCCTGACTAATTCCTACAGATATAACATTATGGTTACCTTTAATAACTCAGCCTACAATTTCATATGTGTTTTACTACAAGAGTTTAAGTATTCAGTCTAGCACAGAAAATGTTATCTGCATAGAACAGGAGAGACTGTATTTAGAAAATTTACCCCTTGACTATTGCAGTACCAGATTCTTACCCTTTTATTTCCCAGTAGTGCCTATTTTTCTGAGTAGTACTAGTTGGATTTAGGTGTAAGGATGGCAAAAGGGGGCTCTCAGTTTAAAGTGCTATAGTGTAATCTGTTTCACACACACAAAAAATTTTAATAAGAAAAAACAGAAGCCAAAGGAAGTAATATCTTCAGCACTTGTGCATTTGCAAATTACTTTCCCTATTTTAAAAGTGTTCCAGCTCTTTTTCTTTGTAATTCCTAATTTAACAATTTTCAAGATAATCTTTGGCCTAAGAAATTATTGGAATAAACCTAAGAAAACTGTAACACTAAGAGACATTTTTGCAAAAGTTAACATCTAAAATGCCTAGAGGAGAAGAACTTTATTCCAGATTTGACATCTGTCTCTTATTTTTAACCAATGATTTTAAATAATTTCACATTACGCATCTTTATCAGGTGCATGTTTTTATACCTCCTAAATTGTATCCCCTACATTTCTTCAATGTGTGTGCTTCTTTCTTACTCAGTAACGCTTTTCTTTATTCCCTCCTCAAAGTGTCATAACTATTGGAATGGTTTATGTGTATTTCCAGGGGTAGGTACTTGGATGTTCACATTTTATGAGTGATATGTGTTACTATGGTCTGTTCATTCAAAGTAATTTGGAGGCAGAAGGACAAGCCACTAGCATGTGGATAGAATTCAAAAAACAATGCTGTCATCGTTCTATTTCTGTGCTCTGGGACACGCCATGTAATCAATTACCTTGCATCAAACCAGCGATGTGTTAATAAGTGCTAAGCACACTGTGGTAAATGTGAAATCATGAGAGTAATTATAGCCTTTATCTTTATGGGCTAAGCCAGGGTTCACAGCTGAGCCCATCTAGTGGGCTGCTGCCATCAAAAGGTCAGCTTCTGTGCCCTAGCTCGGTCTTTTTCTCCCCCTCCTGTGCTCTTGTCATTCCTTTACACCATGTGTGGCAACTGTAAGGTTCTTTGGGACCTGCTTTAGCTGAGATAGCTAAGACTAATCAACCTTATTTGCCGCTTTAGTTTTCTCCTATTTGAGAAAATTAAAGAGCATTACAGAAAAGTTTCATCAACATTGAAGGAGTGAGCAGAGGAAGAACAGGTCCATAAGTCACATAGCATGTTTCATAGCCCATATTTTTAATTCAGGTCTTTGGCTCTAAATAGTTACCATGGTTTAGCTGAGTGGCGTGATTTTTTTTTTTTTTTTTTTAACCTGCCTCTTGCATGTGAAACAGAGCCAGTTGTTCCCTTATATGATTAGAAGTAAAAAGAAGTCTTGAAGATGAGCTATGTTGCAATCTGTGTTTTATAACTTTAAAAGGTCGATTATATCAGTGCACTCTAGATATTTAAAATCCTTTTGGATTACTTAGTAGTTTGGGACATCTTGAGTTAAAAGGTGATGTTCTGCAGCAGATCAAACCAGTCTGGGTTCAGATCTATGGTAGTCAGCAACTTCAAACCGCTTCATACTGGAAAAGAAGACTGGAGAGAAGTGTATGTTGGAGGAAGGAGTCCAGTGCTTGGCCAGTTCAACTCCTCTTTTCCCTGGTACGTCTATGACTAGATACAGCCACTGCAGCAGCACCTGAACAAATCATATGGCCAGTCCTCCAGTGCAGATATGCAGGAGCCCAGGCTGTGACCACCCTTCTGCCCGTGCCCACAGGTTGGTCAGGGCTAGTTGCAGGCAGCTGCAGGGGTACCACACTGGTGGGCTCTGCTGGATGTGGCAGCGCAGTGGCTAATTGCCAAGGCTGGTCTCCTCGTGTGTGTGGCTCATGCCACAGCAGAGGAGTAGGACAAGCTCTGACCTTACCCTGCATTAGAGACTGCAGAAGTTTCAAACTTTGTAAATGTTAGAGAGGTGTACCTCTTGCTACTATATGATATATTCTGCATGCTTTTTAAGGTCTATGTCATATATAATTCAAATATAAAAGTAGACTTCCTGAAGATAAAGTAATCTGAATCCTTCAACTTTTCAGTATTTTAATTAATTTTTAGTTTCCTGCCTTTAAGCTCAGGACATTTGTTTTACTGCAAAATTGTTACAATTTTCCATGCCTGTGCTCGACAAAGATGGACTGTGCTGTTCTAAGGGAAATGGAATGAGGTCACCTTATGGAAATGTTTGTCACATAATAAACATCACAGAATGAGAGTGTAAAAAAGGAGCCTAAAATGACAACAAGAACAGTCAGCTATTGGCAGCAGCTGAGAGGAGTAGAAGGAAGCATGTGGCAGCAGGAAAGTGTGCAAGAGGAAAAAGAGAGAGCAATGCAAAAAGAGGTGGAGTGGAAAGCTGGAAATGGGTTCCCATTGTTCGAAAAGGATAATATGGCAACTTTGCATACCCCAGCAACAGGGGAAGGTCAACATCTGTGTATTCACTGGAACACAGACAGCATGTTTAAATCAGTGTTTGAAACTGAATGCTGGCTGTAGATGATCCTACAAAGAAACTGTCAGAATGCAATGACGTACTTTGTCAAGTAAATGTCCCTGCAGCCCAGTGTGCTGACTTACAATAGGCCTAAGCAGATGCTTGAAGAAGAGGAGGAAAAGGGCAGTCATCCTAGAAGATGAAAAGGTCAAAACACTGTTCAGTTTGGTTTGAATTTCATGTTTCTTGGGATTTCAGTCACAGTTTTTGAATACTTGGAGATAACAATACTTGTGTCTCTAAGTACACCTATTGTGCTGTCTCCTTTTTATTTCCTGATAAAATTTTAGTTTCTTAGTATTTCTTGATTTTATTAGGAAAATATATTAAAAACAATTTTTAGATGATAAATTTTGTCTCTTCTGTACATTTGTCGTGTCTTAGATTTTGAAAATGGGGACACTTTTACTATTTCTACCAGAAAAAAAAGAGTTTAACTTCAGCAAAGTATTATATCTTTTCCTTTGCAGCTTTTTGAAAGGAATCTGATACTTGGGTAACAGTAGTGCTAATGTGCTAATAAGGATTTAATAGTCTTATTTCAGTTACATAGATTATACTTAGGCAACCTTGACCCAGTGGATTGTTGTTTTTCGCTGTTTCATAAAATAGGGTATGATTCTTAGGTACTGCTCATTTTGAGAACAGAGTAAGCTATTGATCGCTGTATTAATCCAGACCCCGATGTAAGAGCACTTGCCAGTTGCTGTGCATCTTATTAACACATAAACTGCCATCTGCAGAGTGGCCTAACAGAGGATTATGTTGTTCCTTAATGCCACCCATCTGAGTGGCTGTTATAAAAATAACCAAATAATGCTACTCAAGATAATGCCCCAAGCACATTGACTGCAACATCACCTGTTGTGCTTCTCTATAAACACCAAGCTATCATCTAAAGTGCAAGAGGAGTCACATTATCCTCATTTTAGTTCTGTCTGCTTTGGAGTTGATCACAGCATCCAGTTTTGCCCTCCGTGGCTTACTCTGTCATTTAAAGAATCCAGCATGTATTATCTTTTTCCTTTCACCTATTTGCCACGTTATTGGGGAAGACAACCTCTATTTTTCAAGGATCAGTATATTGTTTGATGCTGGGGTAGGGAGCTATGAGCAGTGGTACTTGTGAAACATTACCCCCCAAAATTACTACCTATTTTTACCCCGAGACTTAAACAGATTCTGTCCTAATGGATCACTTGGTACAGGCCCAAAGCTTGTCTTTGCAAAAGGCAGATGTTCTTAGATAAAGTTCTAGATGTTTCCCCCAACATTGTCATTATTCTACTTTTTTCCTTTGGGTAAATTGCTGAGTTTGATTTTTTTTTTTATACTATTTTCTTCTGAACCACTGAATCTTTGGTAGTTTTTACGCTCCATGTAAGTATTAAGTGTTAGAGAAAGATGAATACTGAGCTAAAAGATAGCTTTAGTATGATTCAGCCAAATTCTTGTTCCTTTGTTTTCTGTTCAGGAGTTAATTTTCAATAGATTTATTGTTTTACACGGGTAGTGTGCTATTTATCTTTTGCCACATTTCACAAAAATTATTTGGTGAGCATATCTTGGAATCGTTGTTAGGGTTGAGTTGTCTCCCAACACCATTACCACAATCTACATGGCTGATTTTTGCCATGTAGATTTGATGAAAGACCTTAAGTGCGATTTCATATTTATTCTTAACCAAACTCTGTTCACTGACTTATTTATTTCATGTAAAGTGAAAGTTGATAGCATCACCATTGCTGGGCCATTGTGTGTGTGGTACTCATGGTCATCCTGTCCAGAGACAGGAGTCACCTGTGATGGTGTTTCCTCTCTCTGGTGGGAGAGTGGAGGACCATATCAGGGCTAATGTGGGCCAGCCATGCCACCCAGACTTCAGGGGAACAGTTAGTACTGGAAGCTGTAAATATAAGGTACTACTGCAGTATTTGCAAGTTAAATTAATTTTATCTTCTGTAAAAATTTTCCAGGCTATGAACAGTTTTTCAGTAATGTCACTTCTCATATCCTGCAGTCAAGGCATGCAAAAAGTACTCTGGTGAAAGGAATTATTAAAATGACATTTTGTCATTCAAGAGGAGTAGTATTTATAACAGGTTTGTAAGTAACCTTTCCCTGAACTCTGTAGTGAATGAACATGACAGTGTACTTTTTCAAATGGAAATTAAGTGTTTGAGAAGAGTAATTAAATTGTTGCAAGCTATGGGTGGGGTAAAGAAGTGAGTGATTTCAGAATGTTAAAAGTTGAAGAAAAATCACTGATAAGAGTCAGTGAGGAAAGCAATCATAGAATTATAGTATCATTTAGGTTATTTGAATTGGTTTAGTAAGCAACTAGCCCTTTTCTCATCCCCCAAATAATTAACAATCAATTCCTTCCTTATTCTAATTTAATTTTGGCAAGGTAAGACAAATTTATCAAATCTTTAATAATCTTGGGGCAGAATTATGAAATACACATAGTCTTTGAACTTGACCCAGAAAATTACTTAATGCAAAAATAAATAGCTCTAATGCTGATTCTTGGAAAGTATTAAAGATGAAAATTCAGCACTTGGAACTACTGATGTGATTGGTAATAAATAATACACTGTCCTGGGATGAATTATACATGGGGTATTGATAAGTGATTTATAACTGAAAGATCAGTCTGAGTCAACTGGAAAATTGTCATAATGAGGAAGAGGCTGGTGATCTGCAATCTATATGCTTGCAGAAAGTCACTGACCCTGAAGAGAAGCTGAAAAAAAATTCTGACACTGGAGGAGAAACAAATAAGATTTTTGCTGTCATTTATTCAGACTCCTTATATTCTGTTTAAGTTCAAACTGTCCCTGGTGCAAGATTTGCTTACCAGAGCAGAGTAGTTACATGAGCTATAACGATAGTTTCATTGTTTTCAGTGAAGCAGCTACGTTAGTTTGATATTGCTAATTCCCTTATGCTATAAGTGATCTGCAAATCTATTGGCATCCTTCTGATATGTCACTGATTTGGTGATCTTAGTCTATGCCTGTATCAGCGAATCAAGCTGTGCCGGGGCCCAGGCCCAGGCCCTGGCAGGCAAACTGTCCTTGTCCTCCCTGTGGCCCAAAGCAGCTCCCAGAAAATCCTTACACACAGTTCAGGAGTTAGGGACTTGGTCAGCCTAGCAAATGATCCCATTAGGTATTTGGATGGAGCCTTTTTTATTCTTTTTTTTTTCAGTATTTTGCTTATGTATGACCAGACTGTGCCAGTTGTGCTCAGGGCGCGAGAGCAGTAGGCAATGGCCCTCTTCAGCCTCCTGGCCTGAGAGGTAGAGAGGAATCTACTAAAACACACCAAAATGTTCTACAACTCGTTAAAAAATATGTTGACACCAAGTACCAAGTACTTTAATGAAAAATGTTGTCATGTAAAAAAGATGTCCAAAGCCAAACAATATTTGGTAGAATGATATTAATTTGGTGTTTCCTAAATGCAGCTCCATATAAATTAAATTTTATGTCAGTCCATTCCATAAATGTATTAGAAAACATTATTCATTATATCCTTAGATAATATCTTGAACTAAGTTGAGATAATAGCTCAAAGTTTTAGCACATAGCAAATAAGTTAAGTCCCAAGGTACTAGAACAATAAATGAAAATCTTAAGTTTTAACTGATGCATGGACTCATACACTTTGGGGGTCCTTTAGGCTACCATTGGAAGATATGCTGAATCTTTAAACATTAAATTCAGTAACTATTATGGGAAAATAAAGCTCAATCAGCAATGTCTGTGTTTAGGAGAAACAATATTGTCTGGTACATTTCTCTCTCACTCCGTCTTATATTATTAAAGATATTCTTGTCTGTTTTATACCACAAAGTAATTTAGGCCACGATGATTAAAATGCATACTTTTCTTTCTCCAAGCTGTTTTTAAAAGGCAGAATTATCAATTTTCATGGCAAGCCATGCTAAACTCTTTCACCAGCCACAAAGTCTTAAGTCTTTAATTTTAGGAAGGCCACGTGCTGCATCCACGTGAAATTTCTGGTATATCCATTTTAAAATAAAGGAAGTGTTCTGCTCTTTCTAGCAGGCTGCTTAGGTCTTCTGCACAAATAAAAATGATGATGTTACATTTTAAAATGTTTGACTGCTTTATATGCAAAAATGTGTTAAAAAGTAAGTGCTTTTAAAATCCTTAATGCTATTGGGAGACAATGCTAATTTAGACATAAAAGAAGGACATTTTCTTTGGGGTGCTTTCCAGCTTTCTCTGGTTTTAATACTTCTCCTGTTGGTAAGGTGCATGAGGATGAGCATGGGGGTAGGTCTCATAGTCAGTGCTCAGATCAGGTGATGACTACCTGCAGCAGACCTCCCAGATCCTCCACCTCACACCTGAGAAGTCCCTAAGAACATGCAGGCATACAGCATGATCTGATTGAACAGACCTCCTTAAAGAGGTGCTGAGCCATTACAGAGCTTGTAATATCAATATAACTGCAGATGCCTGGAATGAAAGACTATTAATTATTTTTTCTGAAGCACAAATGTTCACATTTAGTCTTGAGCCCTGAAGTGCCCAACTAAGGTTAGGGACATGCCTATCTTTAAAAGTGCTGATCACTATCTAAATGTGTCCTCAGTGTTTTTATATTGTTATACAGAAGTGGAAATACAAAAAGTATTGAGCATGTTGAGCAATATTGAATAATTCCAGTGTCAGAAGCTACGGGGTAGACTGGGGAAAGGTGGGGTTTGATATGAGCAGATTGCAGGTGCTGTGTGGAAGGAGTGGATCAGGAAAAGAGTGATTTTGGGAGGGTACTTGGATAACACAAGCTTCAGTGGGAGAGAATTTGATGGTAAAACCTCAGAGGAGATGCAGACTTGACATTAGGAAACACTCCTTTACGAAGAAGGTAGCCAAACACTGGAATGAGCTTCCTAGAGAGGTGGTCAATGCCCCAGGCCTGTCTGTGTTTAAAAGGTATTTGGACAATGCTCTTAATGATATGCTTTAACTTTTGGTCAGTTCTGAAGTGATCAAGCAGTTGGACTAGATGGTCGTTGTAAGTCCCTTCCAGCTGAACTATCCTATCCTATCCTATCCTATCCTATCCTATCCTATCCTATCCTATCCTATCCTATCCCATCCCAAAGGGATCAGAAATAAATTGGAAGTAGAGGGGGAAAAGCAAGAGGTTTTGGGAAAGCATTGTGGGGAGAGGAGATGGAGTTTGGTTGGAAATGGCAGTGGGTGACATGGACAGAGTTTAGGAGAGTGAAACTTTGGGAAGCAAAGCATTTGCACTTGGGAAGATTAGATTTGGGAGGAACTGGGACAAAAGAAATAAAGCCAGGGGCTTTAGTGGAGAGGAGTTTGGGGGAGGAAAACTGGAGAGATGGGAGGTTCTATGGCAAAATGGACCCTGAGTCAAGATCATATTCAGCTGCCAGAAGCCATTTCCCTTTCCCAGACATATGCATGGTTTTCAAATATCTTTGCCCTGACTTTCTGCCTTCATAAAGCCCTATGTTTCAAATTTCAGGGACCTATTTTCTTAAAACACCAAACAGTTTTAAGATTCTGATTTTCCTTGAATTCCAAAGCTAGCAAACAAACTCAGCATTCATATTCTGTCCTTGATTCTCTGCTTCTTCATTCCTCCTGTATAGAAATGCTGTGGAGTGTAATTGAGAGCTGTAGCTGTGACAGCTTTTAATATCTTCCTTTTACAGACTCATTTTGGGCCACACTGATTTATGTGTGTCCTGGCGTGTAAGTTCACACACCAGGCTAAGGTGCATCTGAGAATTAGAACAAAAGCTCTGGGTCAGATGCATTGAAGTAAATAAGCTAGAGATATAATGCAGTAAAACCAGTAATAATTTAAAATAATTTGATATGAAAAAATCTTAATAATCTGCAAGATGATTACGAGTGAAGTACTCTTCTTAATAGTGAGCAAGATAATGAGTTCTTTTGAGTTATCACCATGCATTATTTAATTTCAGGTTTGAAGGAAGTGTGTGGGCAAAGATAACCCATACTTACACTTTAAATACGAGCTATAAGATAAGGCACAGAAGAAGTTGTATTGGTGGCTTCCTATGACAAATTTGGACCCTCCTGTATTTATGTACAACACAGTAACTCTCTGATAAGATGATTTTTCACTTTATTGAGATGGTTACTTTGAAAGTATTGCAGCTTAGTCTAACTGTGTCTATAGTAGAGTTGTAACAGTTGGCACAGTGAGGTCATCTGGAATCTGCATTGAAAGTTAATTTTTGTCCCTTCAAAAGCCAGTTTTCAAATCTTAAACTTTTAAGAAAAATAAGGGCAACACCGCAATTGGTTGCTGAGGAGCCTAATGTTCAAAGTAGGATTACGGGGTAAAATTTGTTCATTAAATGTTACTGGGTAGACTGTGAAAAATACCTAAAGCATTTCCCCCCACTGTGGCCTAAAAATAGCCAAATCAGTTTAGAGGAAATCTTGGGAGGTGTCAAGAAAGGGGAAAAAAAGAAAAGAAACAAAAAAAAGAAACTTGTATGCTAGGTATCTGTTCAAATCTTGTTTAAAGAAAAAAAAACTAAGAGTGTTTTCCATGTAGCCTCGGTTTTATAGCTGTGATAAGCTGCTTCCCAGAAGAAGACAGTTGCTTTTGTAACCCTATTTTTACACTTTTTCATTTCCAGTGTATTTAAACAATAAGAGCAGACATCAAAACAGATGAAAGTATTTGTTTTCAATCTAATTTTTCAGCACTTTATGCAACTCACACTTTCTTGTTAAGCTCAAGCAGTTTTGCCTACTGCTATTTTAAGTATTACAAGGCTGCTCTGGAATATTTAAAACAGAAGTCTTTTAAACACACAGGAAATATTCATTGTTAGTGATTTGTTAAATGATCAGGCTAGTAAAAATCTAACATATGATTAATCTGAGAAACAAGTAGTATTTCTTTCAGCTGGTTTAACAAGTAGGACAAAACCCCCATTCAGAATGCATCCCCTTGGAAATGTGAGTGAATTACAGCCTAAATAGTTTTCTGATTGTGTACATTACTTGAAGGAATATTAAAAGCATTTGAAGGCAAGCTAAATCATTCTGCAATTCGAGCACTGAATTTAACATGAGTGAAATACTTAGTGCTATTTTAACCGTATTGTATCATTTCCCGAGACTTGAATGGAATGTCTTTTTCCAACTTGCAATAGTGTTTATTACTCAATTATTCGGTGCTTGCTAGTATAATCATAAAATATAAGAAAAAATGGCATATCTTATGAAGCATCTTGTTTTATATAATAAACATTTTTCCTTTCGGAAAACTCGATATGGGATTTTTTTCTTTAAAAACACTATGGTTGGGGAAGGGTTGTAATTGCTATGTATTTTAATCATCGATCTAGTACCTTTTCAGTGTCCAGCTACAGGAATTCATGTCCTACCTTTTAGTTGAATGAAAGCTGTCCCTCGATAGAGGGAGTGTCTGCTTGCCAGCTGTCACCAAAAGTCCCTGCTTTCTTAACTCAGAGGTGCTCCTCTTGCAGCAGGCATGATTCACGGGAGTGCTCAGCAGGCATTTCAGAAGAGTTAGGAGGAGGCAGCCCTCTCATTCAAAAACCCTTTTTGGTGGCTTTTGGACTTTTTAACTTATTGAAAAGCTGAGCTGAATCATATGCTGGCTACTGACTGATGGGTCTGCCTTCTGATTCAGTTCCAGGAGAGAATAATTTTTTGTTTCCTAGCAGAAGTGGCTCTGTATGAGAAGTGGAAGGGGATTGGGGATTCTCACTCATTTAACCCCCCTGTTCTTATATATCTGTGTTAAAGAGGAGCATGAAATTTATTTGACATGTCTCTCTAATGGGATGAGCTCTTTTGGAGAGTAGAAAACAAATTCCTTTATGTTCTGTAACCAATAAAAATTGCTTCTTATGAGGAAAACTTACAGAATTTTGCCATGTTTGTAAGTCTTCATATTCTTGTAGCAAAACTCAGATTTCAGAAAGGGGAGACAAGCTTCCTAGAAGATCTTACAAACACCTTCATGTCTTCTGTCCATTTTTCTACTTCTGTGAATGTATGGGTCAGATACACTATCTGAATTTTTTCCACATTAAGAAATGATAGGTAAGTCCAAAGTATTAGTGTTTCCTGGAATCCAAGAGAATAATCTCAAATCAAGATCTTTTCTTCCTTTCTGTTACCACTTCTGAATCCATTAATCCGAGTGTTGGATCTGGATGATTTGAAAATTCCCTCTTTGAAACACTGGTTTCATGCCTACGATAGTCCCATACCAGACTTTCAAAGATCATGTTGTACTTTACCATATCTCTTGTATTCTTGTTTCTATCTTACTGATATATCTTATGCTGACACTTAGATTCAGCATGAACAGTTCTTTGTTAAGAAAACCTTGCTTTTGGAGTATATTCAGTCACTGCCATAGCCCTTTGGATAATGAAAAAAAATTAGAAAATTAAGTATAAATCTTGAAGATGACAGTGCAGTGTGTGAATTATAATCATATCTGTTGATTGAGGCAGATTCGTCTTTTTTGCAGTCGCTGTTTCATTTTGATGTTTCTCTGATGTGAGACTTGTAACTACATTTTAAGAGCACTTCTTAAATTAAACATCATTAGAGTTACATTATTGTGCTATTTCAAAAGGCAATGTCAGAAAAGTTATATACTACTATTATATAGACAACTCTTGTCATGTTCCCTGCACCTTAGTTTCAGAGATATTTTAAACTGTTTTTCAAAATTTAGTGCAAAATACTTCAGAATTTAGATGTCAGAATTATAATCAGCTCCATGGCCTTGAATTTTATCTGCAACGATATAGGAAATACTTTTTATTTCTGATCTTTTGTGCATATAGCCAAAACCTTGTGAGATTAGTTTGTCTACAGCTTTTTATCGTGCTCATGGAACGTATTCTTTAAAAGCTGCTTATCTCCCCAATTTATTTCAGTTTGGGTCTGTCCATTCTAAGGATGAGCAGAGCTTCTGAGGTAACGTTTACTTAATTCAAATTGCAAGTCAGTTATGGCTCTAAACCTGAAATGAAAAACATTTGGCTGAAAGTTTTAGTTTAGTGCATAAAGAAGACTTACGTGGGAATGGCAATGTTAGTTAGGGCACTGCTGCTTTGGAGGCAGCGATCTTACTCATTTCTGTGGCATCTTTGTCAGTGATTTCAGAAGAGACAAGCTTTTCACTGAACTGCAGAACTTCTCTACATTTGGAGGCACAAGGCTGTCACAAGGTACATCTCCTTCCAGATGATCATTCATTTTTTGCTGTACCTTTCATCATCCTTCAGGGACTGAGAGCTTGACATGCTGAAGGGCAGAACAGAAGGGCATAGTGCAAGCGAATGGGAGTTCTGTTTATAATTTAAAAGAAAGAAAAAATATGTCAAAGAAAGGGGCACCCAGAATTAGTGGATATACATGCCACAGAATCTTTCTGCTTCAGGGAACGTGGAATTCTTAGGACAGGGATGATGAAATACCAGTATCTCAGAGGAATCTTATGAATGTTCATGAACATTTGTAAAACTCTCAGATGCTTTGATGGGTGGCAAAGATTACAGTCGTAAGAAAACTAATAGTAGATTCATGTGCAAAGTATATGCAAGCATGTAAAAGCCATATAGCAATAGGGTATTGAGCCTGACATATTAAGAGGGAAAAGATGAAACTGCATGGTTATAAAGTATAAGGAATATAACATTTTTCTGGAACTTGAGTCTTAGCTGTTTGCTTCTCATAATGGATGCATAACTTGATTTTTATAATAGATCTCCTGATGAAAGTGACATTTCCTGACCTGTATCTATTGGGCTGGCCCTTTAACATGTATCTGAATTTCTGTAATGCACCCCTTTAAATTCACAGTTCAGGACTGCATTATCTGTAGTCCAGAGTGGAAAATACTGAAGGAGTGTTGAGAAAGACAGGAACTGGCAGCAGGTCAGCTATTGATCTCCATAAGATAGTTTCTGTATATGTAGGCCAGAATTCAGTCTTTGTCAGTTCTGATTTTATTTGAGTTGAATGCACTTGTACTTGGCCTTTCACCCATCACTGCTGTGTAGTTAACATGGCTGGGATGAGGACAGGATAAACTATCATTCCTTTGAAGTAGATCATTACTTCTCCCTTCATATTTTCTTGGTCCCACCATGCCATGTCTATTTCTTATACATTTTCACCCTAGTTCTCTTCAGGATTTGTCCTTGGGAGACTCTTTTGTTCCTCTGCAGCATACCAAGGTAGCTGAGAACAGAGAATCTCACTGCTCTCAGCTGTGGCTGCTTCTCCACTGGGGGAAGGAATTGCCAGCAAGGTCCTCTTCGTGCTAAGGAGACTTGGAACAGGGTGCGTTGAGTTTCTAGGCAGGAATAATGAATTATGTAATCCTGCTGGCAGAACAGCACTACGTAGGAATAGAAAATGCATAGGAAAGATGGAATCTTTGGACAATTTTACTGCCTAAATCCATAATGCAAATTTCAGAAGTGTGTATTTTAGATTGTTGCTGAAACGTAAAAACAGAGCACTTTAACACCAGGAGACAGCCTGTGCTGTTACATAAATTTCAAGGACCTATATTATAAAAAGTAAGGGTTTCTTAATATGATTTTTAGGTTGTGGTGGTAGTGGTTGTTGTTATTGTTATTATTCTGTGTGAGTAAAGCAGCTTTTTCCTGTTCTTTACATTCATGGCAGTGGCTAAACCATTTTCCTGAAACTCTACAAATAAAATTTTTTCAGAAGGTAAAGAAATTGATCGTGATGCAGCCATCTGGTGTTGGAAATCCTGACTGACTGGTAGAAGTTTAGTAGTCACTCAGTTTAGGATTCTGGAATGAAAATGCCAACCCACCCACCACTGTAGGTATGGTGCTTTATCTATAAACTCATTCTTTTCATGGCTTTTTCACAGCAAAGGAAATCCTTGAAGGACAAATATTTTAATCCTGTTCTAAATGTAAACCAGACCTGGGTTCTTGTATTAAATTACTTGTCATTGCAATACCTGTAATACTAGAAAAGACTTCCCAAATCAAATCATTGATACAAGCTAACTTCATTGCAGTAAATACAACATACAGCAAAGTGTATTTTAGCAATCATAGGTATATAACTTTTTAATAGGCTTTTATTTATCTTAAATCAAATCATGTTGTGAACACTGTAGTCGCATATTTCTTTTCTCAATTCCTACTTGACATTTAACTACATATTTTCTTTGCTGTTGTAATTTACCATTAGACATTTTGATCAATATGAAATCAGTGCCATAAAATGAACACACAGTCACTGTTCCATTCTAATTGAACATTGGCTCTTTACTCTGAATACCTAGTTACTAACCCTGTTATAATGAATTTAATGGCTCTTAGTTCTGTTTCCATTAGAGCTATAGAGAGGTCAGATTCTGATGCTCATTGTAGAATTCTGGGTATTGTCTGAGTTGTGTTGGTCTGCTTTGGAAAATTAATTTTGTGTTCAAAATGAAATTTTTTTTGGTTGACACATTGATACATATTTTTGTACGTCTTCAAACTTGATTTCTGTATTTCATTCTTTTAGACAGGAATCATAATACAAATTTCAACATGTAAATTATATATCACTATAAAACATTTCAATTGGCTTCTGAGATGTTTTGTTACTAGGTACATTACTTACTATTCTTTGTTAATGGCATAAAATCACTTGTGACTGTATCCCAGTTTTCAATAACATGAATATATTTAGGGTTGAGTTGGGTTTTTTTTCCCCAACTAATTATGAGTACATAGGAGTCAATTCTGCTGTAGTGGATCAGACAAATAATCATAATCCATTGGCTTTTAGTTGCTAAAGAGGAAGAACCTGAGGCCAGATGCTTAACTGAAATTGAGATGTTGTAGAGCTGTAGTTTTCTTTAGCCACCAAATGTGTAATTCTGGTGGAGACACAGCGGCAATCACTAAAGATCTTACACTGTTTAAACATAGTCTTTTCTGTTTTGTGGTCCCCAGCTCTTAGTTTGGTTTCTGTGAAGCTTTCTGCACGGTTTCTGGATGTAGAAAAAGAGCTGTTAAAACCAGATCATTACAGAAAACAAGCAAATAGTGGCCAAAAACCTGTGAGGCTGGGTAACATTGATCTAAAAGACTTGTTTTAGTTTAAAGAGATAAGCATTGCATTTATAAGAAGAGGTTTTTTCACTTTTTCTGATTTAGGGTTTATACATTTTCTTTTTCCTGTCTCTTGATTATAGCCCTCTCAATTTTTTTTTTTATTTTTTTTTTTTTTTTTTTTTACATACAGTGGTTAATTATGATGATAAATACATTTCATCTAAAATGTTATTTTGGAAGATTTGAATATGTACAAATCCTCTTTCATCATTTAGTTTTCATCTTTCATCAGAGATCACTCTGCTTACCTTATGATCTGCCCAAGAAACCTTTTAACATATTTCTGTTTGGAAAGAAGGAACTGGTAGTATTTCAGTTTTTACTTTGCATTTTCCCTAGCCCAGAGTGCCAATAAATATTATGAAAAAGTAAGAATAAAAAAAAACAGGAAATAAAACCAGGAACTGGCTAAGTTCCTCACAGTTTTGGCATCTCAATGTTTGACCTCTCTCTTTCCATTAGAAAGATATTTGGTCATTATAATTTGCTTTTAAAAATATTTATATACAGATTTCAAAAGATGTAGTATAAGCGGGATTTGTGATTTACTTTTTTTATACTGAAAATTAAAAGATAGCTCAACCAAAGGGTGAAAGTGGTATACCATAATCTGTGATAAACTGGATGATTTAGGAGACTGGTCATGTACTAACATCTGAGAATTACAATTTCTCATACAAATTCATCTGTCAGGTCATCACTGAAAATAATTATCATCTGACAACAATAACTTTTCATCAATCCATGAGTCTTATTTCAAGTTATTATTGGAAGTCTTGATCATACAATAGTACAGCCTGGCAGACAGAAGCATTTTCCTTCTGTTACTGTCAAAGTGTCTTAGTGGAGAGTTTCTTTTTTCAGTGGTTGTATTGCTGATGGCACATAGCTAATGCCAGAATACAGTGATGTTCCTATTGCTGTGTTGTAAAAGTCATGACGGATAGTCATGCATGTGAAATTCCCTAACTGTATAGGAATACATAACGGGTTTTTCATGATAGTCCCCAGTCCTGATGACTTCGTAAGTGACTAGGCTAGGACAGGCTACCTATAACTAAGCGTTAATGCACATAATAACCTTGTTCACAATAGAAAGGGAAAATATCTTCCAGAAAATTTTGTTCATGCTACAGATTAGCTTTGAAGTGTATGATATAATTTTAACACATACGTATAGTGAAGTTCAAAATTAGATTCAAATAGTATCTGTTCTTGCTTTTTTTTCCCCAGAAACTGCTGCAGCTGAATGTTGCACACATCATACATCTTGCTTCATTTGGGGATTGATTTTCAACCTCAAATTCAAAATTTCCTGCTTTTGGTTTATATTGTATCCTCTGTGTTCCCTAGTCTTAGGTATTTTTCAAGTTTCAGATTTTTTAAAAATTAAACAGAAGATTTGTTGGTTTCTGATTTTTATGGTTTTTTTAATCTCATTGAGTTTTAATAGAAGTTGATGTTACAAAAGTTAAGAATCATCTAATGTCTTATAAATCTAGAAAAATGCTTTTTCTTGCAAACAGTAAATCTAAATATATGCCTAAAACATCATAATTTTGAAATTCAAATCACTTATGTTACTGTGCTTGAAACCTATCTAAATAAGGCAAGTGGCAAGGTTATCTTATTCTAGATAAGTTTTGATCTAGATTGGGAGGGAGGGTTCGGTTGGTTGATTGGTTTTAATTTTTGTATGGTGCAAAATCTTGAACTTTCCTAAGGACAATATTTGTTTAGAGTTTATAATCTGAAAGTAAGCAACATTACCTTGAGTCTTTAAAACAGTATGATAAGGGAATATTTTTAATGCTAACTACAGGTTAATGGTTCAGTTTCATTAGAGCTAGATTTATGGAATTTTATGAATGAAGTTCCGTCCTATGTGAAGTGTATTGCCATAAGAATTCTCTCTGCAACCAAAGCAAGTGGAAGGCCTTTCTGTAATTTATAAATCCACTTTTTAAATAGTTAGTTGCTTTCTCAGTTGATGATTACTGTCTTTTTGATGCTGATTAACCCGTTGCTTACGGGTTCTCCCTCATCTCATCTTACAGGCCCATAATTAATTTGAACTGTTCATGAGTTTTCTATAATGTCTGTCATTTAGAGTGTCTAAGTGATTCCCAAGGAAACTAGAATGAAGCAAAACTAAGACATTCATAGTCATGTCTTCTGCAAATATCAATTCTTTATTCTTCTCCTTTCTCTGCTACATTGCTTAAGAACTCATTTTTTCTTTAATTGTTTTTCTCTTTTGTTTCAAGTTTCCTTCATTAATTAGACTTGCATTGTGCCTATTTACACCATCATATGATAGATCAGCCAGACTATCTCTAGAAGCATTTCACAAATGAATGTTCTTGAGGTATATGGATTTGCCATCACCCATGCCATCAGCTGTATTTATTTTAACTTGGTGTGGTACTTCTGAGGTAGTATTTTCTGATGACCTATTCCTTCATCATAGTTTATTTTCTTTATACTGTTCAGAAAGGCAATAGAAGGCAAGTTGAACCCATATGGGGCACAGATGCCACATAATATCAATTATGTCATGTGGGTTTCATGAGTACCTCTTGTATTCCACTGAGCATAAGCAGGGACATTGGTGTTGATCCTGTGGAGTATCAGTCTTGATTAGTAACTTCAAATACTATTAACATATAAACTGCATATTCTTTTCTGTGTACATCTATGTGACTTTGTGTTGCCTCTGCTAGTACTTACCCATGGATGATTCATATCCTATTGCTTATGAATGCCCTGTTCCAAGTCAGAATGCACCAAGAAAAGCCTTGCACTGTAGCAGAAGCCAAGTAGATTGGGTTTTATCTTCAGCATGGCTCAAATCCTTTTTGTACATAACAGATCCTCTAAACAATTTCCAAACACCTCAGATAATTTGCTGAGGATTCCCACTTCCTTGCTTTCCTTTCCTCAGCTTTCTCTTCACCTAAACAGAACACAGATTTGGTGCCATTGTACCAAATCTTACTAGATTTTCATATATGGTCCATATGGTAGTTCTTCTGTTGAACAACATAACTCACTATAATCATTTTACTCATCCAGTTTCTGTTACAATACTGGTAAAAATAAAATGTGAGCCAAAAATCTGCTTTTAATCCAAAAAGACTGATAATTTTTCTTTTGGAAAACTAGTTATTGGAATAAAATCTGATGTTCACAATCTTAACTCAGTTTTTTGAAGTACATGGTATTTCGTTCAAATACTTAAATATTTTTCAGTAGACTAATTTCAGTAGAGGTTTGATCTTTCTCAGAAGTTATCTTATTTATAAATTCAAGTATATGTGTTTTCTTTTCTGGATCTCCTAAAAAAAGAAAAATATTTTGGTTTATATAAAATAATTAAAATAATGATATCTTTGTGGTGTGCTTTATTCAGTAAATCATTTCTGATTTTTGTAGTCTGAAAAAATAATGATTGCTTACTTTTTTCTTCTTAAGAACAAAAATTAGTTCTTGAGCTGTTTTGCAGTAACCCTATCTCAGAGTTAACATTTATTTCTAATATCTCAAAAAGCCATGAAATAAATGCCATATTGCTTTCCTAAACTTTTGAATCATGATACATGTATTCTTGGTTTTGTATACCATTTGTTTCAAAGGACAGAGAATATTTTTACACAAAACTTAAAATGACATCTTAATAAGGAAGAGATTCTTTAATGTTCTGTTTGGTGGAAAAGAGAACTGGGTGTTTCTTCAACAGTGGAAAAACTTGAGGTCTCTTAAAAGCTCTGGCTTCAATTTTGTCCTCAACTTGACTTTCCTATACTTAACTGACACTTCTTTCATCGGTACACTTGAAGACTACAATCCCATTCATCCGTCATATATGATCCTCCCTTATCTATGTTCCACTTCCTTCTCATACAGTCATCTCTCTTAAAACAAGCACCAAGCTATAAATGCATAATAAATTCTACCTTGAAAAATATTTTAGGTCCTTAGACACTCCTAGATCTTCTTAAAATGATTTAGCACGAGCCCAGGCTTTAGCCTGGCCCAAGTAGCTTTTTAAGGCTTTGTGCCATATAAAACTGTGAAGTAATTCTAAAAAGATAAATGGGGGAGGACAGTGTTGTGTTTAGGAATGAAAGAATGTACAACATATATCTGCAACACATATCTGAAATGAGCAAAGTAAAAGAAATGCGCTCTTAGCTTGGTGTAAAAGCATTACTTCTCAGCATTTTCAGTTGCAAAATTATAGAAATTGCATGTAAGAGGGAATGATACTGAAAATGTTTCCAACTGTCTGCTTTGCTTAAAAAAAATCCCTTCCTTCTTGAAAAGTGGGAAACATTTCACCCATTGAAAAATATCTGCCCAGATCTTTCTGTGCTCTTAATGAGCCAGAGTTTGTTTCATTAACACAGCTGCTGATGCTGCTCTTGAAAAGGAAAAATAATAAAAGGAAAATGAAAATCAATATATTTAAAGCTTATTAGGAAAAGCTTTGTAATGAGTACTGCTCTGAATGCCAGCTGACATATTACCAGTGTGAAATGGGGATGTCATCAGCGCTCTGGAGCGGGAAGGCATGCCTGCCATCTGGCTTTCCCTCACATTCTGCAGATCAGTTATCTCTGGACCTTAGTCCCATGGGCACAAAACGGATCCTACTGTACCATACAGAGCACTTAGTTAATGAAAATATTGAGCTGGATCTTTTATCATAAGCCTTTAACAGAGGAACAGGCAAATGTACAAAAGCTGAAAGAACAAGCTTGTCATCTTTGGAGAAGGATCTGCACACCTCTTGATCAGGCTGCTGAGCATCTTCTCACTACAGCAACAAGCGCTTCCAGCCTGAGGGTCCCAGTGCCTGTATGAGCCAGATTTCTATAAAGCCCTTGGCATGTTTGGAAAATAAATGCATTAACATTCATGAGAAACCTAGAAATTTCGGTGAGACTCTTCATAGATATAGATGAGCAAGAGGAAACAAAAGCACTTGGAGCTTGAAACTGAACTTGTCAGGAGTAAAGAGATTTAAAGCTAAGGCTTCTTTCTTCTTCCCCTAATTAAATTACTATGTGATATTAAAGTATTGTAAAACTAATTAGAAAATATAGATATATAGACAGATAGAAGATAGTAATGGCATATATAGTTCAGTCAGTTCCTTATTTTTCTGTATATTTCTATTAAAATATGGAAACTATATTTTGTTTTGAATGTATATGAAATACAAAGACATCAGTACTCACAGTGATTTTCTGCTCTTCCAGAGAGTTTATAGTTTTGCTTCAAAAATTAACCATAAAACCTTATTCACTTAGCATGTTGCAACTAGGTTTCAACATACATCATTAGTTCTGGCACAGTTTCACATGTGCTCTATTTTAAAATAATTTATCTATGCAAGGTATCCTTACTCAGTAGCTAATATATCTAGTTATAAATAGAGACTTAACAGTGAAGAGTGATTGTCTATATAGGTTTTTATGTCTATTTTGGATAGGATTGCCCCTGACATAATATCCTTATGTCTTCAACATGAAAGAATGATGCTGAAGCTTCATGTAGAAGCACAGAGCAAGTTCACACTAAAATCAGTCATTACCTCTTCAGTCATTACCATGTTCACATGATACCTTTTTTTATTTATGTATAGCTGGCAGGATAATGTGTAATGTGGAAAGACAGACAAGTTACTAAATATTAATGTTTATTGTCTCTGAAAGTGCACTTTTCCTGCACATGGTTTTTCAGGGAACCTCTGCCTGCTATTCTGCCCTGCTTTGCAGTGTTTGTTCTTCTTTATGATCATACGCATTTATCACATTTCTATGCAATTTTGTCTTTAGGTTACAATTTCACAATTATATTGGTCCTTATCTTGGTACTTTTTTAGGTTGGCAAGGCAATCCTGGATGATACTACTTGAGTTCTGTTCTATCTTTGAATATTTATCTTGACTTTCTAAGAAAACACATATGGAGTCTATGTGAACACAGAGGAGTAACTTTGCAGGTGTCACAGGGTAAACTGGAGACTTTTGGGAAATTTCAAAGGAGTTTCAGAAGTCTAAATTTAATTAAATTAATAAAAATCTTCATTAGAATTGCTAAACAGATGAAAGAAAGAGGTTTGGTTTACTACCTTTTATGTAAGCTCATTTGCTTACAAGCTCTAGGAAACCCATGTGGGGGAGAGACCATATGAGCTTCAGCTAAAATTCAGGCTCAGCCTATGCAACAGAAACCCATAAATGCCTTTGTTTTGGTCATGCAAGCAAAATTCCACTGTATGTATGGAGCAGGGTGAGGATAAGCATGTAAGGGATGCACAGCCACAATGCTTTTGAGTATGAAGAAAGCTTTCTTGCATGACAATACTTCAGACTGTAGTTAGAGCTAATAGGCAATGGACCTACAGCTGCCATATAGCTCTGACTACATAACATTAGTGCATCTTGCCACAGTGCAGGCAAGATCCCTGATAGAGACAGAAATTAACAGATTTCTTTTTTTAGGACCAGGTGGAAATAGTTTGTAGAACAGTACAGCTAAAATAAATAATTTTAAGATGTACATATCCCTATAATACAGTTAATGTTCCTGAGTTTGTTGGACTTTTTTTTATTTGTTAAGACACAGCACAGAAAAATCAAGAGATGTCTTGATTTCAGCTGTATTTTTGGTTTTGCAGAAGGCTTATTGTGTGATTTTTGGATAACCCACATAACTTTTTATTTTTCCATTTCCCTTATAAAGTCAAGTTACTGTATGTTTGCTTCAAAGGCCTTTTCAAAGATGCATGAAGTGTAATGAATTCTTTGTATCTTTTTAATTAGGTACCTCCTTTTTCTTGGGTGAGGAAACACCATGTAAGGTTGGGAATTGAAGACTAACAATTTTATTTTTTATCGTACATTTATATTACAATTCCAATATTTTTGTCATTAAGGGCTTGTTTCAGCATATGCTACCCAAGATCTCTACTACAAGAAGATACATTTATAAGAGAAATGTAGATTCAGTCCGTAGCTATTTGGTACTGCTACAGTTATGTCTGACATATGGCAAAATGACAACGTTAGATCTGTAGTCCTAGGGGAAGAAATAAAATCTGATTATTCACAGTTGTTGACTCTTTGCTTACACCGAGCTGATTTAAACTGTACATGCTACAAAACCATCTGGTGGCTATGTTGTAGGCTTTGTAAATTTAATTTTTTGATGAAACTCTTTGAGCTCTCTTTCAAATTTAGGACATCAGAAATCAAGTAGATTCATCTCAGTATGAATTCAAACCCTTCTATTTCATATGAAATTGCAAAAAGTTACTGAATCATTCACGTTACTTATTTCTATTATGATCTATATTATTTCACTAATGATTTAATCTGTTTAACAATGTCTATATATCAAAAAAAACTCAAGAAACAAAAAGGTGAAAAAAAGCTCTATAATAAAAAGTTCATGTGCTTGATCTGTCCAAATGAAGAAAAAAAAGTGACAAGTGAAGAAAGCATGCATTTGAACATATTTCAAGGGAAGGCTCGTTTCTATTGTTCAAATTACTCTTTGTTTCTTAAAAGAAAGAAAGAAAACCAGAAAACCAACAACTAAATGTTTGATATGATTAGATTAATATGCCCCCATAAAAAACATTAGCTTTGGATTTAGACAAAAGTTATGTTACTCTATTCAGGATTGACAAATCTTTTATTTCCCTCTGAAAGCCTGTATAAACATACTAAGGTACACTGGAAAAATATTATAAGAGCTTGGGAGATGGCTTTTGGGGTTTTTTTAAGTTTAAAATAAAGGTTTTCCAGGGCATTTTAGCCCATTTCTAAGTGACAGTTAGGAATTTAGCTTCTCAAGTCTTCTTTCAGGTGTACATAAAGCTAGCAAAATCCTCCCAACACACCAAGTACAGCCTTTTTTCAGGCCCTGCATCATACAGTCTCTTTCATGATATGGTTCAGCTCACTTTTAAAAACTCTTCAGGTTTCTAGCCTTCAGTAGCTCTTCTGGAAGCCTGTCCCACAACCTCACTGTTTTGATGGTTAAGAAAGTTTTCAGCCTAAATCTGTCCATGGCAAGTTTATAGCCTGTTGCTCTTGTGCTTTTTTAAGATTAAATTGTCCTTCTCCCTTGCAGGGGAGGTCTAATGACATGATGTATTTAACTATTCACACAGTTATTGCTCTTGCAGTGGTTTTTTTGCAAGACAGGCTGTCTGTGTTTGGAAAGACTTCCTCAGAATATGGACAGCCAGATATTTACTCAGATGAGATCTCACTACTGTTTCGTACATTTGTATTGACTCTTTGCTGTTTCAATTGAATTCACATTGTGTAGTATGTCTGAAGAAGTTATTTATGTTTTACAGAGTCCCGGGTCATTCAAAAAATGCACGTTTTCCTCCTGTTCCATTTGTGGCCGATGAGCTACTATACTGAAAATTTGTAAAAGTCCTTGGGGAGATTTTTCTCATTAGATTTAGAAATTTAAAAGTTAGGCACCTAAGTAAGTCTTTCAAACGTCCTTTATGAACTATTATAGAAAGAGGGAAGAATCTCCAAAGAATCTCCATTCGTCCCATTTAGACGTGACTAAGTACAAAATTACCAGCAGATTTGTTTACATCTTTCCACTGATTATACAAGGAAACTCAACAACTGTGAATATACAAAGTTTTTAGATGGATTGGATGAGATTAATCCCATTTTAACTGCAGGATGCTGTACTTTGTACTATTACATTTCATCCCACATTTACTATTCCAGTCCATTTTTCCCTTCACATGGTGTTCTCCCCCTTTGCACTGGCAGTGCTTCTCAATTTTTTCGGACTTCTTGCATTCATTCCTATTTTAGCGGTGAAATCACAAAGTAAAATAGTAAACGAAATTAATGCCAAGGCTAATCCGGGAGGAGCACTATTGGAGTAATCTGTTTTCAGCTCCGAGCTTCTCTTTTCAGCACAGTTCATTACCATTTCCTTTGTAACAGTCACTTTAGTCAGCACCTTCATAGTCTTTTTCTAATCTTTTTTTCCAGTTTACCTAGTAACGTCCATTGTGACACTTTACCAAATGTTCTGCTGAAATTCAGATAACATCTAATCTCTCTCTGCAGTTCTTTTGTCTGGAAAATCAGGTATCCTATTAAAGGAAAAAAATCAGGCTAGTCTGACATGACCTACCTTTACTAAGGCCATGTTACATTTTATTCTATTGTCCATTTACCTTCAAACCATTAATTATTCTTTCCTTCAAATTTTATCCTAAGATTAACATGGACCCTGAAGTATAAAAGGTTAAAGAGTTAAGAGATGCTTTTTATTCTCTGCTGTTAGCACAAATCCTGTTATGATTTGAGGATTTTTGCAGCTCTGCCTGAGTAACATCTTCATTAAAAATCCTTTCTATTGGATCCGATATTATATAGCCATTTTTCAGAGTTCTGAGATGAAAGTGGGTTTGTGAGTAGACTTAAGTGCATTAAGCTGTTTAAGCTTTGCTTGTGCTTTGACTATGATTATGGGCATATACTTATCTCACCACATTGTCTTCACTGAAGACTTCCATTTAATTTGGGCATCACATATTGATTTCTACTATGTTATTTCTACTTCTTCCCTAGAGCTACTTTGTTTTTTCCGGCTAGATAAAGGAATTCTTAGCATTTCCTTGAGCATCTTTTTTTCAAGGAGTAATTCATTTTACTATTTGCCAGTTCTTTTTTTTCCCCAGTCATTTTAGGCTCTCTGCTTTTTCAAATGTCATTATTTGTTCATTTGGATTTTCAGACATTATATACTTTCCTTGACATGCAAGTTCCAGTTAGTATGTGGATATCTGGTATAAAGAAATCCAGGTGTCCTTCATCAATGTGTTGGTCTTTTCAGCAATTTTTTGTCTGAGAGGACTAATATTTTCAAATACATCTCAAGGGAGCTCTTGAAAAGGTGCGTTAAAGTATCTCCTCTCTGATGAGTAGTTTATTTTGCAGGTAAAATAAATAGGTATGCATGTTTAATAGTAAAATTAAGCTCATATTACTTGCACACTTTTAAGATCTTCTGGTTAATCAAAGCTTGTTTTCAGTGACTGTGTCATTGCTTAAGTAGAAAAAAAAAGGCTTTGATATTAGTGACCAAACAGCTTCTACAAAACATTAAGACTAAGATATAAAAACACTAAAACCACAGTCATTAAAAAGTAGTAGACTGAAAGACATTTTGCAAAGGAAATGTAAGAAAATAATGCAATGGCATTACATCACTCAGTAACAGTTACAGAATTATTGTGCTGTAAGTTCACCAGAAGGATGTGGAAAGGCAAAAAGACCGAATGCCTGTAGACATGTGCCCTACAGAGTAACTGTGGCAGTCCCATGACAGTATGGGGCCTTTTGCTGTCTAGATTTAGAAGTGCTTTGAGAGGCCAACATGGTGAGCCATTTGCTTTACAAGAAAGGAGAAATACAATAGAATAATGTCATTTTGGACCACAGCTGCTTTGTTTGCTCCTTCATTTGTTTCTCTGAACTAATTGGACCATGATCCTAGCAACTGGTTCAATAATCATGGCAGTACAATTACAAAGAATATCACAACTGAATATTTTCCTATAAAGTCAAAACACCTCATCATCAATGACACTTGGCTGCATATTTTTTTCTTCTGTATTGGATAGAAGGAGGATTATTTAGCTCAGAGAAAGAGGATTATTTAGGTAGTTTGTTCAAATATTTAGTCAATGAGGTTTTGGAAAGTTGCTAATTAAGGACAGAGGCCAATATTGTCTCTTGCAGATGTGAAAGGAGGCTGTTATGTGCCCCACTGGGAATACTCTATGCTATTTGCTATATGCAAAAAGCTTTGCATGACACTCAGAGGTCACTGGGAGACCTTTTTTCAAAAATCTTCACATTACCAGTTTCTTAATCCATGTTGGATTCCAGTTATGGAATGAAGCAGAAACACCTGTTGTTACCCATTGTAGTATCCTGATTCTTAGGACTGGGATCAGCTATTTACCCTAGGTTTTTTCATTCAGTTTAGCCTATTCTAAAATGAAATACAGGTAATTAATGGCAGAATTTGTCATAACAAGCATAGTTGCAAAGTTTTATGAGAAAAGTGAATGCAAGCAAAAGGAGAAAACCCACATAACTTTGCTTAGCTTAAATATTAGTTTAAAGGTTTCCATCTCTATACCCTCTGACACTGGCTATATTGAAGCTAAGATATCTCATTTTCCCCAAATTATGGGTATTTGCAGAAGACAGTCAAGAATTGGGGTATGTCCTTTTTATCTGCATAGTCAACATTCATCTTTCATGAAAGAGGATGGAGAGGATTGGAAAGGAGATAATTCATATTCAGACAGTCTTCTACCTCTAGTCATTTGATATTCGTTAATCCAATTCATTCTTGCCTAACCATTGTTTGCTATCTCCTGTTTTAGAGATGTTCATGTTTAATTGGCCCAGCTGAACAAATCTCATCCTCCAGCCAGACTGGGTTTCATTTGACTGAACACTGGACATCGACAATTAGGCATCTGTTGTCTAGATTCCTTTTTTAGGTAAAGGAAATAAATGGACATTTGTAGCGTGTGACTCACATGATCTATTTTAGACAACTGTGTACACTGGGATGGGAGGAGCAGCATGCTAGAGACACCCGTTTGTCTTCACCGACTATAAAAGAAACCTTGCCATCCTGCACCAGATTTAGGGATTGTCAGCCTTAGGTGGGGTGATTCCCATCCTTAAGGACTGTTCTCGTACCAGGCTAGGTTTTACCAAAGTACTGATTCATGAGGAAGTCCTATACTCTTGCAGTGATGGTAAATTTCCATGTCCCAGAGAGAAACTTCTCCCTCTTTTCTCACCCCACAATTACGGTGTAGCTGTGCATCTGTATGTGCATCTCAGGGAAGAGCTCTTGTTTAGGACCAGTCCCAGAAGTGACCTGTCAGTGCTGGCATTAACTGCTTTGGGAGCTTCTGACTCATCTTTATGACATTGTGATGAGGGCCATGAAAATCTGCCTTGGAAGACCTTGGGAGCAGACAAGAGTTCCCAGCACTGCTCCTCTCTGTGATCTCATACAGTTTCAGGACTTTGCTAGCATTCTGCTTGCACCTGCAATTGTTCCTGCAGAAAAGAGAAACTGGCTATGTTAATCAATATGGAAACTCAGAGTGAAGTTTTCACAAAAACAGTGTTTGCAGGAAGTAGAAAACATTGTAGATGTTCTAAAACTGATGTAATTGTGGACAACTGTAAAAGGGCAAATTCAGAAACATCCTTAGTGTCCAAGTATGAGCATCTTCAAACACTTTCTTTTGACTTGAGCCTGAATGCGTGTGCTCTTAGGTTCAGTGATGAACTGAAGCTGCCTTAATGCTCCTAATGCCAGATGCAGAACACCACATGGCATAAAGCACTGGTGTAGGGTAAAGTCACTTTGCTGGTAAGATTTCTCTCCAGAAATATTATCAAGTTAACATTGTCACAACAGGTTTTCTTTGAGGCTTCCACCACTCCAACTTTATAAAGGATCAGGTATTTGATTTGCATTTAGCATAAATCCATCACAAAGTCTTAAGTTTGGCATTAAAACACACACATTCTAGTGTGCTTTACAAAATGTGAAAGTTATGTGATTATGTCCACACCTGAGCTGGTGCAAAACTGGGTGATCAGCTAAAGCACAGATCTGATATAAATGTCTGTGGAGCTTAGGTTTTATCCCGTTACATTTCTGTAAACTTACCTGTCTATTCTAAGGAGAATAAAGATAGAGTGATAACAGAAAAGAGAAACCATCTCATGAAGGTATTAAGATGACAAAGGTGCTTGTATTGCAGCTGCACTAGTATTCCCTTTCCTAGGGAAAAGTGAATATTGTTCTAGTTCCTGGGAGCAGTGACAACAAGGGGACATTCTTTTTGTAATCTAAAAAAAAAAAAAAAAAAAAAAAAAAAAAAAGGAAAAAAGCACATTTTAATAAGACAACACTGTTGGTGCTTGATTTATTCATTTTTAGTTCTAGATTTCCTAGTAGAAAAAAAGACCAAAAGAATAAAGAAGAAGTAGAGATACTGAGCCTTTAGAACCCCTTTGTGGTTCAAAGAATATTCCAAATTTTTGCTGGTGTAGATTTCATTAATTAAGAAAAGTAATATCTTCAATATCCTAGCTGTTCCTCTGCATTACAAAGCACACTAGGGCTTTGGTTTTGAAAGCTAAAATATAGCAAGCTGTTAATGGAATTTTATATTTATGCTCCCAAGAGATTTAAATGAAGTCTTGAGGGTAACCACAATCCCTGGCGAGAATCCTCTTTCCTATTAAAGCTGACCTGGACAGGACTTGCTTTCATGCCACATTTAAATTGTCCAGAGAAAATAATCTCTGTGGGAGACATCACACATTCTTCTTGCCTCCCTGCCTCTGACCAGCCCGGTAGAGCCACTGCATCTTAGTCATTAGCAGGGGAGAGAAGGAAACCAATACTTCCCGGTTCTGGAAAAGAAAACTCTTCAAGAAAAAAATACTTACTAGATCCCACAAAATAATAATGAAAGGTCTGTTTGATTGCCAACAACTTACTCTTGACCTCATGAACTGGAAAATATTTTCTGTTCTCCTTGGGTAAGTCTTGTCAGTGAATTGTTTCAAGATTTCTTGGGATGGAAGAAGTAACTTAAAAGATGACTTGTTTAGTTTTTAAAAATATTATTTATTTTTCAGTACATTTCAATTTGCTAATTATTTAGCCTGAGCAGAAGCAATTAGCTGCCAGTAGAACATTAGCATGTTGATGTTCCCTCTACAGAGTTAGCAACTGTATTAAACTCTTGTTCTAAATCACCACCTGGACCTGCCTCAGTCTCTGCATTAATAAATTAAGAAAATTGGTTTAGAGAAGTTGGACATAATAAACAACTCCTCTACTAAAAAATAAAAATTATTTGCATGTGTTTATATCACATAGATACTTACAGTACATTTATTTTTCTATTTACATAGCTTGAAGCTATTGAAACTGCTTTATAAGTCTGAAGCATAGAATTGCTAAATATGTACCTGAAATGAATTCTTATGGTCAAAATTATAAAGTTCTTTGAAATGGGATGTATAGTATTGTTACTATATTACTTTTTTAAAATCTTAAAAACAAAAGAAAAAATACTGATGAGATACAGGATCTAACTCTGTACAGGATCTGACTCTGTGCAGTGCCAGATACTTTATAACTATTGAACTTTAGGAAAAAGACATCAACTTCTTTTTTAAAAAGAAAAAAATCCAAAGACTTAGAAAAGGATAAGAGAGGAAAAGGAACTAGAAGTTATGCGTGAAGTTTAAGTAGGCTGAAAAAAAAATTAAAATAATTTCCATTAAAAGCAGCTAAGTGTCTGCTAAATACTGACACTGGTGGTAACTGATTTTCTGACAAAACTAAAACCAAAAAATTATGCACGATCATGTGCTATTTTTGGAGAATTATAAGTGACAAAAATCCTTTAGGAAGCCAGATAACTACTTTAACCCCAGTAATTTACATCAATGTTAGAAGGTGACTTGAACTGTCTTGCTGGTAAATTTGAAAACAGTGTGAAATATGTCCAATCATGGGAGATATGGCATGCATCCACCTTCAGCATGAAAGCCAGTATGTGGCATTAGTGTGTATTTCAGAGGGAAACTAACTTCCAAACAGCTGGAGGATACCGGCCAGCTGCCTACATGGAGAGCAAGAGAAACCAAAACCCAGAGGGAGCACTCCACTGCTGAAATCCTTTAAGTCTCCTGTGCCTTTGCACAAACTATTTGCCTTATAGAGCCCTGAGCAAGACCAAACAGGAAAGATCTTAGACCTGTTGCACTGCCAAATATTTCGTGGTCTCTGGGAGCTTGAGAGTTGAGCTACGAGACCTGTGTGGTATGTGAGAGGGCTGGAAAGGATTGTTTCAAGTAGGGAGGTAGTGACAGTGCTGCTGGATCTCAGTAGCCTGTGTAGGTGCCAGAGGGCCTCTTCCCTGGAGTGATCCGACAGCCAGTAAGTTTATCCGGTGTAGGTCAGGTCAAGTACAAACTCCCTAATTACAGTGACCTTTCTACTTAGCACAAGAAGGAAAAAATACTCTGTGGAGTTGATGAAAGCAGAGCTGTATTTCTTTCATTCAAATATACCCTCCAGTCTTTAAAAGCTCACTGTTCTTCCATAGACCTGGTACACCAGTTTTGTGATGAAGTTGTACTACTTGCAAACTATAGTCACAATATCATTTCGTTGAGAAGATGCATTAGAAAAAGCTGTGTTGCAAGGCTGTTCCCACCCAGAGGTTGGCTGTCAATGGCCTTTCTTTGGATGAAGGGTGTCTAACAGTGCTGGCCTGGAGCCCTCTCGCCACAAGCTGCTGCTGTACCAGATCAGTGAGCAAACGTTAAGAGCTCCAGTTAACAAGGTAAATATCAATGATCCAAAGAAAAAGACAACTCAAGTGGCTTCTCATAGAAACTTTTAACTCACATAACTGCACTGAATCCCTGGGAACGTGTGAGCTTGCTACTGCAGTTGGAAAGGTAAATCCAGAATGAAGAGCTGCCGTGCCATTTGTGGGAGCTGAAACATCGCGGTCACTGGGCTATAAAAGCTATATACTCTTTTTACATGCTGTGAAGTAAGCCCTAGCACTTCAGTCTAGTTATGAAGGCAAGTCAGTAAGAAGTTGTTCAACACAGTGTTTCACAGCATAGTATTACCTTTACAACAGGTCTTCAAGTCACAAAATACCTAGAAGGATGTAGTTTGCAGGCAGTGTCCAGGAAGTCGTGACTTATGTTCACTTTGAGTTCCTTAAAATCTCATTTCGGGACCTCCCTAGTTTCTAAACAGCCATGTGGGCATTGTAATGGTGATGTACCCTGGGCAGAGAAATAATGTAGCCATGAGGTGATGACTGATGAGCTTCTGAAGATCTCTATCAGAGAGGGCAGGCCTGGCAGAGTGGGACCTTTTCCATGTATGTGTCTGTCTTCTGTACTGCCCCAGTCATGAGGCTGTACTTGCACCCCAGCAGCCCTCACGTTGCCAGATACCGTGACAGTTTTCCTTTATTTCAGCCTGTACTTTGGAAGCAGGAGAATACTTTGGGTCTAGGCATTAGAAATCCTCCTAATGCTGCTTTAAGGTGGCTAGGGGCAATAAGGCGTTCTCTGATACTTTTTTGCTTGACGGATTTTTAAATTACTTAAATACAGCCACAGGGCATGTTGCAAAGTACTGTCTTTCAGCCATTCTTTTTGCTTGCTCCTTGCACCCAGATCTTTGTATCTTGCAATAATTACGATGATCAAATCCTGGGATGATTAGTGCCTTTCTCCTATGTGATCATAGTGTTTGGAGTGAATGTAATATGAGCTGTTTTGCTACTATAATACCAATTAGATCAGCTCCAAAAAAAACCTATCATGAATTCTGCTTTCTGTTGCTGTTGCTGCTCCCTGACCAGAAACTCCCCTCACTCAAGAGGCAGTTTTTTTCCCTTTCTCCCTCCCCTCCCCAGACTTGGCCCTATGACTTCCTCCACTCCTCCTCCCTCTTTTCTGAAACTCGTTGTTCTTGGATTGAAAGCAGACTCCAAAACCACCACAGACTGTTTTCTTTTGTTTGAAACAGCCATTCCTGTGCATACTGAGTATATACAGAGTGACTTGCTAATGGTTTGGATTAGGCACCATTCACCAGAGAAAGCAGGAAGGAAAAAGGTGATGTGCATACACATCAATCCCTCTGTCCCACCAGAGTGTTAAAAGCACGAGAGGATATCTTCTTCAATTATTTTTGTTTCACTTGGAAATGACAAACGAGATAAAAGTTTTACTTCCGATTTGGCAAAATTCTGATGGATAATATTTCTTTAAGAATTTGGACATAAGCGTGGTTAACAGTGGAATGATAGTTTAACAAAACTATATTATCTTCCCTTAGAGTCACTAAGCTGCTAACTCCATAAGGGTTGGTTTTGACACTTAGCCACCAATACATTGGTCATATAAAGTTTTATCTGCTGAGCATGAAATATTAGAATTATTTACAGCTTTTTAATTCTTCTTCTATTTATTGGGTCAGGCCAACAGTAGACATAAAGCTTCATAATACAGATATGAGGATTTTAACAAATTTGTGATCATTAAAGATGTTTCAGTCTGCTACACTGTGTGAAATATTCGGGGTTTTGTAATATATTATTTAGCTTCTGAATCACATAATTTCAGTACCCCACACTATTAGATGCCATTTGATTGCTCAATAGTATATATTACTTTAAGCCTGGGTTTTTGTATGAACTATGTGGACACTTCTGAAACATTTTCACCATATGTCAGGATTTCTAAGTGAAATGCCACTAGAAGATGAGAGGCTATATAAAATATTATCAAGGTTTAATGTTCAGGCAGGTATATGACACAGTCAGTTAAGCAGATGAGTATTTTCTGTATAGCAGTAATTACATCTGCCCACTGTGGATACTAAAAACTCCAGCAAAGAGCTCTTGGCCACCCAGTCCCAGCAAACAAAGATTACTTTCTGCATTACATATAAACCTATTACTCAGTGACTATAAATTAATTCTGATGGAAATGGAACATATCCTGACATTTCTTTGTAAATATGGATTGAGATTAAATTATTAAGGTTTGGCAAAGGTTAGAATCTATAATGTATTTCAGGAAGGAAAAGGAATTAAAATTAAAATACTGTATTTTAATCTAAAATGAAAAGCTGAAAAATTCTCTATGGGGACAAATTGCACTAATGATAATGAAAAGACTACTTCTGACTTTAGAAGTCGCTCTGGAGTAGGGCACCATCAGCAACAGGATAGCAGTTGTGATGAGAATCCCTTGGGATCTCACCATGTAGTGAGTGACATCTCATCAAATCTGGGCCCAGTGTAATGACACAGAAGGATTTTAATCATTGTGAAATTTAAACTGTATTAACAATGCTGGTGTGCATTGTCACTTGGTCAAGCCATAAGAGCAGCTGAACAGTTTTAGTCAGTTCTCAGTTAGGATTTGGCAGCAAAGTCACCTCTGATTCAGGTCTAGGTTTTTCAGACATGAACCATTAGAGAGACAACTGATTTAGGGGTTTTTTTTTGCTTTTGAGCCTTTCCTAGGTTTAGTCCCTAATGAAGAGCAAGAGAATGTGGGTTTTTTTCCAAGTAATTCACTTCATTGCATAGGTGGGCTTGACATTGATAATTTCTATGGCTTTTTTTTAATCTTCTTTTTGAGGAGGCACGATTCACAACTGAATCTGTGACTTTGTGCACTGAAGGAGGAGTGTGAGTCGATTTTAAAAAGCCTGTCTCTACCAAAATAAACTTTGTTAGACAAAGACAGCAAGGCTGTTAGCTTTTCATCCTATACTCAGAAGATTTTTTAAACATGGAAAAACCTGCAGCAGTTCAAATGAAGCACATCCTCACTTTTTCTGCTGTTTCATGGCTCCTTGTTACATGTCTCACCACAAGTTGAAGGGCTTTGCTTCACTGGCATATCCCCAGCTATTCCATGTAATCAGACTGAATTCTTTTGCATCCTACTACTGATGAAACAGTAGCGGGGAGAGTCACAGGAGTTTCAATGAAAGCATTCACTCCTCTGTGAAACTTGCTCCCTCTGGTGTTTCAACACAGCCAGTGCTTGGTGACATTTGAATCCAGGTTTATGATTTAATTACATCCTAGTAATGAGGAATTCTTTTCTTTACAAGATCTGCAAAATTATTAAAAACACTTATTGTATCTTATTGCAAAATAAGATTTTATTCAGTCAGTGTTTTCACAGAGACACTCGGGTGTCACTGCAGTGAATACAAAGAGCAATACACATACTTTCCCATATTGCTCTGAATGCCATCTTCCCTGTTAGTCATCCTTCCATTTCGTTATATTATTTCACTATATTCCCAAGTGTCCTGGTTCAGCTAGGAAAGGGTTAAGTTTCCGCAGCAGAGAAGGGGGAAGGGATCTCCAGGCGGGTTATTCATACCATGCTCACGTCAGGTCCGGCGCGGGAACTTTTTTTTCCTTTTATCGCAGGCTTTTGTCGCAGGAAGCAGGGGGCTGTCTGTAACCGTTTGCGGTATTTCTCTGTATATCTTTTGTCTTGTTCACTTTTATACCGTTTATTGTTGTTATCATTGCCACTGTTGTTGTTCAGATTGTTTATCACACTGTTGTATTAAATTTCTTCTTATTTTACCCCGGGTCTGTGCCTCACTGCCAGCCCGACCGGCTGAGGCTGGGGGAGGGACAAAGGGCAACGTGCTCTCCGGTCCCGGCAGGGCCTAAACCAACAGAGCCTTTTTTTGCGCACCAACGTGAGGCACAAGAGGGCTGAAATAAGAATCAAAAAGGGACAGACCCTGACCAGAGTGAGCAATCTGTTGGGTGTAATTTTTCTGTTTGTATTTGTGTTTGTTTGATAAGAAAATGTTTGTGATGCTGGCCCACGTGCTTACGTGGTGGAGCTGGATTAATCCTTATATCCAGTGTATAATCCCAGTGGTGGTGTTTGTTATCAGTGGAAGATGTGCAAAGGGTCTTATGTTGTTATACTGGCTGTTGAATGCTTATAATGCCTTTCTATCGCTGTGCGGGGGGCGGGCCGGTACCTGTTTGCCGTTTGGGCTTTTGTTAGGGGTACCACCCCCGCTGTGGGTGAGCCAGGGGAAGAGATCCTCTTGGCTTTGGGGAGTTTAAATTATCCTTGGAGCCTGCAGGCCACTGTGATTGCTGCACTATCCTTCTGAATGCCTGCCTGATTTCGGTTTTGGCCATGCAGCACTTCTCTAACAATAGCAGTGCCCGGAAACCTGCCCTGTGGTCAGATGATAGTGAGTGGCAAGGGGTGTGGGAAAAGATGGGCAAAGGCCTGAGTCGGTGGGCACCCCCAATGCTTTGGAACTTCACTCCTGAGCAAATGCAGAGCCCTGAGAAGCTGATGGAGTGCTTAGAAACGGTGTGTTACCAAACGGGCAAAACCCAGGAGACACAAATCGCTGCAATGTGCTGGGGACTTGCCCATGCCTACCGTGTCCTTTTTAATACCACCCGCTGCCCTCAAGGGGGAGAAAGGCCTGCGGGATCTGAGAGTGAACTTATTGGTACAGCAGCTGAGCCAGAGACCCAGCCAGTGCCGGTGTCAGTCGCCCTGATACAGAAAAGCATATATAACAGAAAGTCACTTTGCAGAGTGGGGGATGGGTATGAGCCAGGCCCAGCATGGGAACAGGAGGAAGGGCCAGAGGTGATCGACTGATCCCTATCCCCGACTGAGCTGCGAGATACGCGGAGAGATTTCGGCCGCCTCCCAGGCGAGCAGATTTGCACCTGGCTGCTCCGATGCTGGGACAATGGAGCCAGTGCCTTTGAGATGGAGGGGAGAGAGGCCAAGCAGCTGGGATCTTTGGCCAAGGACGCTGGCATTGATAGGGAAATAGGGAAGCAGGCTCAAATCCTCAGCCTTTGGAAGCGACTCCTGCTCAGTGTAAGAGAAAGGTACCCCTACAAGGATGATATCCTATGTCAGCTAAGCAAATGGACCAACATAGAGAAGGGAATTTAGAATCTCAGGGAACTGGCTGTGTTTGACATGATTTACGGTGATCTGAATGATGAGCAGTCACCCGTGGACCCAGATCAGGCCCCTTGCACACACCTGATGTGGCAAAAGTTCCTGAAGAGCGCACCAGAAGCACACTCGAAAGCATTGGCAATAGTGTCCTGGTGGACAGACACCCACACTCTAACAGTGGATGGAGTGATTCGCAAGCTCCGGCAATATGAGGGAAATCTCCCTTCATCTCACCATTCCCTGGTCTCAGCTGTGGAGGAACTGTCTCAGAGGCTTCAGAAAGTGGAAGAGGACATGTCCTACGTTCCACCTACACGGGCTAATGTCTCAGCCATTAGAAGTAAACATTTCCCCACCCAAGAGAAAGGCAGCAGAAGGCACACACCACAAGGCACCCTGTGGTTTTTCCTCCGTGACCATGGAGAAAACATGAGGAGGTGGGATGGACGGCCCACTGCTGCCCTAGCTGCACGAGTAGAGCAGCTGAAAGGGAAGACCATTACAAAAGGGGAGTCCTCCAAGAAAAGCGCAGCTCCAGTGTCCAGTCAGAAATTCCCCAGACAGAATAGAATGGCCAACGTTATGTCTGACCCTCTTGAGGGGACCAGTGAATCATTCTTACAAGAAGTGAGTGATGATGAGCAGGATTAGAGGGGCCCTGCCTCCAGCCAGGTGGAGGAAAGGGATAATCGGATTTACTGGACAGTGTGGATCCGATGGCCTGGCACGTCAGACCCACAAGAGTATAAGGCTTTGGTGGACACTGGCGCTCAGTGCACCCCGGTGCCATCGAGCTACAGTGGGGTTGAATCCATTTGCATCTCCAGAGTGACAGGGGGATCCCAACAGCTGACCCTACTGGAAGCTGAAGTGAGCCTGACTGGGAGGGACTGGCATAAGTACCCCATTGTGACTGGCCCAGATGCCCCGTGCATCCTGGGCATAGACTACCTCAGGAGAGGGTACTTCAAAGACCCAAAAGGGTACCGGTAGGCTTTTGGTGTAGCTGCCCTGGAGGAGGATGAACAGTTGTCCACCCTACCCGGCCTCTCAGAGGATCCCTCAGTGGCGGGGCGGCTTAAGGTTGAGGAGCAGCGAGTGCCGATTGCTACCAGGACGGTGCACCGGCGGCAGTACCGCACCAACCGAGATTCCCTGGTCTCCATCCATCAGCTGATCCGTCAACTAGAAAGCCAGAAGGTGATCAGCAAAACTCACTCACCCTTCAACAGCCCTATATGGCCCTATATATCCAAGAGTCGGGCCGCTGATGAACATTTACACAACCAGCAGGCAGACCAAGCTGCTAAGATTAGAGTAGTTCAGGTGGACTTGGACTGGCAGCGCAAAGGTGAACTGTTCATAGCTCGGTGGCCCCATGAGACCTCGGGCCACCAAGATAGAGATGCAACATACAGGTGGGCTCGAGATTGAGGGGTGGACCTCACTATTGACACCGTTGCAGAGATCATCCACGAATGTGAGATGTGAATTATGCTGTGCCTTTGTAAATTGTTGTTTTGTTATTGTTAACTGCTAAATGACAGCTGGACATGACGCAGATGGTACGGAATAAAGGGGTGGATTATGTCCTGGTTCAGCTAGGATAGGGTTAAGTTTCCGCAGCAGAGAGGGGGAAGGGATCTCCAGCCGGGTTATTCATACCATGCTGACGTCAGGTCCAGCGGAAGGTGGCTTTGTGGCTTTGGTCACGGGAAGCATGCGAGCGAGCTGTCTGTAACCATTGCGGTATTTCTCTGTATATCTTTTGTTCACTTTTATTACTGTTTATTGTTGTTATCATTGCTACTGTTGTTGTTCAGATTGTTTATCACACTGTTGTATTAAATTTCTTCTTATTTTACCCCGGGGTTTGTGCCTCACTGCCAGCCTGACCGGCTGAGGGTGGGGGAGGGGCAATGGCAGCATGGTCTCCGGTCCCGGCAGGGCCTAAACCAACACACCAAGTTTAATGCTTATGGAATTAAAGAAAAATAATTTGTCAGTCTCATTTTGGAACCTTCGTGGAGAAACATAGCTTGTTGTGGTTTGGGGGTTTTGTCCATGAAATAAAGCTATTTGTATCTATCAAGCTAGAAGAAAAATGGCATGTAAGCATGCTTCTAATTTAAATTGTTTGCAGTCTATTTCTAGAAAACCTATTTTGGAAACATAAATTATCCTTGATACCGAATTGGAATTATATTTGAAGAATACCAAATTGTGGAGAGAAGGCAACTTTGTGTATGCCGTTGATGTGAGGTGTTTCAAAGGTTTAATCCTACTCCCAGGGAAGCTGATATTAAAAATCCCTTTTACTCTTTGAAGGATCAGGACCAGGCTATCATGAGTCAGTAATGTGGATAGCAATGGAAGTGATAGAAAGTATTTGAAAAAGCAGGAGTTTGACTGATACCTGGGAAAGGCAGATGAAAGATGATGACAGAGATTGCAAGCTCCCTCACAGCTATCCAAAATATTTCTCTTGTATCAATTTTAGTAGATTATTACATACTTTGATTGCTCTCTCACTGAGATCAGAAAGATGTTATTTCTAAAAGCATTACTGGTGAGAAACCAAGCTGAAATTTCTCTTGAATTTTTAGCAGTTTCTGTAAAAAATTAATTCCTGCTTCAATTTAGCAGTAAAAGACATATTATGGTCCTTCAGTTCTCACCTACTACACAAGTACTTGATATTCCATATTATGTCATTATTTGGGGAAAAAAAAATTTCTACCTTAACATGGTAGAAAACTTTGAATAAGCCAGTTTTCTAGGTTTTTTTGAGTGATGTAGTTCTGCTATGTTAGAATTTGCATACGTGCTTAAAACTCAAATAAGGTTGACTGACTAACATGAGAGACACATATTGTATAGACAAACTTTGTATGTAGCAATTGAAATGTTTCTTGTGTGCCTAAGTTTGTAAGTCACTCAGACGGGCTTCTTACTGCCCTGTGGGGAAATACTGTCACCTGTTTAGTTTAGCTCTCTGCATTTAATAAGCCAGAGTGCTTTTCCCAGTCTTGGACGCCTGCAGTCATCTCTATATCCATTGTGTTTGGCTCATATAAAGAACATTTTAAAGAAGCTGGAAAGGAAGAGTTTAAACTTCCCAGATGAACAATGTGAAAGGTGTTTTTAGATTGGCATTTTACATGGGGCATGTTCTTGGGCTTGCAAATGGTATAAAAAGTTACTGCCTGCCAGGTGAGATGGAGTGACTGATTGTATATGTGCACATTAAACCTGTCCCCACGGTGAAATAAAGCATTTGCCTAAATGAGGGAGAAAAGGAAGCGGGTGTGCAGGTACAAGTTCTCAGCTGCCAGATGGCAGCTACTTTGATTTGCTTGTCTGATCACTTGCAATCATCTGTAACACAAAAATTAAAATGAGAGCAGGAGTAGGAGCAAAATAAGCTTGTGTCTTTTGAGCATATAAAATTTTGGTAACATGCTCAGTCTGTCTCATCATATTTAGGAGGATAAAATCCTTGAAAACTTATCTCTTTGAAGGCAGTGAACATTTTGTCATGGAAATATGAACAAATCCTTAAGGGGCATGCTTTTATCAATATAAAATATCTTCTAGTAGTACACAGACAGCTATGTTCAAGTACCAGCAGATACACACATATCAAAGTGTATTTAGCTAGAAAGAATAAGGTAAAGTTATTTAGACAGCCTATGGCATGACACCTTTTGTTTCTATATAGCGTTCCCACTCTTTGGGCAAAAATATTTTATTTATATTTTATTGTGGTGAGCTAACCATGAAAGAGCACAGGGTTAAATAAAAATTCTGAGAAGATTTGTATTGTAATCTTTTTATACATTTCCATTCATAACAGCATGTGCTGCTGTCCTCATTTTCTGACAATGCACTTCTGTAAATGAATGCTATGAATGCAGTCACATTACTGTTTTTATGAACAGCAGCCAGTCTTACTATAATCACACACTGGGCATTCATCTTTGGCATCTGAACAGCTACCACATCAAGGCATCTCACAGTTGACTAATTTTTCCAGTCATATTGCAGCTTACCTAGATATTGACTGTTGTTCCAGTCCCGCCTGTACCAAATCTGTCCACAGAAGACTATTCTTGGGTGGATTTCTGTTGTTCTCACTTACAAGGATATATTTCATTATTTTATTGTGTATTTTTCCACTTAGCTATCCTGTAATTGCTATATTGTCTTATATACTCCTCTGTTTTACTTTCTTGTGTAGTTTTTATTGTAGGCTTAGTCATTCTAGTCAGCAGTAAGATTGTATTACCACAGGTTAAATGTCTGTGAAAGGCAGGTTTAAGTCTTAACAGCTGGATGCAGGCACTGTGTGTCGGTCCTTGCTTTGTCACCTTATATTTGATTAATACAGGAAACATACTGCTTGCAAAACCTCCTACATCTTTGATTTGTTAGAAACCTTATTTCTTGTGTGTGATGAGTGAAGGTAATAAACATTAACAGCATTACATTGCATTCCCTGGCTTATCCCGAGATACTGATGTAAACCGTAGTCCACGGTCCACGTAGTCCAATTTTCAGAGAAAACCAGCATCACCTTTTACTGTCACGGACACTTTGTCTAATCATGGGAGGAGTATGAAGGCAAAAGAGAAATCCAAATTTGATACATTTTTTTATACTTTTTCATTATAAGAGAATGTGCAAGTGTATGTTCCCAAAAAACTGTTTCTATAAATAAGAATATCAGAGATTTCATATTATAAAGTAAATACTGTGATTGCAACTTGTACATGCAGCTTTGCCAATTGCGTATTTTATACTACTGAAGCACCACACGGTTTCATAGAATCATAGAATGGTTTGCACTGGAAGGGACCTTTTAAGGTCATCTAGTTACTCTTTTTGGTTTTCTAATGTATTTATGGCACTCCAAAATGCCTTATCTACTGGTCTGACTGTTCACAGTAAGCTGTCCATCTCATGGCAGGATGTTCTTGAAGGGATTTCATATGTTACACAGGTGTTCTTCCATGCCTTCCATTACATTAGCTCCTTGTTGCCTGCAGAGACTTGGAATTTCCTGCAGCTGAACTTCTATATAAAATTATCTCTATTTACAACTAAATGTATTTTTGTCTCCCAAGTTTGTCCTCCATCGTTTCTGATGTTACTGTATTCTGTATTCCTTTTTCCATTAGTGGTAACAATACAATTTTTAGAAATTTTACATGTGGAAAATCCGTAAGTAATCCAAATGTCTAACAATTACATGAACACATAAGAAACCACAGTCCTTCCTCTAAAGATTCTTAAATTCTTTATGTATACACAGACCTGCAAATTTAAAGTTTCTTTAAGTACAGTTACTGATTTATTCTATCCACTAGCCCATAAATTTGTAATTATAATGGTATAATAGCATTTTCCAGAGAAGTATATGTATCTCTGTACAAATACATCTTACATATGTAGTATGTGCACATACAAATTTTCTTTTATAATAGTCTTTACCAATAAATATGGATTCCTGAAAGGCAAATTCCTGAAAGATTTGCATATATCTGGTATAGTATTACCAGAGTTAAGTCTTTGATACTGAAACGGGTTTTGATGCCAGACAATTTCCATTTAAAAAGGAAAAAGAAAACCTTATTTCTACTTCTGTCCCTTTTTGCTTATCTTGGGTCCTTATGCAGCAGAAAATTCCTTTTAAAAAGCAGTTGTGACATAGCTACTATTGCTGATATAATTTAAGATTGGTCTTGATAGGACTGTTTTAATGATAAAAATGGAGAGCTGTCCTTTGTGTCCTATATCACTACAAATAGTCTGAGACTGGCATTAATCATAGATACATTTTCCATACTCTGTTCATATCTTCTAGTAGAGAGAAGGTAATAAAAGAAAGCCCATACGACACATGATATTAACACAAGAATCTGACATTAATGTTCATGTCAGTCAAAAACATAAGTGAACAAAGATTAAAAAGTTAATATATCTCATTATTGCATAATGCATAGAGCTGCGTGAAAACATGCTGTATATGTCATTGCCTTTGGCATGAATGGAAGTTTAAAGCCTAAAGCTGAAGCGGGACTTCTTACGTGTCTGTTTTCTTGGGACTTAATAACCAGTCCTGCAGTCTGGAAAACAAGAGCTGTTTGTGTGGCATCTGGTTTCTTCATAAATATTCGGGAAGAGTTTCGTTGCTCTGTGGAAGCTGCCTCTACAAACATTTTAAATGTACCATACTTGTAAGTCCAAATTGTTCATGCAGTCTTTACTTTCATAAAGACTCCGTCTTGTTTGGCTTAGCCCCATGTAAGTGGAATTTGAGTGGCAGGACTTCTTCCTTGCAGCCTTGTGAGGGTTTGAGCGGAAACCAGGCCCCTGCCTTCTCTTTTTTCTCACCAAAGAAGTGTTTAGTTGAGGCTGTAGTGGGAGGGGAAGAGAATTGGAGCCAGGCTGTTGTTGGTGGAGTGGAGGTCTGCAGAAATTCTCTTGCTCCACAGCCCACCCACCCAGGAGAACAGCAGGAGTGTGCCCAAGAGTGTCCACTGCTGTAATGAGCGGCGTGGGTTCCCGGCCGCCCCCTGCCAGCCTGGCAGCCATTGCACAGTGTTCAGCGGCTCAGCCACATCCTCTGGCCTCTGCTCTTATCCCTGCATGTGAGGTGAAGTAATACTGACATTCTTCCTGGCTTCTGCTCAAGGATGTAAGGCAGAGGCTCCTTCTCATCACCACAAGGCAAAACAGAAATGAGCCCTGAGCTTTACAGCGCTGTCACCATGTAGAGGAGAGTCCTGAGATCAACCAGCTGTTTGCTGATCAGGGGACACCATGCGTTTCTTAGTAGTTTTATAGCTCTGCAATTAATATAGATATTTTCAAAATATGAACCTTAGTCCATATCCTTTGTAACTGGGGTTTTTGGTGTAAGCAGGTTTGGAATGTTGGCTAGCAAGAGAGAATAATTTCCAACAGTAAAATGAATGTATCGTATACTGTTGTAGTTGATGAACCACACGCAGATTAGTTACAGACAAATAAAGAAATGTTTTTTCAAATATTCTGCTCGCTAAAAAGGTATGTTACTTCAATAGACCTGAGAGATTGAGCCCTGTAAAGTTGCATTAACAGAAACAGCAAGAGCATTTTGACAGTGCTGTAAAAGATACTCTGTTGTCATGTAAATATTTATATCAAATATATAAATTGCCTTAAATTTCCAGAATTTCCTGCTACTAGCTGCAGACATCCATACAAAAATGGCCTCAGAAAGCCAAGAGTTCTCACTTGATAGAGCCTATAGATGACCTGAAATGGCCAAGTGGTCTGTACAGATACATACAATCTATGCAGAACATGTTACCATCTGCTTGCTCCAAGAGGTCTCTTTTAAAGCCAGAGCACACCCGACCATGTATCCAAATGTGTCTTCAAAAAAGTTTGGGCTCCACTGTCCTAATTGTAAATGTAGCTGTTTAACATGCAAGTTTCTTCAAGCTTGCGTGCTAGTTTGCTATCAACTTTCATTGCCCATGCTAGCATCTCTGCAATTCCTTCATAGAAACAAAATCTGACAAAAAGTTGAGATAAATCTTACGAGAATGGCAGTGGAATGGGCTGTGACAGTACATGAGCTCACATTAACAGTTAATTTCTGGTCAGAATGATAAAAAATGAGAGATCAAGCATAGCAGGTATCGTTAGTCAGACATTTATGTTGCATGGAAGAGGGCCTGTGTCCCCATCATTCCTTTTCTGTTAGGTTTAGATTATAATTTTGGACTAACTGAGATTTCCAAAGGGTAAGTTTGAAATACAGAACCAGAGACTAATTCCAGGTTTGATGATTAGGACACCCACACGCAGAGAGTTATTGTAAAGTTTGAGTCTCTGTTGCCATATGAAGTGGAGAGGGTCAGATAAATGAGATTAAAGCACAAATACAAAACCATGTCAGCACCAGGATTCAGCTGACTGGAACCATGTTCCAGCAAGACAGAGACAGTACTTCTGCCTGGCTTGCAAAATGGGCTTGTGTGCAGTAAGCAACGGTCTGTTCATGTGCATGTGTGTTTTTCTCCCTTGTTTCTTTGTCTTTTTTTTGAGGAATTCTGTTTAATCCTGTGCAGGGCAGGGGAAAATCTGGAATCCCAGAGAAGTTCTGGAGCTAAAAATAATTGTTTCTTGCACAATTCTTCTTACAGAAACCCTTTTTCCTCCTGATGCTCACTCCTGGAATTAATCTGGGCTAGCCACCATTCATTTGGGATCTATTTTACATTAAGTGAAATTTACAAGTTTACTTTTCATTTGTTTGCCCTTCTTTGCATAGTGATAAAACAGAAGATTCAAACTAGGTGGTAAAAGCATTCATAACATTTTAAATACAGGTTTTCCTGGGCTCTGAACTCCAAAATTCTTGTAGACAGACTGACTGTCAAGAACCTTTCCAACAGCACTTTAAGAATAAATTTATATAATTTCTTCTTTTCCATTCTCCCTAAAGGAGCGATGAACTTCACACAGGCTTTGCCACAATTAGTTAATTTAGTTTTGCGATTTTAAAAATATTTTTAATCAAGACTGTACATCTTGTTAAATTTCCAGAAAGCAGACTTTTTTTCTTTGTTCTTAAACTGATAGTGCTATAGCAAGACTATACAGGTCTTCATGCTCAAAAGAACGGCATTAGAAATTGAGTGTTCCTCTCAGCCTTCCTAAGGCAAGTTTGCTGGTGCAAACGGGGAGGGATGGTCTGCAATGAAAGTAGAATGAAGGCAACAATCTGTGTCTCTCTTGTTTTGATGAAGCTTTCAGACCAGTTTATAGACCAATACAGTTTGTGTATTGTTCAGATTGATGAAAACTGTGTTACTAAGAGCAAGAAGTCAAAAGCTGTGCTGCTGCTCCTTGCTGAATTCATTCCTTTTACTGCTTATACAGAAATTTTGTTTCTGACATGATCATAGGCATCATTATCCACAGGTGAGGTGGGTAAATATGAACGCTAGCACGACTCATTAAAGCAAGGAGTGGAGAAGTGTGTGCATATTCATCTGTGACATATAATCACTATACTTTAAGGAACTGTAGAAGATATCTTGCATTTAACCCACCAGACCTAAAGGGTGGGTTAGGCATTCACTTCCTAACAGATCATGTTCTAGCCTCTTTTTAAAGATCTGCAAATACAAGATTATACAACCTCCTAGGCAGCTTTTCCAGTGCGTCAGTCCCCTTAAAATTAGAAACTTTCTTATCATTTCTAATCTAGACTTACTTGAGAAGCATAAGCTCACTGCTTCTTGACTCACTGACGTTGGTCTCAGGGGACAGGTTATTCCTTTTTTCATTTTTTTTTTTTTTTCCCCAAGCAGGAGCTTTCTACATGTTTGAAGATTCTTAGATTTATCTTTAAGCTGTCCAATCACCCAGTCTTTTCCATCAAACCTTCCCGCACACCCACACCCTGACCTCAGATGGTTGCTATTTGCAGATCATTGCCGTTTGGGGTCATTTCTGTGGAACTGCTTGCTTTAGTTCTTGTTCTGTCTTTTGGAAGTTTTATGTAAAAATTGTAGCGGATTTCCCAAGGCACTCCTGCCTTCCTGGAGGCCAATAAATAGAGAAAATGAAAAAATTAACAGAAAAAAAGGAACAGCCCAGGGAACAGCAGGGATTTGGCCTCCTGACACCCATGTTTGGATGGATCTTGACAACAGAGAGGCCGCGGTGCTCCAGGGTGGCGGTGCCGCTCCCCACCCGAGGGCACCCTCCTCCAGGCTGCCCTTGCGGTGCTGGGGTGTGAGGGTGCCGGGATGTGGGGGGGCTGGAATGTGGGGGTGCCGAGGTGTGGGGATGCCAGGGTGTGGGGGTGCCGGGATGTGGGGGTGCCAATGTGTGGGGGTGCCGGGGTGTGGGGGTGCCGGGGTGTGGGGGTGCCAATGTGTGGGGGTGCCGGGATGTGGGGGTGCCGATGTGTGGGGGTGCCGGGGTGTGGGGGTGCCGGGATGTGGGGGTGCCAATGTGTGGGGGTGCCGGGATGTGGGGGTGCCGATGTGTGGGGGTGCCGGGGTGTGGGGGTGCCGGGATGTGGGGGTGCCGATGTGTGGGGGTGCCGGGGTGTGAGTGTGCTGGACTGTGGGGGTGCCGGGGTGTGGGGATGCAAGGGTGTGGGGGTGCCGGGATGTGGGGGTGCCGGGGTGTGGGGGTGCCGGGATGTGGGGGTGCCGATGTGTGGGGGTGCCGGGGTGTGGGGGTGCCTATGTGTGGGGGTGCCGGGATGTGGGGGTGCCGGGGTGCCGATGTGTGGGGGTGCCGGGGTGTGGGGGTGCCGGGGCCGGCGGGGCCGCGGGGTTCCCGGGGAGCGGGGCCGGTCCTCTCCTCGCTAGATGGCACCACCCGCGCGTTGTACCGCAGAACAGCGCCCGAAGGCATGAGTTCCCGTCAGGGAAACCGCTTTCCTCTTCCCAGTACCGTATGGCTGAACTATTTATATGTCAAACAAATATGCATACATGCAAGTTTTGTTTCCTCCAACTCTGCTGTATTCTTAGAGACAAACGAATGCCTCTGTGCTACGTCCTACCACGGTGTTTAAATATTTCTCGTCATTTAAGCTCTTTGGGTCTTATTCTGATGGCCCTTCTTGGTACCTCTTCCCATTAATATTTCCTTAATACATGGGGACTGGAAATACACGCCTGCATTTCCTAATCCAGGAACGGGTTTATGGAGCTCTATGGGCCAGAACCATGAAAAGTACTTGGTATATATGTGAATTGAAAGCTGTATTAACAGCACAGCTAGTGTGGGATCCCAGGCAAGAAGAGTAAGACTTCCATTATATGTAATAAAATATGATGATACATAACAGAAGGTGGTACATCGTCTACAGTAGAAGTAGTTATTGTTGAACACTCAGTACTGGTAAGTTAGAAAAATCATGAGATCACAGAAAGCACACAAGTCTTGTAACTTGAATTTTCTGGATATATAGGTTAATCATAAAGATGAATGGTCAATAACCTGTTACATATCTCTCTTATTACCACACTCTTCTGTATTGTCTTTTATTTTCTGATATGTTTTTCTGGTACAATTTAAAATGCCTCATTTTACACACAATTGTTCCCCCTACCCCATTCTTGTGATGCTTGTTGCTTGCAGTTTCCCATTGTTCGTCAGGTTTTTGTTGAAGTAGCAAACAAAACTGAAGTCTACATACAGCTCTTGGTCCATCTGTACACATCTGGAAATTTTGTACCTGTAGACCCAGAGATTAGAATTAACACTATTTGTTATTGTCAGTGTGCAGTTCCTTGGGAGACAGAAAAATATTACTTCTTGGTTTAGGAAAAAATAGGGTTTTTCTTTACAATGTGTATGCATATAAAAATACACATGTCTTTGTATACGTGTGTTAGTATGTAGATATGCATATATATTTAAGAGGTATATGATGCTACTGTTTTCAATTAAATATTTCTGAGAACTTTTTACTGCAACAAGTGGCTCAAAGTAGCTGGTGCATTCAAAGTTTCAAAAAGGGTTTCAGTTTCTCTCCAGAGCTATTTTGATTTGATATCTACAGAAAAGGAGATTACCTGTAATGTCTTCTTGATGGAGCAGTACAGCTGAGTAGGACTCTTTGTTAGCAACCTGTAGTCTGGGTGTCATTATAAAATATCTATGGACTGTATTTTATTTCTTCATTATGCATTTCATTTCAACACCAAACATAACAGCATGTTTCATGCAAGCCAATGGACTCAAGTAAGCCTCATCAGATGTATAAGTAAAAATGTACTCTAATATTTGACTTCCTGCCAAATTAGGTGCCAGCATTTATTTTAGACTACAGCAGCATCCTCAACAGATCCCATTTCCCACCCTCTTAGCTGTATTCAGCTGAACAAATCCATTTACTCCTTCTTCTTAAATTGTTTTGCAGGTTTTTTTATGATATGTTTACCAGGGGATGTTTTTTGAAGTTGTGTGAATTGACCCCAGGTAGGATTTAACAGGCATTTAAGTATCTAAAGTTTGTTGGGGAAAGAAGGTGTTGAGTGCAAATAGCTGTAATGTGTATAGAAAAATAATCTCAAATGTACTTCTATAGCAAAGAGCAAGTTTGTATTATAAATTAATGTATAACGATCGGTCGCTTCAGCAATCTGAGCATAGGTGAAGATGGAGATCTCCAGAATATTTATGATAATTTCCCACTGATAAGTTGTCTCCCTATAAATATTAACACCATGGCAATACTTATATAATAAATGGTCCATGTAAATCTTTAACAGGAGGACGAAATGTGGGGTTTGTTGCTTTGAGTGTTGACTATATCATCTGTCTTTTACTTCTAAGCATAGGTAGGTGTGTTGCCTGAATCCTATGAGAAGACATTCTTGACCATGGAACAAAACAGATTATTCCACCTGCAGAATATTCACTTTAGATGTTCATACACTGCAGTAGGGATTATGAAGTTCTAGAGAATCAGACTGATTTAACTGAGTATGTTTGTCCAGCAAATGGTAGTTACTTCTGCATGAGTTTACTGCTCAGCTGGTGGGATGCAAGAGTGTCATCATAAATTAATTGATCTGATACAGTTTGATAAATTTGGTTTGTTACACTGCAAATGTAAAGCAAGGAAGTGAATTATTTGAGAAAGAAATGATTTCCTCTAAAGTGTAGCAACAGATCCTGTCCTACCTCCAAAATACATCTTTCCTGCTTTGTAGCATACTGTGGAAACATGCTGTATTGATGTAAATACTAACATAAAACCAGAAGGAAAAGCAAAAAACAAGGAAAGGAAGAAATGCTGTTTCCAAGTTTTGTGTATACAAAACTATGGAAGGTCATTCAAACTACCCACATCTAGACACCTTTCTAACATGTGTCATGTGTTAGCAGTCCTCATTTAGTGAGGCTGCAAACTTTGCCACGTACCATGTGCTTCTCATTACCTTTTTAAATTTTTGTTGTTACCCTTTACTAAAGGAAGGAATCTGCAAGCATGAGCTGAGACAGAGCAAAAATTGCAGAGTGGGGCTAACTCTGGCAGTGGGAGCTGTTGTACCAGTAAGGTCGATGTGGTCAGGTCTGGTCTCAGCCATTTGGGAACACTTAATAAGAACAGATAACATATGAAAATAGCCCGGTTCTCTCTCTTCCAGTCTCCATGGACCTCTACAAGAAGCAAGAGTAACTCCACATGCAGAAAAACCCATGCAAGCATCTGGCTGTGACATTGCACTCCTAGGAGCCTTGACTGTTCTGCAGCCACGACACTGCTGATGGGATGGGAGATGAGGCAGGACTGGAAGCAAGAGGGTGAAGATTAGGGGCAGACTAAATGGGGTTGTTCTTTCAGGGGGGTGTCAGGAAATGGTAATTTTAAAGTTTGCTTGAAAGGCTTTTGGGAAAAAGGAGTTAACCAGTTATGTTTTCAAGAAAAGATCGCTCCTCACCTTGAAGCTGACTTTGGTTAGGGCCAGCCCTGAAACCTGCAGCCTCTTGGTTCTGAGCTGGCCATCACAGGTCTTTAGTCCAGTGTGAAACGCAGATAGTGGTGGGGGTGGGTGATGTTCAGCTGAGAGATGGCACAGCAGCAATAGTCTCTAATTTTGACATTATTACTTCCACTTAAACATAACTAAAGGTCCCATGCTGCTCCTGACAGCCTTTGGCATGGGAATCTCACCTCAGAAACACGAGTGTGGGAGGGAGCGTGGTGGTTCCTGCCTTGTTATATCAGACCAGAAGAAACAACAGCTGCTCTTGGCTTTATTAGAAGAGTTTCTAGTCATTACATCTCCTTTTAATTTGAGACCTATCTTTAGCTACCAAAGCATTTTAATTTTTGCAGTAAGCTTCTTGTAGGCCACAGGAGTAGAAAGTGAGTGGAAGAGGAAGTGACCCATGAAATATTTGCAGAGGTGGTGTTTTGTGTGTGTTCTGCTGAAGTGTTTCGTTCAGTATATTAAATATTTATATAGCCCTCCAGTCTCTATTAATCCAAGTAGTCATGTTTTCCATAGCCCACCACAGATCCTTACCTTATAGTCACCCCCTTGAAATTAATCAAGGTGAACATAGAGTTGTCATCACTGGAAAACAGTTTATTATTTTAGAAAATACAGTCTATTTCTGCCTAACCAGAGCTGGATGTTGTTAAAAATACTGAGAAGGTTAATGTTACATGAGCTGTAAACATTTTCTTTAACAGATACACAGGCAAAAGAGGCAAATAGAGGATCAGTTGATCTTGTATTTCCACTGCTAATATGTCATTTTTTTCAAAACTGAAGTGCCACATGCAAAGCATTTACTTTGCAATCATAAAAATCCTTACTTTTCTGAGAAAAATTTGATTTGACATACTGATACATGTTCCCTAATATATGGGTATGCAATTATTAATAGAATACAACTGATCCTTAATACTGGTCTGTTTCTCATTTCTTCTCTTCATATTTCCTACGCCTCTCTTTTGTCTGATTTCTCATTTTTTCCCTTTTCTCTCCTGTTCTGTTCCACTTGTACATACAAGAGTAGCTTGAAAGATACTCTGCTTTGTAGGCAGCCACTCATATATCCAGGCGCACAAGCTAATTCTTACCTATGACAAGCAGAGTTTCATCATGCTGCCAGGTTCAGCCTTGTGACGGATAGCGACTCACTGAGGTGTCATTCTGAATTCCTGATCTCCACTGGCCAACCCACCCATACTCCTTTTTGTCCCTTCACTCCTCCCAGAAATAGTGCTGCTCTCCTTTTTTTCAGGTGAGAACAAGAACTTGGTACCATAATACTAAGATCTTCTTTGTCTCCAAACTCAGTATCCTCTTTTCATGTCTGCTCTTAGTTAACTAAAAGCTGTAAACAGCTAGTATTCTTCCTGCCTGAACTGGATCAGAATCCTTAACCCTTTGGTCTGTTAAGAAACTGCACAGTAAAGAATTGAAACAATTGCAGAAAACATAAAAATGTAGAATATTTGATATGCGTCACACTTCTTTTTTCTCATATGACATTTGGCTCTTCCTAACCTCTGTCTTCCTAGACTCTCATCCTTTTATTCTGTTTTGAAATATCTTTATCTCCTGAGGAAAGGAGAGGGATGATTTATCTCTTCCTGCTTCTCCCTGTTCCTGATATCTGCCTGAACCCAGGCCTCCAGAATGTAACCATATTTTGCCCAGTCATCCCCACTTCATGCTTCACTCTGCTTTCTTATCTTGCTTTAACATTTACTTTCCTCTGTTTCTCATTTTGCTTCTGCTGCTCCTACTAGAATATACACTTCAGCTTAAATGACAGACAACTTGACTAATGTAATTTTAACCCCCTTTCTCCTCTACTTGCTCTTATTAGTGGAAATGTAAATACTTTTGCAAAATCTTCTACAATTAAGGTATTTTTCTTGTGCTTCTGTTGAACACTCATGTTAGTTGTTGGATATGTTTATTTAGACAAGACGGCAACCGCAATGGTCAAAGTGTCTCTGTTCACTCTAAAAGACGGAAGTGCTGTAAGACTGCAGTGGAAAGCTATATACAATGAATATAGCTGTCTGCATCATTGTTGATAGTCACACTTCAGCTCTACTCTGTTTATCAAATTAATAACTGCTACCTACAAGCCTGCATTCAGACAGAAATTAGGGAAATGGTATAAATTCTTACTTGCATCAGAGCTGCAGAGAATCTGGCTATGGCTATTGATAGCTAAGCTATCAAATTGCCCTTGAATTTAAAAGAGAGAAAAGTCACCTTCCCAAATACTACTTACATTTTAAGACATGGTTAGTTATTAAAGCCACTGAATACAAGCTACAAATTGGCAGCTGAAATTTTATTTTTCTTGGCTGAATTCTAGGGATTTTTTTAGCCTCATACCTCTCTGCTTAGCTAAGTCGTATAAATAGCGGATAAATTGGTTTTAATTCAATCAAGTAGGTGCCCCTTAGAAGCAGTGACAATACTAAAAAATACACTGTGTTCCTGTGTTTTAGTTCTGGACTGAAACCTTGCCAGAAACATGCCTCTTAAACATTTGCCTTTTTTATAATCCAAATAACAGTTAAGGGATGAAAACTGCCATGCCCTGGCAGTGAGGGTTTACAGACATTGAGTCCAAAGGAGTCCAGAGCCAGTGGGGTGTAAACTGACCCTGCCAAGGAGAAGTGGTGTAATAAAGAGCACAAGAGAAATCCACAGTTATTTTTTCCCCACATAGAGGTATTATATTAGAACATCAAACTGCATACTTCAGTGAAGTATATTATAAAGTGCAGTATTTTGTGACTGTAGTAGAGGAGGGTGGTTTTGGATTAAAGGCTGGATTATTGTCTGTGCTGGAGGACTTCTGCCAGTCATGGCAAGTATCATACAGGCTCTTTCTGAGTTTGGTCTGGGGGTTCTGCATTTCCAGCTACACGTAGTTCCCATCACACTTGCTATCACAATTGTACTACAAGCAGTTAAACTGTAAGGCAAGATGATGCAAAGAACATCTTGATCAAATTAAAATGTCAGATGAGATAACTAAAAAAAAAAACCAAAACAACCTGGACACTAAGGGAACCTCTGATAATATATATAGAGGAAATTATATTGCTTTGAAAAGACAACAGCGTGTAGATCTGATAAGATGCTCTGGCAGGACTTTGATATGTGGCAGTTTTAGACAACTCATTTTAATTGTTTATATTTCCATCTTCTGCTTAAAAAGCAAATATATTTTTTTGAAAGAATACTTAATGAACTACAAAGGCAATTATTATTATTTTTGGAAGTGTATTTAGAAGGTGATTATAAATCCCTGCAGAAGCTAGTTGCTAATTTGCTATCCCAAGCTGTATTTCAGAGATTTCAGGTAAACTTCAAGTTGTTTATTAACCAGAACAGAAATTGAAAAACTGCATTTGCTCCATGGCAACATGCATGTAATAAATTACAAAGTTGTGCATAAAATGCTGGGATGTTTGCTTTCCTGTTCCACGTAATTTGAATTAAGTTTTCTCATACAATCACAGGGGGTAAATATGTTGATCGTTATACTGATTGTCACAGTCCTCTTGTTTCCATTTTTTTTTTATTAAATGCTTTTTTGTATTTTGAGAAAGTGTTCACACAGCCAAAGAGCCAGAGGTTACTAGTGCAGGCTTTGGCATGCATGCAGGTAACCGAAAAAAAAAGAGAGACATTGGAGGTGAAAGCTGTTTTGCTTTCACTGTTTTGTGGAAGCACATTAATACATGTCAGTGTCTGTATAGCTGTATGTTAAGTGATACTCATAAAACAGAGACCAAAAAATGCAGACCTTTTATTCTAGGCAGTGTAGCAAACTGTCAATTGTGGATCTGGTGGGGACCACAAGTCCCCCATTTTGATAGTGGATTCCTGAATGAAGAAAGCTTCTGTAAAGCTTGCTTATAGTTCCATTTTTTAGAGTATTTTGGAACTTGGATGGTCCATAACCATTATGAGGAACATACTGCAAGCTAGAGACATTTCTTATTTCTCAAGAGTGGCATTTGTTAGAAGAATTTTTTTTTTGTTTTTCAAGAACAGAGCTATATGACAGTTGCTTAAAATCACTCTTATTACCCTTAACTCACTTTCTCCTTTCCTCTGTTGGCTCTGGTTCTTTTTTGATTTCTCGCTGACTCTTTGCTTAATAGAGTTTTATTATTTTTACAGTTTTCCTGCTTTAGAAAAACAAAGTACAGCATATGGCATAGTGGTAATATATACCCTTGGAAAAAATGCTTCATTTCTCACTGTCAAATCATTCCATTTGATTGTGAAGGCTTGACATGATGCTATTTCTCCATCGCAAGTTAAAAATTCCACAACAGTTTTTGCCTACAAGGTGCCCATGGCTCTGCTGTCCTCAAAACTGGCTCTTGGCCTGGGATAATGAGCAAGGTTTTCAGCTTTTATTTTATTTGGTTTTCAATGGTGGTTAAACTTCTTTACAGGTATGAGTATATATTCAACCAAACTGTCTTCACCAGACGCAATAGTATGTTAGGAATTAAAATAAACTCTACTTTCCTGGGCCATGTTTGCCTAATTACAGTAGAGTATGCTTTAATGAGGGTTCTTCTAAGGTACCTCTGCCTGATCTGGCAAACAGCCCAGAGGCAAACTTCAGATCCTGGTGTCAAGAACTGATTCATTGCTTGTCTGCAATTAACAGTTGGGCTTCAGGGTCTGGATAGAAAACTGGAGTAAGGCTCTCGTTCAGCTCATGTGTTGCATCCAGAGTTACTGACGTTTTCCAATGCAGATGTAACTCAAAGGCCAGATATCATAGATTTATCACATAGCAGATACTGCACAGAGTGTGGACAAAGAAGACACTGTTGATTACATTTACTTGAAGTCTTTAAATTATTTGCACATCAAAGAAGGGTCAATGGAGGGTAGGAGGCATTTGATAAGGAAAGAAAAACAAAGAGTGTCCAACAGTAAAGTTCATATAAAAGAGATCTTTTTACCTTAGGGTAAATATAGATAGATCACTGATAGATCACTGTATATATAAATTAACTTTGCCATTTTTCTTTCAGTTGTTTGAACCTGTGAGAGCTAATGCCAAGACTCTTTTGTTTGTGTCCCCCTTCATTCTCATGTAATGTTGTGTGTTTTCCAAAACAAAAAGAAAAATTTTCATAGCATAGCATATGAAATATAGTTACTAGTGATAATACTAAAAGAAATAATGCAGCTTCTATATCGCTCGTCCCAAGCAATATTCATGCCCCAGGAAAGAGGGGGGGAAAGCACTACGGGAAACCATTCATAAATCTGCTTCATTTAATCAAAAAATCATTGGTCTCAGCTAGGTCTCAAGGCAAACATCATGGCATCCCATAATGCGGGCTGCAGGAACAGGCTCATATTCCCCGGGTACAGGCTGTTACATCAGCCTGGCCTAAATACTGTGAAGAACTGGAATAGTGATATGGTTGTGAGTTGGGAGATTTTGTTTGAGAGACTTTCCTCAGATATAGCAGTCCACTCTGTAGCTTTTGGGAGGAAATCTGTCAAGTCACAGTACAGAAGATGACATTTTTGCCTCCTGTCTAGTTGAAGTGGTAACAGCCATTTCAAAACTTCTTTTGGGAGACTTTTTTTCCCTACCATCTGTAGATTTTTGAATGTGTAATTCATGAAATAGTGTTATGTTTAGCACCCAGCATCTTTCAGTCTTTCTTTGATACTACTGTTTCAAACATACATGTTCTCTTTCATTAAATAGCTAAAGTTCAAGTGGTTTAAGTCTTATTTTTTCAAACTAGAGAATAGCATTACTCACATACCAGAAGGCTAAGTAATGTCTGGGATTTATTAAATCATTCAGCAAAGTTGACCACAGACAGTTGCATATAGAACAAATGCTGGAAGAAAAATAATCTTCTATGATGATGTTCATTATACTGTAACACACACAGACGAGCCAAATACTTGGTATCATTTCTGCCTCTACAATTATTATATTTCTTTTTAAACCTTTAACGAGCTTGACATTTTTGGTTATAGAGGGTTTGAGCACAGAGGAATTGTGTAGTCTTAGATCATAGGAATGGTAAAAAAAGGTAAGTTTAATGTTAATGTGATGTCTTGATAAAGCAGCTATGGGTTATAACAAGATAAACATTGTGACTTTAATGAATAGGTAACTTTTACTGCCAAGTTGGTGTTATTGCACACTTTTTAAAAACTTAGATTCCAAGTGTATTTGCAAAATTCTGTTGCCGTTATATTCAGCAAAAAGAGCATTATTGAAGCTGAAGTTAGAATTGGGGCTTTTTTTGCATCTGTTCCTAGTATTCCACATACCTTTGCCAGTTTGTTTTATCAGTCTTTTTTAGATAACGTGCTAGTTGTGAAAAATGCAAAAATATTAAAATGGATGTCACTGATCAGACAGTGCTATCCTAAAGTGTCAGAAATTACTGAACAGATGGTCAGACCTTTCAGGTCCTTACCATTTTCTAAACATTAAACTAATTTTAAAATCAAACTGAGTATCCAAAAATTGAGCAAAGGTAACAGTAAGTAATTATTTGCTGTGTAACACTATAATCTGTAATTTATGTATTATTTATTCTTCTGAGCAAAAGAACATCTAACAAAATAACTATGAAAATTCCATAATAAAAAAGTCATACGGCTTATTTCTGCCACAATGTATCCTCTTGGATCCTTGGTTTTTTTGGTTTATATTGAGTTACAACCAAGGGAGAATTCTAAACTTTGTTTCTCCTTTTTAAAATTGTATTGTTTGCACATAAAAGGATATTTGTCATGTGGATTAAGTGGTTTGTGAGCAGGATTGGTTAATA